>NC_088183.1:10090454-10393484 GCF_028769735.1 Zonotrichia leucophrys gambelii
ATACACACTTTATGTATTTTGGCATTATGACTTCAATTAAGAGAGCCTCCTCAAATAAAATTTTAGCAGAATTAATCGTAAACATAGATGTGGTTAGAGTGATTGTGGTTTCATGTCAAGAATAGAGGCCAGATTATTTCATGGAAATCCAGGGAGGGATTTCCATGAAAATCCCTGACACAGATTTGACTGTTCCCATGTCAGAACCCACACACTCAGGTGTTAATTGCCAAACTCCAGTATTTTTTCCAATAGAGAAGCACAGAATGGTTTGGACTGGGATGGTCCTTAACCTCATCCTGTCCTAACGTTCTGCCATGGGGACCTCTTCCACTAGGACAGGTTGCTCCAAACCCTGACCAACCTTGAGCATTTCCAGGGATGGGGCAGCCACAGCTTCTCTGTGCACCTGTGCCAGGGCCTCACCACCCTCACAGGAAAGAATTTCTTCCTAATATCTAATCTAAACCCAGGGTCTTTCATTTGAAGCCATTCCCCCTTGTTCATTTCCAAAGATACCATCTGTAAAATGTCAACACTCTTAATATGCAACGACTGAATAAGAGAAAGTGATTTAATTACAAGTTGTTATTGGAAATCTATTGTCTACAAATTGCAAAGAAAACTCACTAGAAGACAATGTACTGTTGATCTTAAAATGTTTTCCAGGCTGCATTGATCTGTTAATCTTGGTTTTAAATGCAAGAAATTGCCATGTGGAGTAGTGCTTCAGAGGTGATGTAGTACAAACCATATCAAATGTCTGCACACACTCTAGCAGGACTAAAATATTTAAATATTTATCAGTATTTATGAGTGACTCACTGGCGCATAAGCCAGGCAAATACCATTACTCAAAAAATTATTTGATCTGCGCTGGCACTGTTCACTGAAGCAATTCCACATGGACAAATAATAGTATTTTGGGTTACTTGCAAACACAGAATTATGTCAGTGAAGAGCAAACACAAATATTGCTGAAGTCATAGAATGGCTGACAGTCCTAGACATATGCTGAGCCACCACCAACCATTAAACAAATGTGTGGCTGTGGCACTTGTGGACATGGTTCAATGGTGACCTTGGCAGTGCTGACTGTCAGACTTAATGAGTTTAGGGGGCTTTTCCAACCTAAATGATTCTATGATTCTCTGTGCACCTTCAAGTCAGGTAGTTAGGGGTCTAAAGTAGTATAATTTTCATTTTCTATGAGTTGGGAATGAAGAATTGCAGGAGTTTCTATGACTTCCTTATGGTCTTGCAAAACCAGAGGCCATTTCTGAATAAATACTGCACCCAAACTTTGTGTTGTTTTGGGTTTTGGTTTTTTGTGTTTTTTTTTTTTAACCTTTTAGACATATTCTGTCTTTCTGAGGAATTTTTGAAGCAAATGCAATATTTTAATGAAGAAAAAATGGCATTTGGTTAAAAATGGGCAAAATTACAGTTACGATGCCTAACACTTTATGTGAAGTCAGAGACATGATATGGTAGGATCCTGAGACAGATCTTGTTTTATTACATCCAGTCCAGAACATTTTAGCGGCAGTTTTCCTCTTCTTTCTTGTGTTCTCTCCTTGTATTTCTAAGTGGGTAATTGCTAGAGTTTTACTTTTCTTTCAAAATCTGCCTTCACCTGAGCAGAGCTGCTGTGAATGTTCTCTCTGCCTTCACAGGCACCTCATGGATGCTTTGAATTGCTTCTCCATTTTCATGTTCTTCATCTTTTCTTCCACTGGTGGAGCAGATTCTTAGCTTTTAAGGCCAAAAATGTTCCATTATATATATACATTAAAAAATTACCTAACACAGCCTCAGTCTCACCAGAGTAGGTGCAGAGAGTAAAACTTCCTTTATTACCCTTCCCCTCCCATGTTACTTCCCTCAGCATCCAGGCAGGGATCGTGTTGCTGTTGTGTGTTTGGTCACTTACTGACCCTTTATCCAAGATTAGTGATCTCATCTGGTTTCCTTTTTGAATAGATCCCTCTGAGAAATGCTTTTAGAGATCTGCCCATCATCCAGTTCATTTAGGACAGATTTTATTGACACTGTACAGCACTACAGAGCTGCAGTGCTAATTTTGTAATCAAAATGCCAGAGCAGCCATCAGAAAATTATTGAGTACAGTACATATTCCCAGTGCAGTGATACAATTTATGGAGAGCCACAGCTGAGATGTTTTTATTTCATGTTCTTCACAGGAGAAAATCTCCTTGACAAATCCAGGATGCCCAGATAGAAACTTTAAATAAGAACAGCAGTAGAAAATTGAACTAAGCTGAACTCAAAGGTTGATTCTGCTTTAATACTCCCAAAAAGAATTAAAAAGGGTTCTAGCCTTTAGAAAAAAATGTAGAAAGCTTCAGAGATGCTTCAGTGGCACCAGAATTTGAGTTGAAACTCGGCTGTTGCTAATATCTGTCTTTACCACCACCATAAAAAACTCATTCTCATAATTCTTGATGATGAAAACTTCAGAAGGAATATCAGGAGCCATCGATGGACATAAATAAGGGCAAGCTCAGCCCTGCTGTGCCTCTCAAGCACTGTTCCTGCTGTCAGCTTTTTCATCTGCAATACATAAAATTCAGCTGCAGAATTTTTGTTTCTCTTTTTGCAAACAAGTACAGGCACTACTGAACTCTTGCTTTATGCCACACTTAGATTCCTGTAGCTTTCACCGCAGTTCAGACACTGATATTCCAGCAGTGTTATTTGAAACTTGCTGCTTAGGGAAGTAATTTGTGGCCATGATTTAACAGAAGGAAAAAAGAAAAGGAAATATGCTAAAATATATGTGTGTGTTTATCATTTGTCATTCTGTTCACCATACAAATCTGAATAATGTATTAGTAAAGATCACAAGTCCTGTCCTGGACACTTGGAATGGTGTCCTGCTCTGTGGCCAGCTGAAACCCAGCATTGAGTAGCAGCACCATTTACCACAGCCCCAGAAATTGTAGGGGGGTGGGAATGCAGAAGGTGATGGAACAGGGAGTGAGAATGACAACGATTACGCAGCAAAACACCAAAAAATAATGGGGTGAAAAGAGAATGAAAGTATCCTTACCCTGGGATTTCATAGGGTATATATACACCCTTTAAATATGAAATTAAATGAAAGAAATGAGAGTTTGAAAGACCACGATTACATTTCAAATACCCTTTCAGACTGTATTTTGACATGAATTGTGTTTCACAGGGTTCTCCCATATCCTGATTTCCTGTAGTCAGGGCAGGGCTCAGGTCTGATGGATTGGCTGCTGGAACTGCTTTCAGGTTCAGACTGATTTTGAAGATTTTCCTGAAAGATGCTGCCCAGACAGACTCTCCCTGTGGTTTTGTTCTCCTGTCTGGCTCTGTGACCTGGTTCTCCATGTTGTTCATGCTTTGTTGTAATAATGGAGAAAATTCAGCTTTCTCCAGTGTTTTGGGCTGCCGCAAGTGACATCATCAATCACAGCCCTTTGCTGAACCTCCATTTGCAGCCAGGGGTGCTGTCCTGCTGTCCACATGTAGCAGCAAAAGAACCCCAGGTTAGTTTGACCCTGATCTGTGGAAAGCCAAGAGCTGTCACCAGTCCTGACACTGAATGGGCAAGGTCAGGCCCTGTCACTGCACTGTTTGTTTTTCATTGAATCATTAAGGTTAGGATAGACCTTCAAGATCATCAGGTGCAACCTTTACAGCAATACATGCATATATTTTATACATATATATGCATGTTTTAATATAATTTCACAGCTATTATTTGATAGCTCTTAAACTCATAAACTTTTTCTGCACACATCATCCATTCTGCTCACTCCAGAAAGGCTGTTGATCTAAGGAACCCATTGCTGGGATGGGGAAAAGACATTATTTCTGCCAGGAAAATGCAGGAGCTGTGCATGGAGTACTTAGCAAGGTGAAGAGAGGAAATGCATTTTGCTGCTGCTGGTCCATGCTGAATGTTGGTGGTGGTGTTTAACCTGTCCAGGAGCCTGTAACAAAATTGGGAGGTGGAGGAAAGACATTTGTTAATGTTTGTGTGATGAAATAGAATGATATGCTGTGTCACCTGGTACTCAGCACCTGCCCAAGAACCCAGAGGTTTACACATCTGGGAAAAGGTTCCTCTAGAGGATGGCTCTTGTGGGTACAAGCCCATAAAGTTACAATTTCCTGCAGTTTACAACAGTGCACTTAAAAATAACCACTGTTCAGGACCTAATTTGCAGGACAGAAGTCTCATTTCTTTATTGTTCTTAGAATGCTGATGTTTTCTGTAATCTGCTAGTTCTGCAGCAAGACACTTTGGTTTCCTGTTGAGGACCCCTTGGCTGGGGTGGGAGGTGGGAATCTCCCATCCTCCTGCAGCAGAAAAACCCAGATTCATCAACAGACTAAACCAGCTGGAACCAGAACTCCTTTTTCTGCCCTAAATACTCAAACAGCAACTGTCAGTCCTGGAATCTGTAGCTGATATGTAGGCATCTCTAGATAGGGTTTACATTCCTGTAGGCATCACTAGATAGGGTTTACATTCCTGTAGGACCTGGAGGCAAAGTTCTTTGAGAACAAGTGATAGCATCTGGTTGCATTTGGTCCTTATGGATAGTGGAGGCATTTGCCTTCAGTCTCTTCTCTTCAGGGCACTCCAGTTTATTGTAGCTACAGAAAAAAAAGTGTTTGTGCCAGATTCTCCCACAGTAAACAGCATAAAAGTCTGCCCTGTCTATCCTTAATTCCTGTAACACTGGTAGCCACCAAATTCATCTCCAGCCTTTGGAGCAGTCCATATGGTAATTTACAGGCTCCAGAAGGTATAAAATGGAGATATGTTCTGGCTGTTTTAGCCCATCTCCACTTATTTGAATACTAATTATTATTGGGGTTTTTCACCATTAATATTTATTCAGTGCAGTCTTAATCACAAAGAATACAAGTGTGTCTCCTAGGTAGACTGGCTTGCAGTCTGCTGAGAGGTGTAGCGTGTCTTCTGGCAAGTCTAAAGAGTTGTGTGGCTTTTAATGCAATTTGCTAAGCAATCATCTGCTAAAATATGAGATGTATATGAGGCTAAATTTGTTACAGAATTGCTATTATCCTCCTTATTTTGTTTTAAGATGTGTTTTTATGAACCCATTCACTCCAAGATGCACTCATGGAAAGACTCCAGTATGTTAATCAGTATTTATTGAATACCTCAGTGTAATGGGATGGTCAGGCACTGTGGACTGTAATTAATACATTGACATGCAGTGACTGTAGCTGAATGGAAGATGAAAACAGCTTAGTCTTAGGACAGAGTGTACATTCATCTTGCAGTGCTCCATGGACACCCACCGAGTCAAAGACCTCTCAAAAAGAATGGAAATGCGTTTTCTTTGCCAAGCAGGAGTTTTTTGGCAGTAGCAAAACATACTGACCTGGCAGAAATACAGAGTGTGGGTGTTGGAGGGGCTTGCTAGTGCATGAACTCCTCTGGAGAGCAGCACATCCCTCCAGCATTATCCATGAATGAGAGGGATGCTTAGCACATAAAAGAGCAAACTTGACTGCTGCTATCCAGGTGAGCACAGCTAGTGTCTCCTTCTTGCCCCCTCTTCCACCTATCCCTTATCCTGCTGAGTTGAATTCAGTGAAAACAATTGCATTGAGGGAAGGATTTGCCTCAGAAAATATGGGGTTTTTTTTTTCCTTTTTCAAACATAGTGAAAGTAACCCACTTACTGCTGTGATGCATTAGCACAGGTAGCCTCTGAATGCAATGCATTGAACAAATTATATGAGCTGCAAATAATGTGGTTTGTATTCCAGTACATAAACAGGGTTCCAGCAAACACGTAAACCAATATCCAAAAGCTGCTTTTCAGATTTCACTTTTCAAACCCTGCAGTGAGGCACTAATACAATTATGTCAAAAGTCTGTTGAGCAGATAGAAGTAATGAACTGTTGGATTCCTGCTCTGTGAGAGCTCTTTAACAGCGGACATTGAGGAATGAAAGATTTCCCCTGCACCAGGCATCATGTGTCCAAGAGCTTTACAAGTAACAAAAAAGGAGAGTGGCAGGTTAGCTTCATCCCTCTGGCTCTTGGGAGGGGATCAACAGCTCTGAGCCATCATTGATCAGCGCTCCTTTTGTTAAACATTAGGCAAGAGAAGGCTAGGCAGGTGTAATTTCCTTTAAGAAGAAAGCAAGAGGGAAGGAAGAATGAAAGGAAGAAGGAAGGCTGGGGGGCTTGGCACCACCTTGTGCTGAGCCATCACCTTCATCCTCCTGTGCAGTCACTCTCTGAGGGGCAGATCTTCCATCAGGCTCTGCAAGCGCCCCATGAAGCAAAAAGTGCTTTAGTAAGTGTTAGTGATCCACTAATTTCCTATAATGAAAGAAACTTTGAAGAAATCAACAGGGCCAGTGGCAAAGCAATTTCATTACATGTCTCGTGTCAGCCCACTGGATAATTTACTCTGAAGAATAGATACAAGTTGCTCGTAGAAGAGGTTGAAATATCTTATGAAGCAGTTATACCACTTGTGGGGATGTTTGACTTCCTATGGTTATTATTGCTTTTGTTATTAGTTTTTGTGGACGATGCCCCATAGGAACTGGATTGTGAGGCCCAGCTAATTTAAAATTCCAGCATCAAAAGCTGTCAGATAAAGTCCATTTTAAGTTGCTTGAAATAACAGATGTGTTTCAGTGCAGTGGGGGTGGCTGGTGCTGGGCTCTGCAGGCAGCCCAGTAAATGTTGCAGTTGTGGTTCCACCTGTACAGGGACAGTGGAAGTGCTGTGTGAGACTCACTGCTTCTCTTCTCATTTTCTTGTGAAGAATTACTTAATAATCAGTCAGAGTAATCAAGATGATTTTGCTGTGCTGAAGTTTTATCTAATTAGTCTTGTGAGTGGTTGTGCTGTCAGAGCCTGAGTGAGCCCCAGGTTATGCAGAGGCTGCATGGTTACCCCAGCTGACGTGCCCAGTCTCCAGCAAACCCAGCAGTGTCTGACTTTGAAGTGTGTTACTTCTTGTAAATCTATTATGTATCTGGTTTGTGTTTGAAATACAAATTCTGCACACTCTGAGTCCTTGCCTATTCCAGTTGTAAGCTGGAATAACAGATTGCCCAGAGTAGTTGTGGATGTCCAATCCTGGAAGTGTTCAAGGCCAAGTTGGATGGGACTTGAATGGAGCAATGTGGTATGGTGGAAGTTGTCCCTGCCTGTAACTTTAATCATTTTTAAAAGCTCATTTACTTGTAAGTGGAATTGTTCCTGGGTCACAATTCACCTGTCTATACATATTTGCACTCTCTTTTAACCCATTTCTTCTGCCCACTCCATAAAATCAACAAGACATTGATCACCAAGGCAGCCTGCCTTAAGAATAAATAAATAAACCAGTAACAGTGATGCAGGAAAAACAGCCCAGGGAGAAATAGAAGCTCCTAATTTATATTTTTTTGACTCTCTCCCTGCTTGCTCACTGCCACCCAGGGCCACAGAGGTTGACTGCCCATAGCCACCAGGATCTCCACTCCCATCCTCACATACCTAGCTTTCTCTTCTCAATTAGTCTATTTTTTCCTATCTGCCTCGTTCTAGTCTGATGGAAATAAAGGGAAAGGTTTTTAAATTAAGGCACAAGAGGAACAGGAACAATTCCTATTTTGGCAAATTATTGTATTTCTAAGCCTTGTCCTTGTATAACTCTTGAAAAGGTTGACTATGGGTGTCCAAGAGATGTTTCCTTTGTTGCTCAGAAATTATTCTGGGTCAGCAGCAGATGGGTCTCAGCTGTTAGGGGCTACAGCATCTCTCTTCAATTCATGGGTGCTGAAAAGCTGGAAAAGTCAAGGGTAACTTTTGTCTCTCATCTCACAAATCTCTTCTAACCAGAGTAAGAAAAAACCCCATTTTTTCACCGTTTTAAATCCTTCTAAGCATATCTATCACAGGATATGCTGTGCCCTCCCCCTCTGGTCATGGGCTGGCTCTGATGTCCCTGTGCTCTCCAGTGCAGAAAGAAATACATTGGCACTACACATGGAAAGGTTACACAATTGCTCATTCCTGTGCTACAAACTCCTTAGATGCATCCATATCAGCCTTAGATGTGGAAATAATAGTGGGATTTTGTCCAAGTGAATTAGATGTTGCAAGCTCTGCTGGTTTCTAAGGAGGGATTCCTTTGGGAGATATCTCTGCTCCAGTGGATGGACAGCATCTCCCTGCTGCATCAATGTTTGGGAGTTTCTTTTCTCTGAATTAGTTGGGCAGCACATCAAGAGCTATATCCAGATTTTGCAATATTTAATTTTGTTATGACTGCTCATCCCACTGGTAGCCTGTGCCATAGTATTTAATTATTATTAAAGAAATTATTTAATTTTATTATTTATTAAATTATTAATTTTATTATTTACTCATCCCATTGGTGGCCTGTCCCATGGTGGAGGTTGGTGTCAGCCACATGGAAATGCCCCTGCCAGAAAGCAGGGTCTTTTTGTTCAGTGCTGATTTGTGTGGTCTGTAGCTGTGGGAGTAGTGTTTCCTGGCAGAAATATGTGTCCTCTGCAAGGTGAAGGAGGGAATAATCCATATATTAGATAAAGTCTTCAGCATTTTGTATGCTTGAGCACTGGTACAATGTCGACATCACAATCTCATCAGATCACAGGGTTTTAGTTAAACCAAAATGACAAGACATTTCCTTGGACTTTGCCCATCACTTGAAGAAACTGGTTAGAGTCTGAGTTTGTAGAGCAAACACATTGAATTGAATTTGAAAAACTTCTGGAAATAACAAGACCTATATGGGTAACTTCCTTACAATTTCTATTATGAAGATTTAATTTCTAAAATTGCAAACTATGACTGGGAATTATTTATTATACTACCTGAGAAATTTCTTGGTCTTTCTATCTTTGTGAATTACTTTCTCAATTTCTTTTTTCAATGCAGCAAAGGGATTAACCATTTCTCTGCCGTAGCCACTTACACATCTCCACTGAGCCTAATGCTTTCCTAGAATTGAGAGTAATCAGTCTCTGTTAAATGGGATTCAGGCTTCCCTTTGTTCCACAGGACAGGGCTGGACAAGGGGAAGGGTTTGGGTGCCCAGTCAGTCTGACTTAGCCTCTCAGTTTTCAGAAAAGTGGTTGTTGTGTGGATTTTTAATAGTATTCGACTTTTTGTTTTTCCACCCTCCAACAATGACCTTAGAAGCCATAAAGACGGGCATAAAGATGCCCTCCCTGCAGCCAGCACCCAACAGGCAGCTCTTGGCATCTGTCAGTGGAGTCAGAGCAGGGCCAGTGCCTGAGAGGGCCCAGGGAGCTGCCACTGTGCCCAGGCATGCTCAGTGCTGGCTGTGGCCCTGGCAGGCACAGATCCTCACAAGGACATTGTCACTCGCTGCTGCAGAGGGTTGTCATGCTGAGCATCGCAGTTTTTTCCCCTCTTGGCTAAAGCCCAAACTGCCTTCTAGCTCAAATGAGAGTTTTGAAGAATACTTCATTTTTCCTGTGCCTCAGAGTGACTTCTCCCCAGAGCCTGACCTTTCTGTCTCCTGCTGAAGCTGCTGTGAGAGCTGAGGGTCCAAGGGAATCACTGCCAGCACCACTGCTCATCTCTGCCTGAAGTGAGACAGCCACACCCATGTACCACACACAGGGACTGCAGTGACTTGAAAGCTGAGATGCTGATAGTACTGAGGAGTGATTTACAAATGTGGTAAAAGATCATGCTCTGGATTTTTAAAAGCAGTGTGTTTGCTGTGGATTGTTCCTCTCAAAGTCCCCCCTTTCGCCAAGTACAGAAAAAAACCCGAGGACAGAAGTGCCAGATTTTCCAATTATTTAAATGCCATCATTTCATTGCAATAAGTAACCTAACTGCGATCATAAAAGTTAGAGGGCCCTGGACCATGAAAGAAATTTTTTACAAGAGAAGGTATTGTTTCATTTCTATAGAAAAGGATGACCTGTTCATCGTGTGTTGGGAACAAAGCAGCTCTACTGATGGAGAAGGATGCAGACTGTTTATAACCATCTTCCAGAGCATGCAGAAAATGAATGTTGGGTCCTGGATGGACACCAAGAGTTAGGGCATGTCTCTGATTGGGAGCATTGAGGAGGACGTGGGGACTGCTGCCTCCAGACAGCACCTTCAGGAAAGGACAGGAGCAGCCTCACAGGACAGGGCTGGAGCAAGGAGAGCATGGTTGGTTGTGTGGAAGAAGGCAAAGAGGCAGCTCCTGGTGTTCATAACTAAGCAAGATTCTGTCGGAGCAGAGCTGTGGCACAAGGTGGGCTGGTGGCACTCCTGCACTGGGTACTGGTGGCAGCTGGCTGCAGCCACTCAGGAGCTGCCTGGCTCCCCTGATTGTTGCAGGGTGATATTTGTGGTGTCTGGGAACAGCTGTATTACCCTCTTCTGCAGCTAAATCTGCTGTAATAGTGGCAGGAGCAGATGAAGAAAGGATCTGTGGAAAAAACCTCAGAGGTAGAACTGAGTAACTCTGCCCTGCAGAATATGGGACTGTCCTGGCTATCTCCCAGAAAAATAGCACTTCTTGCAGAACATAGTAAGGAAGAGAACACAGTAGCATCTGTGCTCCAAGGCTCTGTGTCCTTAAATCAGTGAACCTGAATTTATAGAAGTGAACCACCTGTCATTTGCCTTGTAGTGGGTTCTTTTCAAAAGCAGCAATATTCCTTTACATCACCTGCATATCAGGGCAGTACATGGGGTCTTTTTCCATCATGTTACCTGGCTGGAAACAGCAAATGGAAAGATTTTACTTTTTTCTAAGCAAACTCTCCTATAGGAGGCAGGAAGGAGCCTTCATTTCCAACTTGATGGGCTGTCTGGAAAGGTTCAGTCCAGGATCTTGCAGCAGTATTTCAGTATTGATCACTTTAATGCATTTGCCAGGTAGCTATTTGCTTCATCTCTCCTTCCCACTTCCCCTAAAATTGTTGGGTCTATGTACTAGTTCCAGTCACATTTCTTGAGATGCAAAAATTTAAAGTGTGCCAAATATCATTAAAAGCAACTGAGGAGGAAATAAAAAATTGCATTTTTATCCCAGGTGAGGGGAGCACTGAAGAACAAGCTCACTGCCTGGGTACACATGGGGGAACACACGGATGAGGTCCTGCCAAACCTCCCACAGGCAGGGAGCATCCTTGGGAGCTCTCGTCATCTTAGATGCCAAACCAACCTGCCTTGGGCTGCTGCTGGATAAATCAGAACTGCTTCAGTTCCAGTGCTGAGACATGCTCTTTCAGCAGCATAATCAGATGTTCAGATGTTTTTGGGGTTTTTTTTGTTAAGTTCCCTTCTCACTGTGTTAGTTTGTGATAACAGTAAGAGCAGAATGACTTTGCTATAACCCATGTTTTACTTTTCCTGGTTGGACATGATGTTTTTTCACAGGGCTTTTATTAATCATCTGTTCCTGTTTCTTGAAAGATTTTTGAAAACAGGGTTTTGAGCAGTTCCCCCAGTCCAGGTTAAACATGTCTCACCACAGCTGTGTTTCAAACTGTTCAGCTCTGCTTTGCCTATTGTTGATTGTTCATATTCCAAGAGGGTACATATGGCAGGGAGGCAGACTCATCTTCCTTTAAGCTGTCTCTTCACTTACAGAAGCCAATAGGCTGAACAGCACCCTTGCTGGCTGAAAACATAAAGTCCCATTTAATTCTTTTGCTCTCCCTACTTCCAGAGATTGTAATATAAAACAATTAATCCTGATGCAGCCTATGTGGCAGCTTGCAGCCTTGTTGATATTTCTCTGTTGCTCCAAGCAGAGGGACCTTGCATTGTTGCTTAACAAATTGACTGCTTAGAATTGTTTAGAGAAATAATTTCTCTTTTAGTCTGTTCTTTACTTGAGGGCATGGAAAGCTTTCAGTAGTCAGCTCTTTATTACACCTGTGGGCCAGCAGAAATATGTTAAGAGAGGACATGGAGTTTATCTTTACTGCATTTGCATAAAAATACAATTCAAACCATTTTCTTTTTCCATATATTTCTCTCCACAAAGAGAAAAATAAAACAGACACAGTTGTGTTAAATTGGTGTGTGTTGTAACATGGCAAAGTCTTTCACACCACAGAATCCCCAGGGCAAGAATTGTGCCCTGGTTGTTCACATGGTGTAGAGAAAACTGGGAGTTGGGAAAGCCAATTGACTTTGGGTATTCTTGTATGAAGCTAAACTGTACACTACAGTCAGATGCTCTCCTGTGTTCTTAGAAGTTGATTGAAATTTCTGAGTCATCTAAATTTGTTCAATGCTAAGTGTTGTGTGACGATACATTCAGAATTTCTGCATCATCTCATGCAGAAAATAAAGAATGAAAGTTGGAAATCTGGTTCCATGAACCTTTTAGATTCAGCCTGGCTGGACTAATTGAAATAAGTATGAAACTGTTCTTATTTCATTACTTTGTTTTGGTTAATATGATGATTAAATACAGGCATGAGATGTTCTGGTAGATTGAAGTTAAGCTAAAACCAATTATTTTGAGTGATTTCAGGTAGAACAACTTTCTGTGGTCTTCTCAGAATCCATTTTATGCTGGCTTGCATAAGGATTGGGTCTGTGCCCCTGTTTTGGTAAAGAATGCACACAGTGGGGGTCTGGGCTGTCTGAAGCATTGTCTAACAAGGAAATTCAAGAATGTTTTCCCTATTCTTTCTTAAATACATTACTTCTACAAATCCAACAGCAGTAGATGGTTTTCTCTGTCTTTTGTTCCCTTTGTCCATTATCTCATCAAATAACGTAGCATCTTTCCCATCAAGGTTTTGTGGCCTTGATTAATCATATTAAGTGTATATTTCACAAGAAGAAGTAAATACTTACCAGTTGTGTTTGGACTCCAAGCTAAGGGATGGTGAGAACCTGCAGGGTGTGTCCTGAGGCTGAGGTGGGATTTCTTCTGCCACATCCTTCATCACATGTTTCAGATGTAGCAATCTGCTCTGGTGGCAGGTAACAGGTGGCCTATGGGCCTGTGCAGCTTTTTTGGCAGATTTTTATATTTCTAATAAAATGTTGCTGTTCTTCAGTCAGAGGACTGCATCATTTAAGGATTACTTGTGTCTGCCTAGAAACCAGAGAGAATAAGCCCATACAACTGATTTAAACAGGCCTATGGTGATGATGTAATTAGGCATTCAGGCTACTGTTGCCATTTTTTATTTACTTATTTAGTGTTTATCACCTCTATAGAAAGCCTCAGTTCTTTGCTGCTTCATTAAATGCTGCAGTCTCCTCCCAGCTCCCTCCCATCTCTATTTAGATAGATTGGACAGATCCTGTTATCTTTCTCCTGGTGATGATGGGGACGAAAAAGTCATTTAAACATATTTGGTAGGTCATATATCTTAATGTTAACAGTAACAATTCAACAGGAAAAAAAATCTTATGACTGCAGGCTAAATGAAATGAAATTTGGGCTCTGGGTTCCCTGGGGGCCAGAATCCTCTTGTCTTACTTGATGTAAATGAGATGGGCCTTAGAGCTGGGTAATCAAGATGGAGAAATGATGTTCAGGGTTCTTCACTGGAGAGATGTGGTCTGAATTCCCTTTCAGGTGGACAGATATGCAGAGAGCCTTGCACAAAGAGGTACCTCAGTGACCAGAGTGCTGATGGCTATGTGCAAACCCTCTGGGAGGTGCCAGCCACACCCAGCAAACTGTAAAATCTGCTTTTCCAGCCATGAAAATAAAGGAAAGAAACCAAGAGCAAATAGGGATGACAGGCAAGAGTGTTTCCATACTAGGAAAAAATCAAATATGTTGTTCATCACTGCTGTTGCAGGGGGAGCCCCTGAGGTATAAACAGGGCACAGACATTTTTATTACTGTGCCATCAAACCCTGCCCAGGGGGATTGAAGGCATTATTGCTGGAGGTAGCAGTCAGTGTAGTCAAAGAAGCATCTAACCTCAGTGAAGAAATTATCTAAGCTTCTTCCTATAATAAAGTTGATTTTGCCTGCATTAAAAAAAAGGGGAATATCTGTATTTGGCGTGGGAGCCATGCCACTCCCAGCACACTCTGTGCTGCTACCTGCTGTCACCAAGCTTTTGTTTCACCTGTGAACCTTTGAGAGCAGCCACTTCTTCTGGGTTGCATTTATTTACCTGAGCCACACAAATCCTGGGGTTTTGTTACCCAGCTTGTGGCTTGTGCCTCGTTCAGGCTGGATGCCTGAGCCCAGCCTGGCACAGGAGGGAACCAACTGCCCAAAGCACTGGAGATCTCTTGGCCAGATGTTTTACAGAAGGGTTAATAACCTCATGTGCTTCAGAATTTCAGCTTGGAGCCCCAGTTTGGTGTGTCAGGTGTATCATAGGCAGCCCAGCAGCAGAGTGTACATCTCAGAGGTCTGGTGCTGCCCTGATCAGAGCTGGCATCCATCTGTCCATCCCCACAGAACCAAGCCCAAAAAGCATCACTTGGTGCACTGGTGCTGTTTTGAGGTGTTTAATTGCAAAGGGACATGTAGCATAACTGAACTGGCAATGCTGTTGGAATCGGTGGAGCTTTTCTGGTGTGCAGGCAGTGTCTGTGTGGGATGGACACAGGGCTGCCATGCTCTCCATGACCAGGAGATGGGAGGCCCTCATGGCCACCAGGCTGCTCTCATGGACAGTGATGCCACGCAGTCTCTTCCATGCTTCTTTTTGCTGCCATGAACTAATTTCCAGTTTTGTATTATCAACACATGTTCTCCTCCTTCCATTAAACTCTCACCCCATCACCCTGTTCTCTTGGCTTCAGCAGTGATTTCATTGCTTTTTAAGGATTTGATCCACTTGTTAAAAGCTCCCTGACAGAAATTAATCCCAATGCTTTCCAGGCATCAGATCTGGTGTCAGATTCTGCAAGACTTCTTTTACAAGTGTTTGTGTGGTTGTAAAAAAAAACCAACAAAAACAACATGAGGAAAACCACACAAGCAAAACCCTGAAATTAAAATGACAGCAGAAGAGAGTATGGGTGCTAGAGAAGAGATCTCAGCTCTGCTGTCATTTTAGAAACTTCATTATCCAGTTATGGGGTTTGATATTGCTATTGATTTCACATAGAAGATACTCAAGTGCTACAGGAATGAGGATTGTATAAAACCCAAAGACAGATCGCTGCAAAAATATAATAAAATGGTTGTTACAGCTTACATTTTTGGTGAAAACTACCACTAATAGAATTCTGTAATGAAATTGCTCTTTAAATGAATTATTATTCCAGAATTTTCTGATTAATATAAATCCCCTATTATGTCATACTCCAATTAAATTAGACAGGATATTATTTTATGTGATATTGTAATTAACTAAACTGGAATTTGGCCAAGTAGTCATAATTTATACCTGGACTGTGAGAAGATGTATGAGAATTTTAATATTTATAGTTGGTTGAGAACTACCCTAGTTTCACATTAATCCAGATGATGATATTTTGCCTTTTGCTCACTGTTAATACTGTAGGACTGATTTAGGACTTTGTGAGTCCTACCTTCAAACTTTACTTTCTTTCCAATATTTCTGTGTCTGTGAAGTGTCACCTACAGATTTGTTTAAGGGGGTAACATTTCAGCCAAGTTTGGGGGTGGTTAAAGTGAAAAGGTGATGGCCCTGGCACAAGTCGCCCAGGGAAGCTGTGGCTGCCTCATCCCTTGTTCAACGAGAGGTTGGACAGGGCTTGGAGAAACCTGGGACAGTAAAAGGTGTCCCTGCCCATGGCAGGGCTGTTGGAATGAAATCATCTTTAGGGACCCTTCCAGTCCAAGGATTCTGTTCCTCTGTGTCTTGCACATCTGGATCGTGGTGTGCACCTGAGTTTGCAATGGAGACATGCAGGGAACAGGCTCAGCAGAGAGAGTGCTTTCAGTCAGGGAGAGAAAAAAAAGAAGATGCCTGGAATCGATACTTTTTGATTTAGGCTTCTATTTTATAGGATTAAAAATGTTTCATGAGTGACCCAGAGGAAAAATGTAGACTGGAGGCAAAGTAGAAATTATTACTGTATCTAATAACTTCCAGATGTCCAGCAATATTTTGAGTAAAAGGGTGAAGTGCCAGTTTCCAAGTATTATATATTATTAGTTTTGAAGTGAGGTTTTGATTTTGGCTTGTTGCTGTGTTGTGGGGGTTTTTTTAATTGCTACAAACACAGTTTTTGCTGGAGAACTTTCAAAATATCTGCCTTTTTTTCTTAGAGATTAATACCTTAAAAACAATATTTTTAGTAGCTGGGAAATGGGAAGAACAGTGTATTTTGCAATGTAGTTTTAAATCATTCTAGTCACAGGTTTAACACAAAAAGCAGATCTTTTATATAGGAGTATAAATTGCTGCACAAGGTATTTGGACCATTCTGTTCTTACAGCCTGGCAAGCTATTTATGGAGCTTTACAGGACTTAATGGATTTGTCATGGACTTAACATTAATAGCAGCCTAATATAAAGTTGCCCATCCTCATGGTATTTTATTTCTTCGCTGGCTCTGCAAGGATTTGCTTGGAAGTTTGGGTGAGGAGGGACAACCTCTCCATTGTGGCAGTGGAGGGAAAAAAATTCTGGAAAACTAAAGTGTGAGTTTCCTGATTGTATAAAAGTAGCCCTTTGTGTAGGCCTGGAATAGGATTACCTGTGGGGAAATGCCTGTGGTTTCATTGTAAGACAGGAGTGAACATTACAGGTCAATGCCATGAGATCTGTTGGGCACAGCAGCTCATTACTGTCAATAGCAAATCATGAAATGACAGAACGTTTTGGGTTGGAAAGGATCTTGGAAGTTCATCTCATTCCACCCCCCTGCCATGGGCAGGGACACCTTTCACTATCCCAGGCTGCTCCAAGCCCCATCCAACCTGGCTTTGTTGATTTATAACCTTGCAGAAAAGAAGGAAAAATTAACCAAGACAATACTCAAAAATTAATAACAAAAAACCCCCTCCAAAATGTTAAACTCGTCAGCATATATTTGTTTAGATCCCAGTGTATAAAAACCTGTTGGTTCTTTGTCTGTGTTTAATAAAAGTAAATCCCTTCTCTCACCTGGCAGCTGTCAGCAATGGGAACTTCACCCTTCAGATTATCTTTTATTGAATCTTGAAGAAATTGAATTGTTCATTGTGTGTGTCAGCTGTAGTTTGCTAGAACACTTCTGTCCCTCCAGGAATGGGCTGATTGCTGTAAACAGAGAATTGATTTAGTCTTAAATTTTAGAAATTCAGATGGAGCCCTGGAGCATGTGTCTTCATCCTGTCCTTTTAACATTATTGTGGAATATTTATTACTATGAGTATATGGCATTAACTGCCCATCACCCATAAACCAGATCTATTAAAAATCTATTAAAATATTAAAATATATTTTTTAATTTGAAAAAAGAGATTTTTTTATAAATATGGTTTACATTAACCTTTGCCCTTTTCTCTCCTAATACCCATACCTCTTTATGCAGATGTACAGTTCATGTCTTCTTGCTTCTGTGTGCAACCCAAACATCCAAACTTCTCAGTCTAAAAGGTCAGAGATCTTTTCAGAAGAAACAGATTTAATTTTCCACCTCTTACTTCTGTGAGACTCAGCTGATGGTTTCTTGAGCTCCACATTAGGGTGTTGTTGCATAGTGGGGTTTATTTTTGATACACAACAGCCAAATTCATGTGTACTGAGCATTGCTGGCTCTGACTCCTCCTGTCACAGCCTTTCTGGACACTGTCCCATCCATCCTGTGAGCTGGTCTGTATTTACTCCTGGGCACATCCCTTAATCACTGTACAGGTGGCTCACTCTCTTTCCAGGTGGTCTGACCTGCACAAAGCCACAGTATGGAACTACAAATACCTTACAATTAATTTCCTGATGTAATTAGTGGGATTGTTAGTTCCTTCTGTGGGTGGCACAAATGTGAACTATTTACAGCAGGATGGTCACATCCACTGCACCGCACACAGCACTGGGCTGTTTGTAATGCCTTGATACAGTGGAAGATAAGTATTTACTAAGTGGCATATATATGTGTACATATTTGTGTGTGTACATTTCTTATGGTACTTGAAGAATTCATAATATTAATACAGCAGTCCTCCATATTATTCCAAGTCAGCCTGTTTAAACCTTCTACACAAACATGGATCTATTTCAAGTGTCTGTATCATGTGTTCTCTTAGAAACATTTGCTGATGTAGAGGCAAGAGCTCTGAAGACAGACCCAAAGCACTCTGGCAATCTGGTGGCGTTGTCTTTTCATAAATGAAGTGCTGTAGAACTTGTAGAAATAAATTGCTTTTTTCTTTGGTGAGGAATTCTTTGCCAAGTATGGATTGCAAGCTGTTTTCTCCTCCGGATCCCAGCCCTGATGGTGAGAGCCTGCAATGTAACCCACAGCTGCTTCCTCCCTGCTCATTCATTCCAGGACAGTACCACTGCTGTAGGACCCTGTGCCTTTTCTTATCTCATGAGAAACACTGTCATTTAGGGTAAATATTATGCTGTTGCTAATGGGTTTAAAATTCATTTCAAGTTTTCCAATTACATATTTCATTTATTTCATGAATGTGAAATGACACTGCAGAGAGCAGAGCTGTTCACAGGCATGCACTGAGCTGGAGAAGGTTTTACTTCTCCATTTTCCATTAAAACCCACAAAATATGATTATTGAAATGAAAGTTGTTCTTGTTTACTCTGAGGCTGAGATCATAAGGTTTACCTACCCCTACTGTTTTATGTAGAAGGGTAAAAAAAAGATGGTCCTAATGGCCTAAGTTCTGACCTTGGGTGATGGCTGGTGGTGTGTTTCGAGTTGTTTTGCAGACAGGAATATTCTGCATGAACAACCTTTGTTGCTCTTCTCAACACCGTGGGTTTATATCCATTTTCTCTTGCAACCTGCCTGGCTCTGCCTGCCAAGCAGTTTCTCAGCATAGCATAATTATTGAATTCATTTTATATATAGTTCTGAAAACCAGAACGTCTTGCTGGTCGTCACTCTTTGCTCTGGGAAGAGTTAGAGGGCAGCACCACATGATACAGATCATGTTTTCATGTGCATTTAGACGTTCAAAATGATGTAAATATCTGATGGGAGTTCGGAAGTGAGAGCAGATTTTAAGTGGTTTCTCAGTGGGAGATGGAGATCTGCTTGGGCATCCCTGAAGTTTCATAAAAATCCAAATGATACTAAAAAGTAACTGTTCATAAATAGCCAAATGAGAATAAATAGCCAGATCTAGGGAAAAAAATAGAAGGACCATCCCAATTCACAATTCTGCCTGGAGTGAAGCCACAAAATCCTCCCTATTTTTTCAGCTGTTGTTGATTTGTGGCAAGTTCATCAAATCCTGCTTAGGGCCTTAATATATGGATCATCTGCTGTGGTACACTGGGAGACAGAGCCCAAATTGTAGGTGTGTAAGTGCTGTACACTGATTAAATTTGCAAATCAAGTGTAGGTTCCGGGGTACAAACCCAGGGACAAGTAAGGAAAATGCCCAGGATGTCTTTATTCCAGCTCAGGATGAAGAGCTGTGCCATCTTTAAATAGGAAAGCCTGGTGTTCAGGAGTTTATTCTGCGGACTGAAGAGAGAAATCAGATTTCTTTGTTCAGTGATCAGAAATAAAAAAATGCATGTGTCAGAAAAATGCATTCATATCTTTATTTTCCATTTGTGCGTGAAAAGGATCAATGAGAACAAATGCTTGGTGCAAACATTACAGATGATAAATTATTTTGGATATCTTTTCTCATAGCATAGGGAGCACTGAAGTGCAGCAAACTATCCTAGTGTCCCAGGCACTAATAAAATCTCAGCATAATTCTTAAACCCAAAATTCTTCACCAATCTAAGATACATAGAAAGATAATTTAAGTTATTCCATCTCAGCTGAGAGTTTTACCTTTTTAAAATGGCAAACTGATTTACAAGGCTTCTCCTCTAAGGTCCCTTAAAGTAAATTACCTGTCACAAGGGTTGTGGATCCCTGTCTGCATGTTTGAATAAAACGTGTAACAGATTTATAGTGTTAATAATGGGGCTGCCATGGAAAGCTCTCAATTTGCAACTGGAGGAGTGGAGAGATGGCAGTTTGGTTATTTAGCACCCTGCTTGTCTTTCCTCTGAAGTTCTGAGAAGAACTCAGTTGCCAATTATTTAAGATGTGCATCCTTTTCTGATGGGACCTCCCCACAGTCCTCCTGTGGGCCTTTCAGTGCTCCCTCCCCAAATCCATGGGTGTCCCCAGCTGCCCAAATCTTTGTCCCTACATCTGGTGGTAGGAGCTGAGCATGTGGAGCACAGTGCTCAGTAGATGAGGTGGGGGTGCACACTTCACTGAATTCTTCATCAACAAAAATCTCCAGGTCAACCAACTGATTCATACTGACAACATTTGATAGCATTCCTGCAGGAACAGAAATACTAAAATTGCTATTTTAGAACCTCTTTAATAAATTTCAATATCACTGGGCTAACATCATGTCTCTGCAGAAATTCATATACTCATGTGTACATCTGTGAAATTAGACTGGTGCACTTGAAATAAAATTCTGAACTTTATGAACAATTCTAGCTGGGCCCTGTTGTAATAATATTTCTGTATCAGACAGGGATGAGTGTCTCCACAAAATAGAAGTAGCTGCTCTTCCATCCCCTCACAGGCTGTTTTATATAAAATGCTTGCTGCAGAGCCCCAGTGAGACAGCCTGTATATCATACTCATCTGAGAGGAGTTTACATTTCATTCTCATTTATCTGTAAAGAATGCACACAGCTCTATGACAAGGGAGAGATGAATGGCGGTGCTGATGGGAAATTTACTGCATATCTGAAATGCATGCAGAGACCTTTGGATACACCTCCTCTTTTTTAACCAGATCACTTTACTCCAGGTTTGGACAAAAGCTTTCTTCTCTCTTGGTGAAGCAGTGGGTGCTGATGTGGCAGGGCTGCTCTGGAAAGGGTAACACAAGGTCTCAGAGCCTGTCAGAAGCTGCCATGAGTCTATACCTAAGCTGTTCCTTGAAACTGCCCAAAGAGAGCACAGTCTCTGGGTTGAGGGAGTCAGGTCTTTCTGTCCTGTGAGAACGAACATCATTTTTCCATCTTTGGCAATTTTCTTTGCTCAACTTCGTGTAGTTCCTGGTGGCCTATTTCCCAAGTGGCTTGTGGTCCCTCTGTAAATCTCATAAAATCTCTTCTAATTCCTCCAGTTCGATAAAATCAGGCTTGTAGTAATTTAAAATTCAGAAACCTTCAAAGGCTGGGAGGAGCACACACATCTGAAGGACATGGCAGAGTTCTTGCTCCTGGTAATAACGGCTGGCCAAGAGCCAAGATGACCTTTCCAACATTTCATTGCTACCCTGAGGTGTTAAAGAGCCACTACTGCAAGAACTGTTCTTGCAAAGAGTGGGAAAAGCTGCCTGGGGCAAAAATCCTACCATGGGGAGTGAAGGCAAGTGCTCTCCTCCAGTATCAGTGATTACTATACATATAGGTGGTATAAACTTGAGAGAGCTTTTGCCAGCTGGGCTGATGGGGTAAAAATTTACACTCTGAACTGGATAGAGCAGACCAGTCAGAGGATGCTGCTGTGCCCTCCTGCTTCTTTTGCTGTCTAAAGAAAATTGAATTCTAATGAACTAAGTTCACTCATCCTAAGTGAACATCTTTCTGTGCCAGGCAGGGACTTCATTGGAAAGTCACACGTTTATTATGTATCTTGTACAAAGTGGTAGTTAAACAAAAAAAGAGCAAGATAAAATCACAGAAAACCTGGAAATCATTAAAGCATTCCAGAAAAAAATTAGTGGAATACCAACACTAATATTTTTGCTTCAACAGTATTAATAGTCCCAAAATACTATTTCTGTATCATGCTATTTATTGAAATACCAGTGCTGTGTGTTTTGGTTTATTTGCAAACCTTGTGCCATCTGGATCTGAATCAAGCAACAAACCACTTCCAGTGGAGTAAGAAATAAGGTGTTCTTAGAATATTAAATTTCCACAACCATTTATATT
This sequence comes from Zonotrichia leucophrys gambelii, assembly GCF_028769735.1. Classification (NCBI taxonomy): domain Eukaryota; kingdom Metazoa; phylum Chordata; class Aves; order Passeriformes; family Passerellidae; genus Zonotrichia; species Zonotrichia leucophrys. The sequence continues at coordinate 10,112,500 of NC_088183.1, forward strand.
GCATTATTTTTAATTACATTAGCTTTCTTACCACGTCATTATTTGGGAAATATGTTCCTGACTAAAAGATGTGTAGATGTGTTTGCAGTTATCTTCCATCCCAAAGTCTAACAGTGCCTTTTGGTATTTTTTGTATGCGCATAACTTAACTGGGAAATTCGTTAAAACTTGAAAATCAAACCATAATTTGAATATTGGAACTGTGTGCGTTCTTTGGCAGCCTGAGGTTGCTTCACTATTGCTGTTGGCATTGCTGGGTTCATGCTGTGCTGCAGATTTCACTTGGAGGGCTGTACTGACCAGGAAAGTTTTATTTTCCTAAGAAAATAAGCAAAGGGGACTTTAAATGAATGAAATAGGCAGGTCACTTTGTAAAAGTTCTGTTGTAAAAGGCAGGTATAGTAAAAAGGCAGAAAGGCAAGTTCAATGGGGGGGTGGGATGGTGATGATGTACCACAGTTAAAAATGCAAAACTTTAGAGAAAGAGATACCTGATATGGACCTGGCCTCGTGATGAATCAATCTGCTGATTTATTTTCTCAGTGACACCAGCTTTCATTGCACAGGTTTGCTACAGTGGGTTTTTATTCAAAATTATGTTTTCGCTAGCATGTAGATAACATCTGTATATGTTACCTTGCAGTAATTTAAAATGAAGAGATAACTATAGAAGGTGAAGCTAGCTTGGGTAATGTCTACATTAAATTATTATAATTGAAATTTAGACTATTCTAGTCTATAAGAGCCACACACAGAGCTGTCAATTTAATTGCATTACCTTATTGTCCATTCAAGTAGCATGTACAGTCCCTTCCAAGGGGTGGACATTAATAGTGTAACTACAGTGAGAAAGGAAATAATTGCTAAGATTTGATGTGGTTTTGCTATTGATCCTTCATTAGATGTTTTCAGAGGTCTGCTGCTAACCCAGGTGCAAGTCCTGGGCAGAGGAAATGAGCTGCTTAGGGTCTGGGAAATTAAAATTGTATGTAACATCCACAGAACCTAAGGAGGTTCTGAGTAATCTTTTCTCTCTGTTCACAACAGTCTAATACATGGCATTATAATGTAGAGAAAGACATAAATTGGTCCCTTAATCAGTGTTTAGCTATGATTCAAGGATTTTGATAGAAAAGTGGATATTTAGGACTATTAAGTTGGGACCATCAAGCAGTGAGAGGCATTGTATTCCTGCAAGTGTGACATTGCCCATATTTAAAGGAAAACCTTAACTTCAATAATTTTAGAATTCTAGTGCTGCTAGTTAATTAAATATTATTGATCCCTGCTTTGGGTCTTAATATAGTGCTGTAAAAGTAAAACCATGCTTTTTCCTGTTTTCCATATGGGAGAGGATTTTGTGATGTTTTCCTTACTGAGCCATTATCAGCACTTCCCTTTCCCATCCTGTGCTACCCCTGGGTGCTATTTTCTTGCTGGTAATTTGGAGTTTTACTCCATTTTTGCTCAGTGTGCACTTTTTCCCCAATCTTTCTTGGGCTGTGCAAGCTTTTGGTTTTGGTGTTTGGTCTTTTTGTGTGCAAAGAACTGGAGAAAGTTTATCCTTCTCTGATGTGGGTTGAATATGTCTAGAGGAAACATCCACAGGCTTCTGTGGGATGCAAACACCAGTGCATCACACTGGCACCATTGGCATTACTCAAGTACTGTGGGATCTTGCATCCCTTTTTGTTATAAAATCGTTTTATTCATGGCCATGTAATTAGGAAAAAAAAAGCCTCCAAAAATCTGTAATTTACCTATCAAGTAATGTGCAGTATTTGTTCCTGGATTTGGGGTTTCTCTGTATTCATGCAAACTAAATGAAAGTAAGTCTGTAATATCCAGCAGGGTGTTAATGCTAAATTGCTGCTTTACATGTACTGCTGGAATTTAAACACCATGCAAGAATATAACCAGAAAGTTGGAGGTGTGCTTGGCTTAAGCAGCAGTCTGCTAATTAGATCCATGAGCCTTGGAGTAACCTTTTCTGGTGTTTTGTTGCTTTTTACAAGGAAAATCTTTAAAACCTTCCTTCATAATCCAAGTGCTAAATTTGCCACAGAGGGCTCTGACCCAGCAGTAAAAACCACACCATAATATTTGTAACATTAAATTTACTATGTTCAGTAACATTTATCACTGTCACAGTGATTATCTGCCTCTAATTAGGAAAGAGCAGGGAAATATCTCAGCCCTGTTCACCACAGCAGGTGAGGGGTGGGGATGGGAGGAGGTCTGGTTAGCCTTGTGTCTAAACCCCAGCAGCAGAAATAACATTGCTCTGCTCAATCCATGTGCTTCTCTCCTGACACCTGCAAGATTCCAGCTTACAGAAACTCATTAAACTTGCATTTTTTAAATATCTGATGCAAATTACCATGAAGTGCCCTTCATCAGTTAAGAACAGCGAGTGTGTGCATCTTGTTGCTCAAGCTGTGCAACATCCTCACCCTCCAGACCTGCTGTGGGATGCAGCTGGGCTGCCCTGTGGCTCTCAGGTGCTCTGCACCCCTGCTCTGGGGAGCACCACGAGCCATTGTCACTTGGGGCAGGTGTTGTCACACAAGGCAGTCACTGCATAGGTCAGTCACACCCAGGGTGAAGAGGCAATGAGCACTGCTGATGACTGAGTGGAAATTTTGGGTGATTGATTCTCAAAATCGGGGACCAAAGGTGTTGCTCGCCCCTCTGTCCAGCCTCCACATGTCTGTGGATGTCCAGCCAGTATTGAGGGACATGATCTGATGCCACTGACTTGCTAAGTGGAATTAAAACCAGCACTTTTCTTCTTTCTGTAATTTACATGAAATTATTCCAGCACAGAAGCTGTCTCTGGTTATTTTTCATTGCAGAGAGTGAGACCACTGATCAGGACACATTCTGCCCTTCCAGGGTTTTGTAATATTTTTATACCTGAAATAGCCTCAGTATCGATGCATTGGACTCAGCACATTTGTGTTTTGCCAGGATAGGTATTTCATTGAGGGCTGCTATAAGCTGTAGCAGCAAAGCTTATTTTATGCACCTATAAATGGCATGTGGACAAGGCAGATTTGCTGCTGAGGCTTATCACAGCTGCACTTCTATCAGCAGCCTTTACCTAGCAGGCACTATCTTCAATTTCCACTTTGTCCCTCAACCCCCTGTATAACCAGAAGACTTGAAAATCTTAGAATAACTTGCTGAAGGCCTTTTATCCATTACTGCTTTTAAGCATTTAATATTTAAATACCATTTTATCATCCTAATATTCTTATTATTGCCTACACATCCTGCTGTTTCCTGGGGTCATTATGAATGTAAGCTGCCCAGGAGGGCCCCGTGTCCATCCACTCTGCTTCCACCCTGATGCTGGTCCTGGGTGCATCACCCAGCACTATCACATGATGTTGATACATTAACAAACTCCCAGTTTAAATGTTCCCTCAGCACAGGGCAGAAAAAATGCAAAGCAAGATATATCCAGCTCTTCCAATGACAGTCAAGGGATGAAATATAACTTATATTTTTCTGCAGTAGTACAGCAAGTTGCATTACTATATGAAAATGCTAACAAGGCTACAATATTCCATTAGTAATGAGAATGGAATAAATTATCTCCAGATGAAATTTTTAATTGAATTGCAATCTAATCTGACTAATATATTACAATAATAAGAATATTAGGATAATAAAATATATTTAAAACCTGAGTCATCTGAAATACTAATACTGGTGCTGGGTAAAAGGCCCATATGTATATATGTCCCATAGATTCTCAAAAACGGGCAAGTAATTTGCTGCTGTTTAGCTCTGTGGAGTCATAAAGCTCCTCTCTGATGTGTGCTTGAAGTGTTTGTTGCCAGTTTTAAATGTTTCTCCCCAACAGCAGTAGTACTGGGGACCTCCTTAAGTGCAGTCATTAGCTAGAATATATTTTGTATAAGGCTACCAGAGTACTCAGGTAATGGTCACATGGAAAAACCTTAGTTCCACCCCAGTTTCCTCTGGGAGAGGACTGGGTACTCAGCATCAGAGCTAAAATCCTCTGGAGTGAGAGGGTTTTGTTGGTATTTCTGAATGAGTTAAACTTGTTTATGTGCCCTGGTGACTCTCCCTGGGTGGCATACCTGAGCTGCAGGGAATGTGGTTATAGCAGGTTGACTCCAGTATGATGGAGATTACTTTTGTTTGCCCTGGACATTTGATGGCTCACTTAAACAGCCCTGCCCTGTGCTTTTGTAGAGCTCATACAATTCAATCACCCATTGTGCTAATTACTGACAGGTAAAGCATTTGCTGGGAAAGTTCAGGTAAGACAAATATCACACTGGCCATTGAGCCTGCTTTGTGTTAGGCGCCTTGTCAGCTTCTTGTAAGCAGAAATGCAGCTGCCTTTGAAGTAATTTTATATGTGAGATATATAATATTTTATATTTATGTAAGTCCAGGAATGGCCTTTTCCTGCTTGACTTCAGTAGGAGTAAAGGACACAACTTTAACTGCATTCCTCAGGGAACTCAAGGACAACATACTGTGCTAGTAGCACAGAATGGAGAATACTGGTCTCTTCCCACCTTCTGCCTTCCTTCTTCACATTTTTCCTCCTTACTGTAACCAAATAAACCATCTTCCATTGAGTAATCCAGGAAAATAAGAAAAACTCTTCATCATTTGACTTTTCCAGTCTTTTTCCATCTATGAGGTTTAGTCCTTAGGCCAAGAAGCACAAAAGCCTTGTGTTGCCACAATCTGTTATAAAATTTATTGTGCCTTAATTGATCTTTAATCGCCCCAGCTTGGTTAGTGATTGTTTACTGCTGAGTAACTGGTACTCCAGAACCCACAGAAATAAAAACTATTCCAGGAGAGAAATTGCTGACTGAAGACTCCTGCTCCCAGTCACGGGAGAAGCAGCACACTCAGAATCCTGTTAGATGAAAGCCTGTGAAGGAAGAGCCAGCCTTCTGTGAATGGAAAGATAAAGTGCAGTCATAATTTAAGCTGTTTGATGTAGTAAACAGTTAGAATGTGTTTTGCAAATTCCTTACTGTAGGAGTGAATCACTCCCAGTTCAGTCATTGCACAAATAGGCAAAGCAAAAGTGTTTATTGTGCATTTCCATCTGGGAATGGAACAGGTTTAGGGGGAAGTGTCTAAACTGATGTGTGCCTTAGGAGTGTGTAAGCACGTGTGCATCTATAGATACAGGAATTCACACATTCATAAACTGGGAGCATCAGAGGCTACCAGTTCAAGGCCTTGAAAATCATAGTATGCCAGATTTACTGTTAGAAATAAATAAAATAAATTTAATTGTGAGCAGTGGAAATAGCTCCAATCCCCTGATTGCTGACAGACTTAGAATCCTTGTTCAGATCACTGAAGCTGCCTCTGTTGGAGGCACAGGGGCAGCAGGAGGCTGTAGGATCCAAGAGGAGAGCAGCAGGTGCTGTGCTCCAGCTGCCTCCTTGAAGGTCACAGAATTGCAGAATGGTTTGGGTTGGAGGGAAACTTAAATTTCATCTCATTCCAGCCCCCTGCCATGGGCAAGGACACCTTCCACTAGACCTGGTTGCTCCAAGGCCTGCCCAACCTGGCCTTGCACACTTCCAGGGATGGGGCAGCCACAGCTTCTCTGGGCACCCTGTGCCAGGGTCTCCCCACTCTCACAGGGAAGAATTTCTTCTAAATATCTCAATAATACCTAAATCCACCCCCCTCCAATTTAAAGCCATTCCCCCTAACCTGTCACTCCATGCCCCTGTCCAAAGTCCCTCTCCAGCTCTCTTGTAGCTCTCTAGGTACTAGAAGGGGCTCTAAGATCTTCCTGGGGGCTTCTCTTCTCCAGATTAAAGAACCCCAACTCTCTCAGCCTGTGATGAGTTCTGTGGAATGAACAGTGTTGGTCACAAGGAGAAGAGATGCAAAACTTGAGATGGGAGGAGAAGACTTCTTAGGAGTTGAATAGGGACAAGGGTTTGAAATTATAACGTGGTTTCAGAAGGTGCCATGAAAGGGCAAATGAGGCAAGAAAAGAGGAGAGTTTGGGAAAAAGATGAAGCTTTCCATTCCTGCCCAACTGCTGTGGGGCTCTGGTTGCCCATGTGCCTTGTGCATGAGGCTGGGAGCAGAATCCACTCAATGTTTCCCACAGAGGCTTTCTTTCCAGTCCCACCTTTGCCAATCCAAATGCATTGGCACTGAAACACTCCATGCCAGGAACTTGCTGAAAGTGAATTTGTAGTTTTTATTTGCTTTCTAAAAATTGCATTAAGAATTGCTCAGAAGCTTTTGGTAACAAGATTAGAAAAATGCCCAGTGTTTAGTCCCTGCTACAGAAAAAAAAAAAAATATTACTGCTACAGTTTAATACTGGATGTTTTGCAGTAGTGGATTTAAACCTGGCAGTTGGGCTGCACCTGAAGTCAGGTATCTCCCTTCAGCTTAGAGCTGGATTTAGAAATGAGCTGAAGGGATGCACTTTTGTGCTGTCCTGGTGTCCTCAGTCTGCACTGCATAAACAGTGCCAGCCCTGCCAGCTGGGGAGCCTGACCTTTAGGATTACAATTAACTCCTTGACCCTCTGCCTTTTATTTCAGCTTTTCTGGTGAGCAGAAAGTTTCAAGGCTTTAATTTGTAAAAAGCCTGGGAGCTAAGGAACACAACAGAGAAGAAAAAAAGGAATTGTGGTTTTGTCCTCTGAGGGGGAGGCTGACCCTTGTGTACTATCAAATTTAGTCCTAAATATATTTTACCTTTATTTTTAAATGCCCTTCAGCTAGCACAGGAGCTTCTCATGCCCTGAGCTAATGCATTCAACAACTCGGGCTGTTCAAGGTGAGAATTGAATCTTGTTGCCCCTTGACAGAGATGGAATAATAGTGTAATGCAACAGAACATATTTGAAATGCTAATACTTGCCACCTGCAACTTAATTTTATTTTTTTTCTTATTGCTTTTTTTCATGACATTTCACAGTCCCATAGTCTCAGTAGATGGATCTGCATCATAAAAATGACACAGGGATGATTTAAGGAGGATAGTCAGTCTGAGTGAAACGGATGGAGTGCTTTAAGAGTGTCAGTTTAGCACCTATTACATAGGGTCAATGTTCATTTTCAATACATCATTAAAGCATCCTGCTAAATCACTCAGAAAATGTTCCCCTTCTCCTTTTGAGCCACCATGTTAGATTACAGGGATAATGAAGTGTAACTGCACATAAATGGCAGTATTGCACAAGCATATTTTATTGTTTTCAGGGCCAGTGTTTTGGATTGTTCTGAATATGAAACATTAAAAAATCCACAATGAAATACTGAGTACCTTCCTAGGTGATAGTTGCTATACTTAGGTTTGCAGTCAGCAACCAGCTCCATCAAATTTGATAATCTAGTGAAGTCATTTTCCCACTCTATCAGTTTTACAATATACAGTGTTCACTAAACTAATATCAATAAAATCAAAACTACCCACAGCCTAGTAGCTAGTTCTTAAATTACATTACAGAAGATGTATTTCTTTTATTTTGAGAAGAACCTGAGAAGCCCAGTTATTTCAACAAAAGTCACTTTGCCAAGGTCATTTCAACGTCAGGGTGATCTTTGCTGTCCCCAGGTGGTATTACCAGAGCAGAGACTGATATCTCTGTCAAAATTAAAGTTTTGATTATCAGGATAAATTTAAAAGTCAAGCTAAGAAAAATAGGAATCATGACTTATATGTTTAAAATGTTAAATTATTTCAGTAAGTCATAATTTTTCCCTAATGCTCACAATTCTATGATACGTGCTGGCAAACATTTGGTATGAACCTGAATTCCATCGATAGCATATACAAATACTGAAAATATTTACTTCTGTTGTACTGAAACAGGGAGTACAAAGCTGGCATCACCCTAGCAGGGAGAAAAAAATGTCAGCTCCCCTCAGGGCTATAAAATATTTATTTACTTTTATTGCATTTTGTAATGGAAAACGTGGGTTTTTATTTACAGAAAGGTGATGTAAGTGTGTCCTGAGGCACCTGTTTTTCATCCCACCTTATCCAGGACATCTGACTGAAGGGCTTAAATTAATACCTTGGTTACTTTGGGCTTTCACTGCCTCCACAAGTCAGAAATGGGTGCTTCCAACTGTTTTCTCTGTTCATTATGGAGGACACCTCCAGTTTCAAAATCCTGATTTGTAGATCACATTTTTTGTGTAGATCACAGTAGCAGTCACCTACTCTGTTGTTTTGGATAGTGTAATTTTGGTGTATAAATGACAGCAAATGAAGGCAGAGTAAACTGGGATATGGAAATGGGAATTTTGAGGATATTGTTATGAGGAGTAGCAGGAGCAGGCTGAGAAAAAGGTTAGAGCTGCAGAGGGCACAGAGTGGGATAACATCTAGCTGATGATTGGGCTGTATTCAGGAGAGCATGGTTTTATCCAGTTTCCCTGTTTTTTCTGGTTGTCTTTTCCTTACATAGGAAGTTCAGTTGTGGGGGTCATACAGTTTTCCTGATGTTGTTCTCCTTCACTCCAGGTTAGTGCCGAGATGCTCTTTGTCTGCAGACAGAAAGGACCCACACAGGCAGAGCCATGAGAGGCTTTGTGGAGAGTAGGAATCACGATGGGGAGGGCTCCAGGGTGGATGTGGAGCAGATGAATGGAGATGAGGGTGGCTCTGATCATTGTGACATGGAGCTGGAGAGGGTGGAGGAGCCTTCCAAGTCAGCTAATGATGCAGGCATTGCAGGATTTTTAATGCTTCAGTTGGGAAATTCCTACCATTACCAAGATATTCGTCTTAATGACAGGCTTACTTTAGAAAACGTTCAAAGCTAATAACTATACTCAATAATGACAGTGAGTGTTATTGAGTTTTCCCCATTCACCTGTAAAGGGTTGTAAAAGACTTGTACCCTACTGCCAATAAAGTCTTCAGCAAGCCATGTCCTCCACTGCTCAGCTCCTCCAGACCTTTGCTCCCTGGACTTGCAGGGAAATGTTACTTGGGAAGCTGCTGGATGGCAAAGCAAGGAATAGTTTTGCACAGAACTTGAGGAAATGCTTTTTCCCAGTTCAAGTGAAACAAGTGTGGTCTGCAGTGGGAATTTCTTATGTGAAGGGGGTTGTATTCCTCGTCTTTGTTCCCAAGAGCTGTGGTTATTTAAGCACATGGTATTCTTTCATTTTCAATCCTTTCAGGAAGGGGATCGTGGTTCTTCCATTCTTTTTCTAGGATCAGGTCACAGGCATGGTTCAAGGTTGGCACAAGTCCCCTGTCCCCTCTTCCCTCCACTTTCTGATCTGTGTGGAATAAGCTCTTCAGCAGGAACTGGGATGGGGGAGCTCCCTGCAGTCCAGGCAGGGTGAACCTTCATTTGGGTCTAAGGAAGGACATTACATTTGAATTTGTAGAGTAAATTATTCTCCACAAAGTCAACAGAAGGGAGTCCCCTGAGCTGATTCAGAGACAATTTCTTGTCTTTTCAATTTCTTTTCTAGCCTTCCCTTCAAAAAGAAGACAGTGCTCCTTTCATATTCTTGACTTCAGTTAATTGCCTGAAAAAAATATTTTTGAAGGTCTGTTTGTTTTATTTTGTGAGGCTGTTCTGGATTCTGAAGTCTGACCATATTTCCTTATTATAGCACTCTCTTACTCCTTGGAAGTGCAGCAATATATCAGTGTTATCAGGTCTCCATTCTTTCACTTTTTGAAAGCCTCAGTGGGCAGTTTCAGCATTTTCCTTATAAGTTAAGAGGAAATGTCCTTTATTTATGCCCTACCCTCAACCTCTCTGATCCTGGGCTGGTTCTGGGGCTGTAGTATCTGTTTGACAGAGCAGTGACACTGCTCCTTGCTGTGACTACCTATAGATAGCAATCAAAAAGACAAGTCACAAGGTTTCGTTTGTCTTCTTATGGCATAATAGCTTTGCTTTGACTTTCTTGCTGTGCACTGACTGGTGGTCTTACAAGTTTCTGTTCAAAATAGATGAATAAATTAACCCTCACGGCCTGCCGAGAATTGCACAAGTGCCTCAGTCAGCAGCTGCTCCTGCCATGGGTCTGTGCTTGGGGCTGGTTATTTCACCTTTGCCTGCACTGAGCAACCCCTGATTTCTGCACCTGCAGCTTCTTTGTCACACAAAACTTCTGGAGACAGCTCTAGTCTTCTTCATGGTTTAATCTGTGCCATTCTTCAGGAAACTGCTTAACCTCAGTGACCTCGAGTTGTGCCAGGAAAGGTTTAGGTTAGTTATTAGAATTATTAGAGCAAAGTTATTAATGGAAAGAGTTGACAAGCCCTGGAACAGGCTGCCCAGCAAAGTGGTGGGGTCACTATTCCTGAAGGGGTTCAAAAAACATGTGAACAGGGTGGACATGGTTTAGTGGTAAATATTGTAGTGGTGCTGGGTTGACATTTGGACTTGATGATCTCAGAGGTCTTTTCCAATTTGACAATTCTATTATTCAAGACCTTAGTGGTTTTCTGTTGCATGGAGAAAGGACATCACTTGCCCCAAGTCCAGCAAATCCAGCTCCACATTTCTGCCCACAGCCTCATAGATGGCTGTCCCCAGGACAGCACTGGCCATGGCTCAATTCATGATTTATGATCATGGTCCCAAAGGAGCTGCAGCACCTTTGTGGGAATTGGCACAGCCATGAGGGTGTACACAGAGGCAGCCCTGTCCTGCAGAACTGACCTAGGGCACAGCACCTCCTGTGATAAATACAGACAAAGAATTTTAATTATTACCTTGAGACTTACTATGCCATCTGATTTAAGTATTCTGGCATTTTACTGACAGGTCAAAGACAAAAGGTATTCTGTAAAGCAGCACTGCACTTGCTCAGAAATGCTGCAGCTGAAGTTTTTTAAAGGATTATTATTCACCATGTTTTAGGCAACCCTGTATACACATCATACCCTCTAGAAGTAGCTCTCAAACATCTCCAAACCTTTGAACCAATAATTTATATGATGCATCTTGTTATTTCCATGGATAAGCTTGTTCCACAAATGATCTTGAGGTGAATTAGTCATTTAGTAGAAACAAAGGAGCCTGAGCATTGGCATAATTGCATTATAGAGGTTCAGACATGGTCTGATGGTGTGGATAAAGTAGCCCTTGTACCTGTGGATGACCACAGCTCTTCTCCAGTGAAACCCAACCCAGTGAAAATGCTTTGGCCTGATTCATATATATCCCTGCATCTGAATGTTACACCACTGTAAAACAAGATACTAGGGGATAAAACTTTAAAGGTTGGTCATAAAAGAGGTAATAAATGGGGATATACAAAAGGCTGATGGATACTTCATTTATTTCCTTGAGTTATGGATGACCCCATAACTCATGAGTGTTAGAGCGAGGCGGAGTTGTGAAAGTCATGAAAGGTCATCAATAACAAGTGGAAATAAATGAGTTAGTCTATTGTATTTTCTGTTTGTATGCATCACTCAGATAAATGTGACACCAATATTGGGATGATGAGGCTGGGAGGGAGCCCAGGAGGAGCAGAGCACCCCACAGCAGTGCTGCTGGGACCCCACCCTCCCTAGGACACAGGGCCCTCTTCTCAATGAGAACTGAGGACCTAGGAGAGCTTCCAGCTGCAGTAGAAAACAGGCAGGAAAGGCAGCAGCACAGCAAAGAAGGTGATTTGTTGTTCTTGTCCCATAGACAATATGGCCATGGGATGGCACATCCTGTTTTTCTCTTGGGAGGGGGAGCTTCTCTTCAGAGCACATAGAAAAGCTGAGCAAGGATCAAAAGACTCCAGCAATACCAGCTCAGATGACTTATAACTGTAATGTAACAGCGTGAAGGTGCAGAAAGTCTTGAGCTGACATTTCTTGTGGTGTCAGGCTGTTAGTTCAGTGGTTGTGTATTTTAGCCCAGCCCCAGTCTCCTCTGAGGCTGTTTTTTCAGGTTCAGTGGTAACTTTCCCCACTCTGCCCTTCTGCAAACCCCCACAGGAGCCGTGGCCAAAGCAGGGCATGACGATCACTGAGCACTCACACCTTGCTCACACTTCAAGAGGAGCAATCCAAGGAGGCAGCTGTGTGTACATTGCTCTTCCACCCATAATGGGATTATAAAGTAATCTCGGAGAGGCTGGAAGAGTAACCTTGGGAAATAAGGCATGTGTCTGGTTCTGGTTCAGATATGCTGTGTGACTGCAGCTAAATAACGTCTGTCTCTGCTTCACCTCACCATCTGTAAAGCAAGGATTTTTACATTCTTTCCATAAAGTAATATTACTGGGGAGAGAAAAAAAAAACAGCTATGAATTGTGCAGATATTCTTGTCCTGGTGAGCCAGCCACAGAGCAGTACTCAAATGGAAAGTCACTAGAGGTAACTAAAGAAACAGTATTTTGATGAGTCAGTTAAAGAGCCAACACTCTTCCTTGCTGACAGAGTATTGAACTTCAAAATTTGGTTAGAAGGCACTGTTTTGCTGACAGTAGTGTCTTTCAAAGGACATGCAAAATCAACACCTGACCATCTGTAGTCATTTAAGATTCACCCATAAAATATTTTGTAATAGAAGTGTTGTTAACCTTGACATCCTGGGCAAATGCCAGCTTCTCCCACTCGGTGTTGATCACCAAGCATAAACAACTCACATCCTCCTCTCTCATGAAATACTCTTTTGAGTTCTTGGACGCTGGATGCTGCTCATGCCTTGAGCATGTGCAGACTGGTGTCTCCCAGTGCAAGTTGCAGCAAACCATAAGATTCAGTGATGTAATCCACATAGTCCTGAAGTGAGGCTGCTTTACACCTGAAGTGTCCCCAAAACTGTCACCCCAAGATACTGTTCCATGCAGGTTTCTCCTCTCCTGCCCAAGCAGTGCTCTGGCAGGTGTGGCAGCCAGACTTCACCTTGGAGTGGTCTTCAAGCATGTGCAGGGCTGATGTGCCTGACATTCATGGGAGATTGGGAAGAAGGGATCCCTGTGCCTTTTACCAGCCTCTGTAACCCTGCAGCAGATAAGGATGGTTTAGTCTCAAACATACAGCGAGTTCCAGTGAGCAATTCACTCCCTCTCAGATATTGCTAAGAGAAGAAGGAGGGAAAAATAGGTTAACCATGTATCCACACCACAGTAGGCAGCATCACGAAAGATCAGCATTTCTGTGCCGCTCTGCATGAAAATATTGGGGAGCAGTGTTGGCTCTGTGTTAGTGTCCTTGGCTTTTCTCCTTCCTTTAATTGCTGTCTTCCATAACTTGGGAATAGAGGCCCCATTCAGCCTGAAAGGAGCAGTTCTACTGCAGTTTTTGAATATTTTGCCTGCTTAAACATCTGAAATATATTACTCTGAATCATTAAGAGCCCTTTTCCACAGTATGTCCCTGACTTCATCCTTGATGTTTCCTGTATGCACATTGCTCTTGATTTACACTGAGTTTTCCTGATTTGCAGTGCATTGAGTGAGACAGTCAAATCTTCAGCGGGGGGTTTAAAATTACAGCAATAGCTTTAGGTAGAGGAAGGAGCAAGGATGCCTGTGTAAGTCACAGGCACAACTTGGTGGTACCTTGAGGTACCACTGATGCTTTTCATTTTCAGGAAAAAGTACAGGCTTCATCCTACACTTTTGTTCCAATCTATCTGGAGAGGTTTATCGAGCATTACCACAGCCCTGCTGTGCTGTGAGCCTGTGTAATCCAAGCACTGCTTTGCAGAATGTCTGAGGGATTTTTCCTGAAAAGTTCACCCTGCCCATGGCTGGAGGTGAGGTTTGCCTGACTCATGGCAGGAGCACTGTCATCTCCTTCTTATAGTGAAATCAGGGTGGAAAATTACATCCTCCTTCATCTGACCTGGACTAAAAAGCAGTGTCTCTCAGCTTTTGGCGCTAGTTGGAGGCATTTTCACTTACAGGATGCCCTTTTTGTAGGATCAGAGGCAATCTTTTCAATTCCATGTCTTGGCATTTTGCTGTCTTGCTCAGTGTAGTCTTAGTAAGGGGAAGGGAAAAAACAGCAGAAAAAATAGAGAAATTAGGGTTTTGGCAAAAGATGAGACATAACACAAATGAGAGAATATTCATGTCACCTATTTAAATACTATAATCTAGGTAATGCTTATTAAATCCCTTCCATCTAGAATTATTGACAGGAGCACTCTGTGTATTCCTATTCACCTGGGGTATTGCCAGAGACAGAGAAATCCCAGATACTGGTAGCTGAGTTGGTCACTGAGTTGGTTTCACTTTTCAGAGTGAAAAGACACAAAATCAGAATTCAGCAAGAAGAAACAATGTTTCCCACACTAGTTTATGACTCTTTTGGGGGTTTGTCAGTACAGCTCAGAAGTAGGGAGACAAGGATTGCTCTGCCCAACACAAGTAATTTTCTCTAACTATGCCTTGATTTCTCATTCCATCTTCTGGCTTTGTTGCATATTTTCATTGCAGCTCTCCAGGGCATGAACTGCATTTCTAAAATATTTTTAATATATTTTTGAACACAGCTTTGCTCTGTGAAGCCCTGGCCATGGCTGGGCCCTTTTTATGTCTGTGGCTCACATGTAGAATCCAAACCAAACCTTGTCAGGTATCATGTGTGCCACTATAAGAGCATTGGGACTAATGAAATAATAGCTCCATAAATTACCATTAATTGTTTACCAAATTAATAATAACACAGTTGAACCAATTAAAAATGTAGAATTTGATTACTTTGAAGGGGTATAAGCCACAAAGGACTATGCCTCAATTAAAGTACAGCAGAAGGCTTTTCACTGCATGCCCTGCAGGTATGTGTTATATCTGAGTGAATGAATGTCATGTTGTGTTTGTGAAAATCATTTCATTAGCAAAGCCATAATTTCCAGAATGCATAATAAATACTGGCATCTACAAGTCAAGCACTGATCTTATTAATACTTGTATTGGCTGAGGGGTTTGCATTGGAAATTTTTAACTTTGACATTACCATTGTGAGCAGTAACTACCTTTAATGTTGATGTTGTAGTTTTCTTGTCACCAAGGTTTAACTTAAATAAGATATTTCAAAAGCAGTTGAGCCATCAAGGCTGATGTTTTGGCTCTTTATGATGTACTAATTTGTATCTGACATCTGGTGAGTAAATAAATATATTGTGGATGTTGTTTCTGTGTCTCTTCATGAAGGAGACCCAGAGGAAGGGCTGGTTGGAGCAGGTGAGGAAGGCTCATGTTCAGCCAGGAACCATCTCTGAGGATGGACAATGTTTAACCATTTCTGTGGTATGGTTGTTCTGATGTGCACATGGTCATGCATTCTGAAAGAATTTCTGGGCTCTTCTTCACATTAGGCATGCATTATTTCTTGGGAAAACAGAGCATCTGGCTGACAATATTTGTGATGAGTGCTGTGCTAAAGATCTTAAAAAGAAGCTGTCTCCAGACTCCTGATGTGATGAATGCTGTTATTTGTGGTGTTTGGCATATGGTGGCTATGCTGGCAAATAACTTAGCATTAAACAGTCTTTTATTTGGCCCACTGGGTTTCTGGTGTGTTTTAAATTAAATGTATATTTAAAGATTGTGTTGATATTTAATTTATAGACCTAATCAACAGTAATTCATTATATATAGTGCACTGTGCATTCCTCAAATGTTCGTTGAGCTGATTTTAATTTGTAATCATTAAATGTAAACAAGGCATGTATCTACTGCAATCGGCCTAAAAAGTCAATATTAGCAGCCCTCACCAAAATGGTGGGATCTAGGATCCTGTTCTTTCAGTACAAGAGAAATCCCTGTATTCTTTGCTTGTATTGGGAGAAGGTGTGGGTAGCATAGAGCCATTTAATGTCACACAGAAAGAGATAATGAGATACAGTTGATGGCAGTTGAGAAGGAAACAGTTAAAATATAGGAAATACTTAAAAGACCATTTTCATAGGAAGAAGGAATGGAAATGTGCCCATTAGAGAGAAGCTGTAGTGGCCCAGTCACTGGAAATGTTCAGGACCAAGTGGGACGGAGCTTGGGGCAAGCTGGTCTGGTGAAAGGTGCAGGGAGGGTGGAAGTGGATGCTCTTTGAGGTCCCTTTGAACCCAAACCATTGTGTGGTTCTGTGTTTCTATGATTTTAAATGCCGTTGGTTGGAAGAGTTGATGAAACATGTTTTGAAGCAGGCTGATGGTCTGGAGATCAGAGGTGGGCCCACAGCACAAATGGGGCCAAGTTCTGAGATGCAAACTCAGGTGCAGATTGCACAGACTCGGGGAAAAGCTTCTCTGGTTTTGTCAGAGAAATTCCTTTGGTGAGAAGTGGTGGGGGCTGTCCCTGCAGAGGCAGGAGCAGGACCAGGCCTTGCTTTGTTCCATCAGCCTCTGCTGGACCTGGGAGGCATCAAATCTGGATGCAGGAGCTCTGCTGGGGCTGTGGGGAAGGGACAGGGGCAGCAGCTGTCCATGGGATGGCTGGTGAGGGCTGTCACTCACAGTTCCAGTCAGTGAGGTGGGGTGACTGAAGCTCAGCGGGAATGGGAGATTTTGGACAGGTCAGAGCTGGGAGCATGCTGAGCAGCAATGAGGCAGAAGGGCTAAAAAGTTCTTTTTTGGCAAATAATCCCTCTGTGAGGCCACATAACTCAGCTAAAGCAAACATGTCAAAGGTGCTCACGAGCATTTCTGAAGACGATTTAATGGTGAAGGGTGTTACAGAAAAATCCAGGGAGCAATGAATCATTTCTGCCTTCCGAGCTGCATTTGAATAGTTGAAAATAAGGTTGAGGATATAAGATAAGAAAAATAAAATTGTTGAATAGCTGCTTTCTAACTAAATCCTGCCTGTTGTGTGCAAACCTGGTGTATGCCAGCAGAATGAGAAGGGTGCTGGGCAGCCCAGGTGATGGAGGCTGTCACTGCTCCCCCTCCTGCAGCCGCTTCCCAGCACAATCAGAATGTTCTTCCAGTGCCAAGGGGTTTTATGTGACATAAGACTTATAAGCCTGAATGATAAAGAACAGCTTCCATAAATCATTTTGCTCTGCAGATGTAAAAGTTTCAAGATGCTGGTGTCAGGTTGGTACACAAAGTACAGCTGGCCACATTTTGCCAGCATATCTTGCTTTTCAATATGCTTTTTAATATGGTAGTCCAGGTGATTTGTTTTTCCAGTTACTTTCAAGGATGCAGCATTTATCTTTTTTTTTTTTTACTGGAATTCAAGTTTCTTGCAGCAGAGGCTTCAAATCTCAGCTTCAAAGTATTTTTGTGTAATTAAATTTCAGTTTCATATGTGGATTTTATCTGTGAACCTCAGAGAGGCTTTAATAAGAAATCCAACATGCTTGTGGGTATTTGTGTGACACCTATTATCATGGTTCCAAAAAATCTTTTCAGACACCTTATTCCTAGAATGTCCTGGAGAGGTTTCACATGGGGGAAATTGAGGCAGAGTAGGGTTTAACTGTCTAGACAAAGATTAAATCTGCTTCTCCTGCTATGACTACAGCTTGACACTATCTGGAGCTCTCTGCAGAGATTTCTGCTCCACTGAAGAAGCCACTTTGGTGGCTGTACTTACCCATTCCTTACTGGTCCCTTCCATACCTTTTGTTGTCCACCTTGATTCCAAATCTTGTCCCAAGGTCCAGCTGCCTGCCCAGCATTGCACTGGAGTTCTGATGAATTAACCAGTTAAAGGGTCTTCTCTGCAGGGGTTTCTGCAGAGAAGGCTTTAAGCAGGACTAAACCTGCCCTCAAAAAACAATGTTGTGTTTCTTGCTGATAGCAGGAAACCAGGGATTTTCTTTAGGAACTGTTCTTTACTATCTGCTTTCCCTGCACCATCCCCTCCTGAAAGGAATGCCATTGAATTACCTGGTTCTTTGCTGTTCCTCTGCACATTCCTGACTTTCTCCTTAACTTCAGTCTGAATAAGGGAAGGGCATGGTGAGAGTGCTGATGCCAAAGTTTTTACCAACTAAAATGTTTTGAAAATGCAAGATGTTAGCTGGATAAATGTTGCTGCAGAGCAACCTTGCTGTAACCTTGCAGGATCACCACTAGCCAAATTTGTGCTGTTTGTGCCATCTCCAGACTGCAACACACATTAAACTGGTCACCTTCCAAGGCAGGACCAGCAGCACCTCAGGGTGAGAAGAAATGCATCACAGCTGGTTTGGGTTGGAAGGGTCCTCAGAGATCATCCAGTTCCAGCCCCACTGCCATGGGCAGGGAGATCTGCCTCTAAACCAGGTTACTCCAAGCCCCATCCCACCTGAAGTATGTAGGTTGTGTCTTGGAATTGGCAGGAGCACAGGAGAGCAGAGTCCTTGCATTTAAGGATCCTGAATGTAGCTTTAGTCAGGAAAGATGCAAAATCCAGATAATCACCGTAGCTAAATTTGCACTCATCCATAGAAAGCAGTGAAAGCTCCATGAAAAACATTACTAATGCTTATTTACAACTCCAAAGGTGTGCTTGCCCTGATTTGGTTGTTTAGGAACACAATAAATGTGGGAATGTGAAAGAAACATGCATATTTGATTTTAAATGCTTGGGATTTCTTTACAAATCCTTAATCTGAGGTTTAGAAGAAGTGCAGGGTTAGTTTCTAGAATCCTTGTTTCCTGGTTCATCCATTTTTCCATGCATCACATTCATTGCAAAATGCTGGCCAGGACCTCAAAGGAAAATGGACAGAGAATGAAATATCAGAGCAGTTTGATAAGGCAATTTTTGATGACTCAGGGGTTGTAAATTTTGTAAATTATAGGTGAATGTTTCTTGATCCCCAAATATCCTATGGCCTGACTTGTCTCTATATTTGAAGTAATTTCTGTACACATCTTAGTGGTTCCCACGAGTCATGTTGAACTTAATGTTCTGACAGTATTTCCATGATAAACCCTGGGGGTTTATAGAGCATCCATAAAAATTCACTCCAGGGAGAAACTTGGCATGCCACATCCTCCACTAGAAGCTATCATCTTCTGCCTTAAATCAGATATAAATCAGTTCAGATGTTGTAACTTAGAAAAGTTACAAAAATAAGTTTAGTGGGGTTTTTTTCTGAAACTCTGAAATACCATAGTTTAAATATAGATAGTGGCTGTTCAAAGTCTTGTTGTTTTGACAGAGCCTGCCTGTGAGAAAGAGTTCCCAGTCTCAAAGCTAAGGAATTTCTGGATTTGGAGAAACTTTTTAACTCCTGAAAATGCTGAAATAAACCTTTTAAAAGAGACAACTAATGCTGTTGTGGCAATGAAACCACTGATGCTAATTGTGTCTTACAGTCTCAATAGGATAGAAAATGTGAAACTCAGAGAGTAGCTGCAATGCTTCACATCTGTCCCCAAAAACTCATAATGTTCTTTATATTTTAGTGGGGTCAGTGAGAGGTTTTAATTCTGCTCTCCCACAGTTTTTTGGAAAGAGTCAGAGGAGGACCCTGTAGTGTGATTTTTAACTGTTTTTAAGAAAAAGAGACAAGTCTTTTCAGTCTCATGGTAAACTTGTGTGAACAGGTTGCCCAGAGCAGCTGTGGCTGCCCCATCCCTGGAAGTGTTCAAGGCCAGGCTGGACAGAGCTTGGAACAACCTGGAATAGTGGAAGGTGTCTCTGCCCAGGACAGGGAAGGTGGAATGAGGTGAACTTTAAAGTCCCTTCCAGCTAAAACCATTCTGTGATTCTATGACTCCCTGAAGGAATTCTGAGAGCCAGTTAGACCATTAGCAATTTTACTTTTCAGATTAATAAAGTGGCTGGGGAAATGCATGGCTGCTGCAGTCTCAGCAGGATGCTCTTGGTACAACATGGGAATATTTTATCAGAAATTAATCATATCAACATTGCTCTCAATCTGTGGGAATAGGAATTTAAAATAAAAACAAATGCTTTTATGTAAACTTTTTTCCAAAATAGACTACTTATGCCTATTTACATAATGAATCCATCACTACCCTCAGGAGATTAGATAATTAAGCACTGAACAACTTATATTTATTCATGTACTTTCAAGAATGAATTAATTATCCCTTCCTGCACAAACTCAATGTTCTCCCTCTGATTAGTAGCAGGAGGACAGTGATGGGATTTTGTGATGGAAAGTGTGTTGCTTGTTTCCTTTAAAAAAAAGAAAAACAAATTGATCATTAGAATAAAGTACATAAAAAAGCTGTGTTTGGTTAAAAGTCAATATAAACAGTTTTTAGCCAATTTATTAGCAATGTGAATATGCTTGATTCAGATTCATATGAGAGAACTGGACTTCTTTTCTTAGATATGTATCATTTTGGGAGGACTTTGTGTGTAATTTAGATAATTGTTCAAGCAGCTGTCTGAACAGAGTTTGGCTCTCCAGATGTGACATTTCCAGTGCAGGTGGCTCGGAATTACTCACCTGAAGATTCTCTCTACTCAGTTCTTGGGAGAGATCCCCAAGCCAGGCAGGGTGACCCAGGGTCCCAGGTGGGCTCAGAGGGGGATTGGGGCACCCTCTCAGGCATGGCACCAACCTCCAAATCTCAGATCCAGCTGCTGGAAATGATGCTCATCTTCCCCTGGGCATTCCTTCACTTCCAGAGGAACACGCAGGTATTTCACAGAAACAGGACAGTGTGGTCTCTGTGAAGTTCTAATCCCCTTAGAAGCTGGCCCAAACTCTTACATTAAATATTTTTTTCAAATTATGCTTTATTTTCTGTGACATATTATATAAATAATCAGCTGCTCTGAGCAACTTGGTCTAGTGGAAGTTGTTCCTGCCCATGGGAAGGGGTTGACAGGATGAGCTTTGAAGATCTATTCCAACCCAAACCATTCTATGAAATGTCATCAATAGTATTTTATGGACTCAGTTGCTGAAGAAAAGTAAAAGGTATCATAATATTTAATTATTTCAATGGCTGTTTTTCTCTTACATTTGTTCAAAGTCACGGTGACATGGGCTAGATGAGAGACAGTGTCTCTCCACCACACCAGAGCTGTGTCATGCAGACATGCACAAATTTATTTTGAATTCAACAACAAGATGGGGTTTAGCTTCAAATGTAAGGTTGGGACCTACCTTGGGGAGTCATAGCCTTGGCCATCAAGAGTAATGACAGAAGAGTGCTTCAGGTACTAAATTCTGCTAGATATATAATTATGGCTTTTTATTACTTAAAAAACAGCATTAGTAATTTAGTAGAGAATTTACAGTAAAATGTTTTCTGAAGTAGCCCACAAAAAGTCCTGAGGATTCATAAATTACATTAAGAACCTGAATAATTGCAGCTACAAAATAAAGCTGAGATATGAACATTTCTACTCAGCTTTAGAAATAATTTTCTTGTTCACGTTAATTGAGCTTGCAATCCTTAGCGGTATGTCTCTATGAGGGACACTGAGCTCCTGAGATGTTCCACAGTGGCAGCTGGGCAGGGCTGGGTCACACCAAGGGTGCCCAGAGGCAGAGCCAGCTCCTGGTGGTGTTTTTCACAGGTTATAAAGCCAGAAACCTCATCCCCAGTCACCTGCACTGAACTGACGTGGGAGCTGTAGGAATTCTCTGGGTTCATTAATTGTGAACTACTTTAATCATGGTCATTAACAACTCTAAGGGCGTTAATTAATAACATAAACAATTTTAGTAGCATGACTGGCTTTCCTCTAATTCTAAATTGGCATTCAGAAAATGGAGTTTTTTCACTGGGTGATGGATAATCCTTTCACCTGACTCTGGGCAGGTGAGAAGATGTCAAATGTGTCTGGGTAAAACCGGCTTGTTGAACCTTAATTACCAGCAAAATGTGATGGCATGGCAATGTTTCTTCTGGAGATAATCCTAAAAACAGCCAGTGGAAGAGGTTTGCAAAGGCATGCAAACCCAGGGTAATCTGTGTACTGAGGTTGTTACTAATTCATTTATTTGGTCTGTACAGTAGGGTAGAAACTAAATCAAATCCTAATATGAGCAATTTATAAGCATATTATACAATGTTGTACAGATTCAGACTCAGTGTGAATCATCCTTCATTGCTTTGAGCCTCTTCCTGCTGTGAATAATCAGATGACATCCCACCCCATCCCATTGTGTCCCCACATTCCATCCCAGTCTATCCCCACATCCCATCCCAATGTGTCCCCAACAGCATCACCAGAGTCCCTCCTTGGCTGGCCAAACTTCACTTTCATGTTTAGAAATGCATCTCACAAATAACATTGTCATTTTAAAATCAATTCGCTGCAGTTGGCTTAGCTTTAAGAGGGTCTAAAATTTCTCCAAACTCTATGCAGAGCCAAATACATCTCATCAAAATTATTGGAGAAAAGAGTAATTATAAAAGGTATATCCTGTTTTTAACTATGTTCTATTATTTTTTTCATTTTCTGGATTCGGTTAGCTCCTCACCTGAGAATGTGTTCAGCTGGAGAACTCTTTTATCTGTTGAAACAAATGCTAAAATCACCACTGACCTTCATGGCCACAAGGCAATAAACAGATTTTACTAATGCAGTGCATAAACACAGCTGCAGGACTTGGGGAATTAAGTAGACACTAAAGTTTCCATCCCATTAAATCACCCCTGACTTGAACCATTGCTGGAGAAACACGATGTATTTAGGGCTGTTACCCATGCTTCAGTTCACAAACAACAGGTCTCTCTGCATTAATTTGGGGGCAAGAATCAGTGCTAAAGACTTTCTTTGAAAGTCATTCTCCTGTTGAACATCAAACAAGGCTAAGTTTTGGTTCATTGTCTCCCTTCTGAGGATGAGTTACAGGATTTTAAAAGTATTGCCTTGTCTCATAAGCAATAGAACAGTAGTAGATTAAATATTATGGGGAAATTCTTCCCTGCGAGGGTGGTGAGGCTCTGGCACAGGATTCCTAGAGAAAGTGTGGATGCCCCATCCCTGGGAATGTTCCACACCAGGCTGGAGGGGCAGTGAGCAGCCTGGTCTTGTGGAAGCTGTCCCTGACCACAGCAAGGGATTGGAGTGAGATGATCTTCCGACCCAAACCATTCTGCAATTCTATGAAACTCTGTTTCAGCAAGGCAAGATATCCATGAACAACTGTAGCAATGATTGAAGGTGGCAGCAATGCATTGAAATGTGTATTTTCTTTAGATTTAAGGGAAGATATCTAATTCATGATATTAAGCACTATTTAAAGTGTGAAATCTGTTTCTGTAGGTAGTGCAGCACAAGCAAAGGCAGGTGCCCAACATCACCAGGTAAATTATCTCCATGCCATGCTACATCAGTGAGGTTTTCTCCATAAATGTTCATTCCAGGCTGCTCCCTGTAATGACCTCAATTATACATGTCTTCATTGTGAAATTATTATTGCCTTTGGTGGGCTGCAAATGACAGGAGAGAAAAAGATTTCCATGATAAACCAGCACAACAGGTAATACCTGCTGCATTAGTATGCAGAGCTTGTGAAGGTGCAGTGTAACTCCAGCTTAAATAACACTGGAGAGAAGGGACAGAGGAAAATGTTCAGCAATATCTTGGCACTTTTTTACAAGGAAAGGAATTACTAAGATTTCACATTCTCACATGTCACTGTGGGACCTGGTATTGCAAGAAGTTTAATGTAAGAGCATCAAGATGGTGACAGCTGGGTCACCAGAGGTGCTCAGTGCTTCGGGCTGAATATCACACCAGGCAGGAAAGGTGGGAGAGGATGGACAAGAGTGGTCCCTCCCCTGAATAACCCCTTGGCACTAACCCCCAGCGTGCAGGGAGGGATCCCTTACCCTTCTGAATAAGGGTCTGGAGATGGCACTGCCCTAATTCCAAACCACAAGGTGTTCAGGCACTGAGCTGCTGCCATCACCAGTGGAGAGTTTGTGGTGTCCTGGTTGCCTTTCACTGACCTTGACTTTGTTCCACATTTGGTGTCTCATCTACATGATCAGGGATTAGTCACAGTCCTCTGATACACAGGCACATCCTTACACCAATTCCCTTTTAAAGGGGACCATTACAAAGGCTTTACCCCTGTCTGGAACTATTAAAAATTGAGTGAAGAATGATAGCACCCCATTCTCTGATGATAGTATCTATGTCTGATGGCAGAACAGTTGGCAGGAACTTATTTCCAGCTGGAATGAGCTGAGGAGCTACTTCATCTGAAATCCCAGAGTATGAGGTTTGACACAGCTTGGTAACCAGGGTCAGCAAGGACTGATACTGGTTGAACCTGTGGAATGTAGAAAAATGGTTTGGATGCCTCATCCTGCAGGATTTCTAAATGAACGTAACATTGCTTGATTTTAGTACCAAATTCAATTCCAGCTTGTTTTCTTCTGCAAATGAGCACCCTTTGAGTATTGCCTATTCTGTTCAGTTTTATACCCATGGTAAAAATCCTTTTATCTCCTAAAGGTTTTTAAAAATAAAATGAACAGTGTTCAATACTTAATCTAGAAGCTCTACACAAAATCATTATGGTGACTTGAATAATTTTTGCACATAAACCAACAGCAGCAGTGTCTAAGCTCTAAAACTTAATACAATATTGAATCTTTTAAAAGAGTTTTAAAAAGCTCAGCCCTCACATCATCTTAGGGAACCCTGTTTCCTCCCCAATATACCTGCTTGTATAAGGAAATCTTTTTCTATTGAAAACAAAAAAGCAATAACTGAAACGACACAAAATAATTCTGTATTAGTAGAAAGGCTTTTAGATGTTAATTAGAGTCCCTCAAATGTACTGGTAATAAGATGCTGTCAAATATACTCCATAGAAATGCTCTAAAAAGGAGTGTGTTTGTATTGTTAAAGTGGTCTGTGCTAATTACATGCTTTAACATAAAAAAACTCATCTCTTGGCCTCATATGGTTAATCCAAAAATGGCAGCTGTGCAAGGTGTCTTCTTAATTAAACCTTAATGTATTTTTCATTACTGTGCTTCTAAAAAGCAAAAGCCAAAGCCTCTTTAGCAATTGTTTGTAAGATGGGCAGGAAGCCTTAAATTCCACTGCAAGAGAGCACTGAAAATCCATTGCTGAAGAAGGAGCTTATGGAAGCCCAGCATGTGCCAGGGAACTCAAGGCACCATGAAAAACAGCAGAGGGAATTAAGGAAAACAGCAGTAAGATGAAAAAACAATTCTCTTGTAAATGAATGGCCCTCTATTTCATTCCTCCTCAAGAGGAGATGTCCTCATTAGCCCTACTGCATGCTACAAATTATTGTAATTATCAGTTCTTTATCCTGTCAAGTGCACTCCAAATATTTTATTCATTAAAAGAAGCTCTTCATTATGTAGAAAATAACTACATTATTAGCCCCTATGTGCAGTTTACATGCCTCAGGCAGCTGGGTGGGGGTGGTGGGATGAACTCTCCATCCCTGGAAGTGTTCAAGCCAGATTGGATGGGGCTTGGAGCAGCCTGGTCGAGTGAAAGATGTCCCTGCCCATGGCAGGGGTTGCAAAGATGGTCATTAATGTCCCTTCCAGCCCAAACCATTCAGTGGTTCCCTGGGGCATCTCTGCTCCTATGGCCCACTGCCCCTGACTTGCCACATCCCTGATTTCTTCCTGCAGGTACCCAAAGGCAGTGTGATTTACTCACAAGTTATGTCTTCCCAGCTTAGTAGTTAACCCGTTCAGTGATCTTAAATGTTGTCTTCCCAATATTCCTTCATCTCCCCTTTTGCTTTTTAAGGTTTGATGGTCAGACTGTGTCAGTCTTCTCATGTAATGCCTGTGGGAGCCACCATAACACAAATAGTAGCACCACGTTAGCCAAACATTCTTAATTTTGATCAACCATCTATCAAAACTGTAGTTGCCTTTTATTTGGAGCAGCTTGTACTCTTCCTGAAATAGCACTGGGAATTTTAAGTGGGAGAAGTGCTCACTGCTGGCAGACGCACCAATGCTGTATGGACACTGCAGCCCAAAGTCAGCCTCAGATCCACAGTGGTGAACACTTTGTGGCACGTTAGCTTCTCACTTAGGTGGAGGAAGCAGAAGAGAAGGGCTGCTGAGCTGTTGGAGTATGTTTTCACATGCAGGTTTTGCACTAATTCTTCACAATCAGTTGCTGTACCAGAGCACTGACTCTGTCCAGGCTGCCCAAGGATGCTGAAATACACTAAATATTTTAGTGACAGATTTAAGAGGTTTGCTACTCAAGAGGTGTTAAAGCAATTTTTCAATTAGATAATATGTGAAAAGGTGGAAAATTGTGCTTGCAAATGTCGATACTGGGGTTTTTTTCATTTTTATTCCATGCAAGTGACATTCAGATCTTGTGTTGGATATAATGACAGAGTTGTGAGGTAAGTGGACAGGATGAAGAGTAACTTTACCAGTTGATGGCAGGGAGTAACCTGACCCCTGTATGTCATTTTACAATGTTACCACTGCTTGAAGGGGATTTTTTTTCCCCACAGCACATGACCTGGAGTGAGGCAGCATCATTCTCTTATGTTTTGCTGCTGCTGTTGCCAGTGGAGATGAGGAAGGAGTACTGTTGGTGCTGGGACAGGTTGTTTCATTCCCCAACCCAGGTTTTAGAGTTGGCTAAAGCAAAGTAACACCAGCTGTGAACATTCCCTGTTCCTCTCAACGGGCCACTACCTTAAAAGACCAGTCTTCATAAATTACCTGTAAGATAGTTTACTTACTGCAGAGCTTGGGAATGAGAGGAAGCAAAAGCCATGCTGTGAATTACAAAGCTGTGGTTAGGGGAGCCTGGACAATGTGGCCTGACTGCCCAGGCACTGTCACTGCTGCCAGAATGCTACATAAAGGCAATCTGCACCCAGGCTAGTTCTGGTATCAGGTCTGACCTCTCTGTGTGACCACACATGGCAAAAGGTGCAGCCGCATCTCATGTCAGTGGCCAGAAGGAAACTATGTGACATAGTATGGTTTCAGAGAGATGGTGGTGAGTTTTTCAGTTTTTTCTGCTATCTCAGGAATTTCTTTTGTGTGGCATACTTAAGTCAAAATAACTGGGATTTTAATTTAAATAAAATATTAGAAAGCTTTTATATTTAGGACATCTGTATCTCAGGTGCCGTATGTGGCTGTGTTTGGTAAACAAGTCTTCAAGCTTGGTGACTTCCAGTGTTTAGGCAGTTTGAAACTACGTTTATCTATATTTCAGTGGCAGCAGTCTAACCTTAATTCTTCCTCAAGGAACAAACATGACTCATCCTTGTACCTTTTAAAAGTACAAGAATGGTACCTTTTGAGGTACCATTTTTGGTAGGAGAGCCTTTGAGAGGCTTTCCTACCAAAGAGAGGTAGTGGAGTGAAAAGTGTTGTAGAGAGGAGTGCTGTAGAGAAACAAGCCCAGATGGTCTCAAGCTGGAGAGCCTTTGTTTGTCCTTCTGTTTCTGACTGCTTTAAACTATTAAGTATAAACTACTAAGTATAAAGTACAGCAGCCAGGCTGGCCAGCTGACCATCGTAGTGCCCTTATTCTACAGCTAAAATGATTCAGGAGAGGGGTGCAGGGAATTTCATTGAGACAGATTCAATTTGTCTCTTACTTGGCTTTATTTTTGATGGGGTTTTTTTGGTGTAGCATAAGTACCCCATCTCCTTGCCAAAATCGTCCAAAGCTATTCTCAGAATGAGAACAAAAGTCCGAGAGGGGAGGGCAGGAGCAGCTTCCCTGTGTGGTGTTTGATGTTGTGCCTGTTCCCTTGCCTTTTGCAGAGGTGGTCCAGCTGAGCCTGCCCGAGGAGCAGCGGGTCACCGTGACCACCATCACCGTTGGCCTCAGCGCCGTGCTGACGTGCGGCATCCGCGGGGCGCTGCGGCCGCCCATCGTCTGGAAGCGCAACGGCGTCGTGCTCAACTTCCTCGACCTGGAGGACATCAACGTACGTCCTGAGCTCTCCTGTCATTGTCTGATCACAACCCTGAGTATGGCCCCCTTTAGCAGGTGGTGGTTGTAAGGGTGCAGCTTTTGTCTTGTTGTTATGGAAAGCGGAAGCTGGTGCAATATTTAGGATTTATGTGAGTATGTCTCAGGAATAAAAGCAAAGCAGAGTATGCGCAGGGGAGAGCAGGAGTACTTGGAATAAGTTAATTGAAATTATGCTTCTTTCATTGGT
Organism: Zonotrichia leucophrys gambelii; assembly: GCF_028769735.1. Classification (NCBI taxonomy): domain Eukaryota; kingdom Metazoa; phylum Chordata; class Aves; order Passeriformes; family Passerellidae; genus Zonotrichia; species Zonotrichia leucophrys. The sequence continues at coordinate 10,140,520 of NC_088183.1, forward strand.
GCTTCTTTCATTGGTCTGAACCTGTGCTCCAAAGACCTCAAAACTCAGGGGAAAACAGCTCTAGAGACCACTCACACCTCAGGGGTATCTTTCCCAGTACAATGAAACAAGTTCATCAAGAAGATGAAACATTTGTGGTGGCTATGGATCTCTCCTCTCTTTAAACCATATAATCCATTTTATCTCAGATCCTCCTGTTTCTCTTGCCTTTGAGTCAGTTCTCCTCTCTCATTCCTTCGCTGTTGTTTCTGACGAGCGGTTTAAAAATGGGATTATTCAGCAGGGTGTGGCGATGCCCTCACAGGAAGGAAGATGAATCTCTTTTAATTCACAGTGCTGGTCTGATCTCTGAGTCATAGTTGGTAGTAAAGACAATACCTGAATGATGGTATAAACTTACTCATTTATTTAATAACATTTAATTACAGAGAGAGTGAAAAGTAGTGTACAAAAAATATGGTCTGTATTTCATTTCTCTTTTCATTAAAGTATATGGTAAATCAGGTTTTATTTTAATTACACTGCAGCAAGAGTTGATTTATATTTTTATTCAGTTCTTGTTAATTTGATAACCACTCAGTTCAGAGTTGTTGCAGTCAATACTATAGCTCCCTAAATTGTTGTGAATCCAGGATTGCTGAAATGGGAAAAATCTTTGGTTTATTCTTCTGCAGTAAAATGTGAAAATTACAGCACATGGGACAGAAATACACACAGAATCTCAGTGCTTTATTTGTTGACTCTTCCTTAGCAGGAAAATCATGTGCACCATGGATAGGCAATTACTGTGTGCACAAACTTAGTAATTAAAATGATCTAAACATCTTTTTATTTTCATCACAGCAAGTATTATCTTTTTAATTTTTTTTTGTATTTCTTGTCACTGCTTTGAGCTTGACGTGGAAATGCAACAGAGCCTTTGAAGGCTAAAGAGTAGTCTTAGGATTTGTTGGCCAAAAATAATGAAAATTTCATGTATTTAGTTTACATTTAGGAAATTTTGGTTATGATGACATCTTAAAGAATTAAAGTTCCTGTGTGAACTGGACATAAAATGACAGTCCAAGAACCTGAGTAGAAACACATTATTGAAGGACTCATGGTAGTTGGCTCTGAGGGTTCATTTGCAACTCCTACTGTTTTAAACAGAATGTTGAATACGGTTTCAGACTGAAATGGCAGTTCCTCACGTAATTTAGCACCGGCCCAAGTGGATTTCTAGTTTGCTTAGAGCAATTTTGTTTCTTATTGGTGATTCTATGTTAAGAGGCAGAGTTATGTCCTTGCACATGAGATGGTTCCTGAATCATTCACCACTCCCATGGAGTATAATACAGCAAAGAAAACATCACTTTTTGATTGGTTTCAACTAGTGTATCACTGAGAAACTATAACAGAAGAGACTCTGAGATTGTTACAAGGAGAAAAAACAAGATTTGTGCCTCAATTTGAATATGCCACATATCAGTTTATGATCTCTATCACCTTGTCATATAACACCTGCTACTAGTGAACATCAACTTTTCTAGTCTAATGAACACCTCCACAACTTTTTCATCTTTAATTACACTCTGTAAATATTTTATGTTCTGTATATACACTGCTGTCTGTATTCTGGTCTGATTGCTTGAGTAGGCACAATTTGGCCATGTTTTATTTTCCCCCTTCCACGGTGGGTGTTATGTAGGATGCTTGAGCTCAGGCATGTCCACTCTCTGGCTACTGAGGATGGGCCCCTGCATGTCTGAAGCACTTGGTGGCAGCAGGGATGGTCCTTCAGCTGCTGAATGCAGCCTTTTATTTATCATAGACCGCAGAATGATTTGGGTTAGAAGGGACTTTAAAAATCATCTCGTCCCAACCCCCTTGCCATGGGCAGAGACACTTTCCTCTAGACCAGGCTCCAAAATCATCATCCATCCTGGCCTTGGACACTTCCAGGAATGGGGTATCTGCAGCTTTTATGGGAAATGTGTCAGTGCTTCACCACCCTCACAGGTAGGATTTTTTCCTAATATCTAATCTAATCCTACTCTCTTTTAATCCATGCCCCATTCTCCTGTCACTACATGCCCTTGTTTAAAAGTCCCTCTCCACTTTTCTTGTAGGTTCCCTTCAGGTACTGGAAGGATACAATTAGGTCACCCTTAATCCTTCTATTTTCCAGGCTGAAGAATCCCAATTCTCTCAGCCTTCCCTTATAGCAGAGAGGCTCCATCCCTCCATTCATCTTGGTCTTTTCCTAAACACCAAACAGCTCAGGTCAGGGGGTGGCAGCAGACAGTTCAAAGCTTCAGCCTTACGTGGGTACACAAACTCACATTAAACAATAATCCATTTAAAGGCCCTGACAGCAGAAAGTAGTGTGCTTCTTAATGTACTTGAAGGTAGTTAATTAAATTACTCCAGTTTTCCTTTAGTACGCCTCAAGCAGAAACTCAATTGCATTTCTGCTTTTCACAATAAGGTTGGCAATTTGGCTAATTGGAAGTGCAACAGGAGATTAATTGTACCTTTTTAACTTCAAGAAAATCCTCCCTGCTCTTGGCACATTGCTAATCACATACAGACCTACAGGATAGTCACACACTTGGAAAAGTCCTGGTATTATATTTCAATTAAACTCTTTCTCTTCTAAATGCTAATTCAAGAAATCAAATGAAATTAGAAGCTCAAGTCTGAAAAAACAGAATCCTGCCAAGCCAGGTGTAAAAGCATCAGAGGAAAGGCTTTGCTGAAGTGTCCCTTGTTGCTTTATTCTCTCCAGATTCATGACAAATGTGATCTGAGAAGGTGACCTGCATTTCAGGGTAATACTGGGAGGGACTGAGATAGTCAACAAAAACCTAGATAAGCCTAAATTTGCACTGAACTGAAAGATTGAGAATAACTATAAAGCCTCGTTGTTTAACTGCATTAGTTAAATCACTTTTATGTGATATCTTGATTGGCAACAAAATATTTATTATTTTTCATTGCTCTCTTAATCAGAAGCTTTCATAAGCAACTAGTAACAATTTGTCATGTCCTGTCTATGGGAGCTCTGTTAATGAGTTGTCACATAGCTATTGCAAAAGAGGCATCCTAATGGTACATGTAATTAAACAGTTTCTCTTGCAAACATTTAAGATTGCTTTTAGCATAAAAATATTATTTCTCCATAAATTACCCATCCATATTATTTATCCATTAGAAGTCCCTTTGCAGTTCCACTTTAATAAAGTCACATCAACTTTTCTCATGCAGAAAATAACTATAATGTAGCTGAAACTGATAAATTTGTTATAGCTATAAATTGATTTCTGACTACAAAAGTGAAGTGGTTAAAATGTGTAATCATTCAAAATAATATACTTTTGCCTCCTAGGAACAAGTGATATGTTTTCTCAAGTATATGATTATGAAAGCATTCCTCAATTTGAAAATAAAATAAACTCCTCATGGAGTCAAATGCATATAGTATTTATAGGGTATTGTTTCACATGATTTGGCATTATCTCCAGAGAAACATGTGCAAGTTGATATAATTTATAAATATAAGTTGCTCCTTCAGAAGCATGGTGAAAGAGAAGATTACCATAAGAAAACAAATATGGTGAAGAGGTAGATAAGAATTTGGTGAATTACAAGTGTAGTGCAGGTAGCTATAGCCTAAACTCATTAGTGTCTTTAATTACTCATTTCAGTTTTATCTGTACACTTTAACTCACACTGGCATTGGGTCATTAGTTCAAAAATAGAATTCATATATTTATATTTACACAATATAAATTGTGTAAATACAGAGTTCTTAATTTCTGCTGTGTCAGGTAGGACAGCACAGCCTTGCTGTCACCAAACATCCCACCCAGGGACAAGCCCAGAGCTCCAGACCACAGCCCTGACTGCTGGATTTCCCCATCCCCTGGGAAATCACCTCCATGTGCATCCCATGGCCCTTACAGGAGCTGTGCCCACCTGTCTTGAGACACATTTCATGCATGCTCATGAAAATGTCCCCTTTCCAGGTATAATATTTGAAACCCAAAGCAAACAGCCAACCTTTAAGGTGCAAGTCACTGGGATTAGTTTTCTCATTAAAATAGTCTGTATGAAGACAATGTATTCATGTTGATTCTTTTCATGCAGATTCACTGTTAAATAATAAAAAGCTCATGTGTGAATAACCCCATTAATTCCCTTCTAATAGAATTAGGGCCATTAAAATGATCAAACCCTGGGCCATCCTAGATACTGCAGTGGTGCAGTGATGGGAGCAAGTTACACAAAGTTGGATATTTACAACCAAATTTTTTCTCTTTCAAATCAAAGTTTACAAAATTGCTTATAGTTTCTTAATGTATTTACAGGCTCTAAAATAGAGGTTAAGTGCAAAATTACTACTGACCGTATATTCTAAATATATAGTCTCACATTTTGTCATAATGAAGATTACAGAAATTATATCCACTTGCATTTTTAGAGGAATGTACCTACTATTCATTTTTCTTGTAGTGTTTTCTCTGAGTTTCTCAGGATGTAAAACATACCCATTTTTTTGTTATATTATAATTACAGAACTATCTAAGAAATTCATGTCCATATTTTCAAGGCAAAAAATTTTTGATTCAGCAGCATGTTGTGTTAAATTTTTTGAGCAGAAAAACAAGAAAAGATAAATTAATGCCCCATCAGGCTATGTTTGCAACAGTATTCTAGCATTTGCTTAAGGCTGAATTTCTCTCCATGTAAATGACTAAAGTGATGTGTAAAACCAAGAACAAATAATATTAATGAAGCATAAGTTTTCAGCTTGTCTCTAGAAATGAATTATTAAAAGCATCAAAGAAAGTGATTTAAGGACCCATGATTAATTTAGTTTTTATCATTTTTATATGAATCACTCATAAATCTATTGTAAAAAAGATCAGAGGCATTTCATTAGTAAGGAGAAATCATTTCCAAAGTGATAGCCATTGTTGTAGATTTTGCATAATAATGATCTCATTAAATGCTTGGGTACATTTTGTTTTAAAATCCTGTAAACATTATCAGAGAGAGATTTCTAGGACACTGAGGATCAGGCAAGCTTTTTTAGTGTGAACTAGTTAAACTGGTTGTTTTGCTGGTGATTCTGAGATCAGGATGGTGTTTTTCTTCATCTGGAAGTGTTCAGGGCCAGGTTGGATGGGGCTTGGAGCAGCCTGGGATAGTGGAAAGTGTCCCTGCCCATGGCAGGGATTGGGCAAGATGAGCTTTAAGGTCCCTTCCAGCCCAAACCATTCTGGGGTTTTGGTGGAAAATTGGTGGCACCAGCAAGTCTCTTTGCCAGGACTGGTTTTGTCAGTAGGCACTGAAACCACATTGAGGTCTCCAGCTTCCTTGGGCTGGAATGCAAGGGGTTAAAATGAAGTGAATTTTTATTAGTAGTAGGAGTAATAATAGTATTAGGAAAGCAAATCTCCTGAGAGAGGAACCACACAGGGAACTTCATTCCCTCTGCCATTATTTCTGCTATGAACACTTTAAACCATCGTGGTGAGAGGGTATTGGTTGTCTTTAGGGCTTCCCTCCTGGCCAGTATTTATTAGGAGCATTCAGCATCTAACTTGGATGGATTTAAATCACTGTGTGGGTCTAAAGGGCTCGAGCAAGGGAGAGTGTAACCCATAGTGCTATACTGGGGGGTGCCTGGTGCCAGTGTGCCCTCCCTGAGAGCTGGGGATGTGGGGAATCTCTGCCTTCATGTCAGTGGGATTGACTTTCCTGTTTCTTCTTCCTGTTTACGGTTTGATGTCAAGTTTAGGGTTTTTTTCTCAAGCAACTGGAAATTAACCAAAAAAATAACAAGCATCTATGCTCACTCCTCTTCAAACTTCCTGAAAACCAGGAAACTTTGACAAAAAATTTAAAGGGCTTAAAATGTTGGAACAACCCTAAGGCATGTTAGCATGTTAACAGGCCAAAGGTGGGTGGCAGTGCCCTGCACTCTGTGGCACCACAGCCAGCTCAGCATCCAGGGTTAATGTGGCTCCTCTCTGCCAGCTCCTTCCTGAGTGTCAGAGCAGGAGATTTGTGCTGTTACAATCACAGGCTGGAATTCACTTGAGACAGAATGTGAACGAGATTTACAAGTAATATGCAATGTTTTACACATCTCTGAGCACGGTGTCCCTGAACTGCAGCAGGGTGCATGACCAGGGAATGCATTAGAATGGGAATGGGATAAATAAATATGAAAAATCTTGTGTTTGGAAAGACCAATGCCTTGGGTAATCAGTAGTGATGGAGAGGAAAGGCAATACTGTACCAAAAAAAAAATTATATCCATTTTCTAGGATCTGCTTTGTTATTTTTTATTTAGAGCAACTTTTTTTTTAATATATTTTATAGATTACCAAGCTGTTATCAATGTAAAATGCAGGGTGATGCATTTTTTTACATCTTGAAAAGATAAAACATATTCTGAGGTCATGTAATCAAACATTTGGTTGAAGGGTAAATGCAAGACATGAAAAGAGTTCATGAAGGACAGAGAACTTTTTATTTGAAAAAGGGAGAAAGATGGTGATGCAAACTGCTAGAGAAGTCAATTTATCAGCTGCCACTAGTTGTCTTTATCAATTATGAGAAATTATAAGCATAGCTTTCTGAATTATTTTTATTTGAAAAATTACTTTATAATGAAATTCATAAGGTAGAGGTGAGAACACCCTGCCCTTATCTGGCTGCTTTGATTTAGGGCTGATGATTCTGTGGGGTTAGATGGGTACTCCCTCCAGTTTCATCATTTCTCCTACTTCCTCTTCACAAGAAAATGGTGAGACGCCTCATCCCTGAGCATCCACATCCATTCCAGAGACACCCCATCCCAGGAAGGGTTCAAGGTTGGACAGGGCTTGGAGCAACCTGGTCTGGTGAAAGGTGGCAGGGAGGGTTGGACTATACAAGCTTACAGGTCCCTTCCAACCAAAACCTTTCCATGATTCCATGATGATTCACCTTCCAGGTAAATGAGGAAAACCAAAGTATATCTCAGAGCTTTCCGGTTTTGCCTTTCTACTGTTTACCTGTTCTTCTTGGGATCATACATTTAAATGTCTTTTCAGTTCACTGTGGGGCATTACTGGGGTCAAGTAGGGCATAACAACTCCCTGGGGTGTGCAGCAATTGCTGAGCCTCCCTGATAGCCTGATAATACTGTTTAAAGCTGGGATAGATTTGGGGAGAGAAGAATTATGTTGCATCAGTTTTATAGATGTTTTTGTTCTGCTCTGTCTGCTTTCAGGCTTGTGGTGACTTGGAGAACTGGCTTAACAAGCAAAAGCCATCTGAACTGAGTCAAAACATGTGAAATTATTTCCTCTGCTTTTTCCCATGGTGAATTATTCCCATTCCCTCTGCCCACCCCATCCACGTGCCAGGCACACAGAGCAGCAGCTCAGCAGCTGTCAGTGCTCACTCACACCCCGTTAGCACAGGGCAGGGGCTGTGAGCAGCTCCCAGAGCTCCCAGGGGCACTGGAGCACGGAGGGGGATACAGGGCACATCCCAAACACATCCCACAGCTTCCAGCTGCAGCACAGCACTCCTGGCTGCACAATGTGGAGTTAGAGGCTATTAAGGAATCAAAGACTCATCATTTCTTAATGCTCCAGGGCTTGGGTTTTTACAGCACTTCCAAATACACCCTTATGAAATACACAAAGAAAGTGCTTGTGCATAAGAATGCATCCATAGATATAAAATGAAACAGTGCAATCCTAATGTGCTAACTATATCCACAGGGAAACACGGGGAGAAAACCATGAGCTGCAATAAACACACAGAAAGTCATTAATTTGTTAGAGAATTCAGTCTGCTTTTACAGCAACAAAAAGTTCAGTGTTAAACATTTAATGCCACCATCACTTTCTCCTTCCCACTCCTAAACACTTTCAATTCCTAACAATTGTGTAGTTATATATGAATTTTCTTTGAGTGCAGGTTCTAATACAGGGTTTCCCTTCTATGCCTGACATGGTGATATGGTACTGACCTAAATCATCTTTGATAACTTTCTTTAAACACCACAAGTCAGAAAATAGATTTTAAAAGTCACAAACTGTGCTTTTACCAGTATAAGCCCTGCTTTTCAGGAAAAACACTTTTGGAAAGGAAGTTAATAATACAATATTGTTGCACCTATTTAATTGTGCAAGGGTTTTTTGCTTATATTAATGCATTTATTATGTATGCATAATATGATTATAATATATAATATAATTATACATAATTATAATATAATAATATAATTCCAGTATGCACTGGAAATAAACAAATCATCCTTAAAAAGACAATTACAGAGCACAAACCAAGCATTCAGAATATTTTTCTGTGATATTTTAAAGGAAGTAGCATAGTTAAATAGAGAATATTATATTATCCTGTTTTTCCACAATTCCTTGGACTAAATTATTCTGTTAAAGTAGCCATGCTGCTTTTCTTAATCAAAACTCAATTTTAGTTTCTTTCAACTTACAAAAACTGTTGTTAAGTCCCCTCCAGTGCAAGAATTTCATGTATCTCATGCAAGTATCATTTGTACAGAGTTGGTGTATTTTCCATTAGCAGTTACTCATGCATCTTTGCTTTCCATCAGGAAAAATCTAATTGACCAAAAAACAGGCAAATGCTTGAAATGGGGATTTTTGAGTAGATATTTGTAAGAATGTATTGGAGAACTTAACCAGCTTATCCCACAGCATAGATGCCTGAGACCAAGGTGACAATAATATCTTAGATGCTTTTGATTATAGATAATGCATTTCAGATAATCTGTGGATTTACTCTGGTTCTTTATAATTGTTCACACATTTGCCCATGGGAGCAGCACAACCAGCAGAACCAGGTTATTCTTGTGGGTGCGTCTGTGCCCTCTCAGGTGAAGGTCTGTGCTTTGGGAAGGGTTGTGTCCTGCCAGTAAACTCCTTATTCCTCAGTGCTCACTTTCAACCTGCCTGTCTAAAAACTAGGCAAGCTCTCAGAATTCTCTCCCCTCTGCCAGTGCTGACCTGCCACTGAGAGGTGGGGCATGAATGTGCTTCTTAATGCCAGACGGAGGATTTTGGAGAAGGTTCCTGAGCGGACAGAAGTAGTGCCAGATCAATCCATGCTGCAGGAGATGGGCTGTTTTGTGCTTCTCTTGAAGGGAGCCAGCTGGCATTGCACGTCTGCTGCACAATCACAGCTTCCGTCAAAAATGTTCAAAGTGTGGTGTCTGGAAAGGAAGGTTCAAACTGCAAAGCACATGCACCCTGAGCAGGCAGCAAATGTGAGATGTAAGGAGCCCCAGGAGGTTTGGGTTTAGAAATCAGCCCATGTGCTGATCAAACAGCCCCAGCCTGTGATCTCTGGGTCCTGGGCAGGGCTTGGCAGCAGCAGGGGGATGTGGATGGTTCCTCACAGAGCTGGAGCTACCACGGGTGAGCAGGGAAGGAGCAGCATCAGAACTTGTGTGTGTGTGTGGATTCCCTTCCTCCAGCACAAAGGAATCAGCACCCAAGTTCTGGACTCTGAGCCAGCAGATCAAAGTGATGTTCCTGTTTAGTCTGTCCCCCCTGGTGGGTGCTGCCGTGCAGAGCAGGCACTGAGCTGTCACCTCCTCACTGCTGCATGTCCCAGACACCGGGGTGGCAGCAGGCAGCACCTCCTGGAAGGGCTTCCCTGCACACCCTGGGCTGCAGGCTGCTTCCAGCTGCACTTTGGAGCTTTGAAAACAAATCCTTGTGTTTACATAAGCAGAACCACTCTCCAGCATTCACCCTGTTGTACTGGGTTTGTGCCACCCTGACTCAAAGTTGAATTTTCCCATAATATTGTAGTTAAATTACTCAAAGAGTTCAATTTGACATGCTTCACACGTGAGGATGATTACAGAAAAATCTTTCTTTCAGCTCATGAGCTGTTTCAAAATGTATCCTGCACAGTTTGCATAGAAACACAAACACTCTGAAGATGCAGAGTCTGAAGGTTGGTGGAGTAACAAGAGAAGCTGCTTCATTTAGCCATCAATGCTATGGTTCTCTTAGCTATAATTCAGTAAATAAACATTGAAATTATTAAATAAATAATGAATTCAAATAAATTCCTAAGCAGGGTGCTTGTACAGCATAATCAAATGCCAAAAATGTGTCTAATAACTCAATCCTTCCCATCTGTAATCAAAAATTGAAACAACACAAGAGCAGGACTAGAAAGATGAAGGGGATGAATAAAGATACTTGTTAAGCAGTTACAGAACTAAACAGGTATGTTTGAGAAAAGGCTTTTTGTCTTCTTCCTTGTCTCCTGCCTAGGATATTGTCTGAGATAAGTAACAAAGAGCTTCAGTTCTTTTTCATCAGGTCTCAAAGCTGCAGTGCATTTTCTAAGAACCAGCACAGATAAAGGAAACCTTAACCCACCCAAATGTTAGCATTTTATGCATCTGAGGTTAACAGGTAGATATTAAATTCCCCCATAAATTAAACAGCTGGAAATGGCCATCTTTTTTATGTGCAAAAAGCGCCTTGTTAGCAACAAAGCACAAAAGTTCATATTCTCAGATGAGTCACTTTACCTTACTCTTAAATCGCTGCTCATTTTCTCCCTGTGTGTTGATTTATGAACTTTATAGCCTACTGTTCAAAATTCAAGCTGTGTCCCCAGGCTGCATTGCTATCAAAACCTCTGTGCAGGTAGTATCCATTCATGTAGTGCTTAAAATGTTGCTACTAAATAATAAGGCACCTTTCCTGTCTTTTGTTCCATTCAGGATTTTGGAGAAGATGATTCCCTCTACATCACCAAGGTAACAACAATTCACATGGGCAATTACACCTGTCATGCCTACGGCTATGAGGAGCTGTATCAGACCCACATCCTTCAGGTGAATGGTTAGTAAATGGCATATGTGACATTCCATGAAAACATTCCCTGAGAAAAGTTGTGTGTTAACCTCATTCACACAGAGATGTGTAAAGCCACAGCCCAAATTATCTGTGCACGAGAGCAGATGCAGCTTGGGGTTTGCTCACTCACACTGTCACACAGGCAGTCAAAAATAAAAGTGTCAAGGGGGGATGTGTATAATTACCTGGGCTTCAGGAGGTATCTTCATTGTTAAACAAGCTGTCAGTGACATTTTCATAGAGTTAAGAGCAGCCTTTCCAAGCATCTCTTAAAGTAATTACTACTTTTGTCAACAGAAGTGTAGCCTCGATAATTTCTTTTTCCAGAAAATCGTTTCTGTTGCATGAAATAGCCCAGGATATTTAAATAAATACAGCAGTGTTTCCAAAAGCAGCTAACTTCCAGCTGTATATCCAGGTTATTACTTGGTTGTACTGAGCTTGGTTTGCTGAGGGCTGTTTACACTGGCTCACTGGATTGCAAAATAAGGGCAAATAATTTTACAGGTGAGAGAATCACACAATTCCAGCATTCTCGTGCACCTCCATCCCCTGGACTGCATTTGTGCCTGGTGGAACTGATATTCAGGTGCTCACTATCTATCTCCTGACCTCAAACTCACTCAGTTGGATGTAGTTTAAAATTACATTAGATTAAGCCAGCATTTCATCAAGGGACCAGCCCTCAGAGTATCCACCTCCCCAGCAGCAACAGCATTTTCCAGCTTCCAACCCCTTTTCACATGTGCTGATGGTGCTCAGCAGTGTCTACAGAACACGGGACAGGGGCACCATTACTAATTGTGGTTACACTCTGGTGTGAAATGGGATGTACACTCTGGGATGTACTCTGGTATGAAAGCATTTATTTTTAAGGAAAATACAGTAACTTTATTACAGGGTATATATATTATAAGGAAAACTAGTATTCCTTTCTCTAGATGTGTGTTGACCTGCACAAAGGAGAGCTTTCAGCTGGTAGAGCAGGTCACAAAGGTGACACAGAGGTCAGCAGTGAGAGGAGAAACAGTAAAGAGGGATATTTGTGCATCTTTAGAGGAGCCATGGTGGTTTTGTTTTGAGGTTTTGTTTTGACTTCAGCTCAGGTCTTCTGGACGTGTGTAAGTGCTCCCCCCACCACACAAGTACCTGGAGGAGAGCACAAAGTATCTGGCTGATCTGAATGAAAGCTGACTAAATGTCTCTACATAATAATTTGCCATCTTCTTGAGAAAGTAAACTGTAAATCTCAGCAACCTGGATAACTAAGTCGTGTTTGCTGCAGCTGAGAAAATAGGTTTCCTTCCTCAAAGTGCTGTTTGTTTGATGAATGGCAGTTGAAAGAAAAGCCAGCTAACAACTTAATCCCATGTCTATTATGTGATGTATTATGAGGCCTGAATGGAGTTTAGTTGGCAGACAACAATGTAGACTTTATCAGCACTGAGAATAGAAGGCCCAAAGGCTTTGAAACTTAAACCAGAATGAGAGGAGAGCTTAATGGAGTGTGGGGAGGGGGTGATCTGTTCCATGCTCACGCTTGCCACTTAGATTTAACTTGTTATTGAAAGATCACATTTTCTTTTTAAGTGGTAGTTTCATACCATAGCTGCATGGGGGCTTTCTTACCAAAAGAATAATCCTGTTATACAAAAAACACTATCTGTGTGGGCTTTTTAATATGCTCTATATTCACTAAATACAGAATAAAAAGCCCTGCATTCTGGTATCAACTCAGGCTTGCTAGAAAACACTGCAGGGTCTAGAAATCTTTGTCTCACAGCATCTGATATTCCCTTGTGAGCCATTAGGCTTTGCAAAGCTGGGGTTTTGCAATTCTTGATGTGGCTGCCCACATCAGTCTATTCCCTCCTGTTCTGCCTGTGTCACAGTTTCCTCCAGCAGCTGATGCAGGGGTGACAGCCCTGATGGCAGGAGAACATTGCTTGCCTTCAAATACATTGGAGGGTTCCCAAGGCAGAGCCTTTCACAGGGAAAGAAACCTCAGTTTTAGTAACTTAAAGGACAAATTGAGGAATTTCTCTTGACAGGAGTAGAGGGAAGAAACTGAGCCAAGCTGAATTGAGTGAAGATGCTGAGACTCTAAGTGTAGTTGATGGGCTCTGTTCAGCACTGGGGCTTGTCTCTGTCTGTCTGTATCAAACTAAAAACTCCATCTTCAGCATGGAAGGGTTTTTGTTGCTTTCTTGTGTTGGACTAGAATGGTAAGAGAATGTGACAGAAGCAAATCAGCCAGAACTTGGGTGTATCTGCTCGCCTGTCTCCTCTAGGGAGGCACTGATCTACTTTCAACATCAAAAACTTGGGGGCTTTTTATTTTGTGAAAATTATCAGAATTTTTCTTTTCACATCTCCCATTGGCTTTTGGGAGAGAATAGAGAAAGAAGATCCAACTACAAGTAAAAGGGTTTATCCCTCACCCTTCCCAAGACTGCTGTGTCTCTACAGGCAGGTTATAACTTTTAGAATGTTTTTCAGATAATCCAGTGTTTTCAAAGCTGGAGTGATTCTTCCAGCATCCTTTGGTCCTTTTCCAGACCACCTGGGCCCTGTCTTACTGTTCCTTCTGAGACACATCAGTGATCTCACAAAAGAATTTGATCCTAGTTACATGTGCTCACTTCCTCTGCTTTTATCCAACATATTAAATGCTCTTTAGCTTATTTTTTTTCTTTGTCTCTTTTTAGAACATTAGGCTAGATTCTTACATTGATTAGGTAATATAGACAATAAGGAAATACAAGCTTAAATAGAAAGTTTGCAGCCCAATTTTGACAACATTAAATGTTTCTGAGATTTGGAGCTCTACTACTGCTCAACTGCTGAATGCTATACAGTGTTTCCCTTTATTTCAGATGGTTCAGGATATCCCAAATAACATGGGTAGATCCAGATGCTTATTTTGACAAGCAGAGATGAGAATCCTCTTTGGCAGAAAATATGAAGGTCACCAGGTGAATGCCCCAACCTGCTGGCTTACATCTGGACGTGTGAAATTCAGTTTGTTTGATGGGAGAGGTTTGGTTGAGCTCATCAATCTTAGGATTCACAGTTACTGGTAAAATTTAAGTCAGTGTATTTATGCAGCTTGCCCTTAACATCTTTGGAGGAAAAGAAATTGTGGGATTCCTATTCCAATAGTGCTGAAAGGCAATGTTTAAACAGTTTAAGACTGAAAAGTTCATCTTGCATTCTGGTATCTTTGATCAGGAGGAGCCAAGAACAGCAGGAAAGTTTTGTTCTCTCCCATGTATGGATATTGCTTGGGAAATGTGTGCAATGTACACTAACTGTTGGGAGGAAGCAATTTAGCACTTTCAAAAGGAAAAAAGAGGTCCTGAGGATAAAGAATCTCATAAAATAGTAATCAACTATGAAAATTGGTAAGTCTCTTGGTAAATCAAGAGATTTACTGAGTGTAGGAGATTGCTGGGTGTAGGGCATCATTTTCCTTGGTCCTTGCACTCAGGAAAACATCAGCATAAATCAGAATATTGTATTCCTTGGAAATAGTTTTAAAAAAGCCATTTGATCCTCAGCCCAATTATAAGGGTCCAATAGGACAAATTTTCCAGTAAGGAAGATGTTACAAACATAGATGTTTCATTAATGTGGCTTTTCAGGAGAAAACATAAAATGCTGCAAGCTCCTTTCAAATCATAAATGTAAAACATCTCGAGTAAATGATTAATCTGTTAATTATTGCTACACCCTGGAGTATAGAGCTCCTACAGCAGCAATGGATGTCTTTGGGCCTTGGTGGCACCATCTGTGCTCATCGTGTGCTTTATCACCTGAGCTGTTTTGTAGTAATGAATTGGTCTGCTCACCAGTGAGGTGCTGCTCAGTATGCAGTGGTAGGCAATCTACCCAATCTCATGCTTGTTTCAATGCCTCTTTCTTCCTACTTTGCTTAAGATAATGGCATTTTTATATTGCCCTTGGCTGCAGACACAGTAATGGTTAGCAATGATATATATTCACCAAGGGAAAAAGCAAAAGGTAATCCATATATCCCAAAGTCTGGAACTGAAATCTTTGCAAGTTTAATGTGCTTACTTGGAATGTATTAATTTGTAGCAAGGACAATAAAAATATATTCTGCAGTTTGCTGTTATCACAAGGCATTTGCATGAAATAATTTACCTGTGCAGTGAATTATGTAAGACAAGGGAGAAGAAATAAAAAGTTTAAAAATAGAAGGAAAAGGAAAAGAGAGCAGAAATGGAGGTGAAGCACATACTCTTTGTAGGTGAAAACAAACAGTTTCCTTATTAATCACTCTTGAAAAGATACCTTGCTATAATTTTAAGTTAATTTTCATGCAGAGCATTGATTCAGTGTCTAGGACCTGTGAGCTACCTTTGGCAGTATAAATCTGTTGTGTTTGCAGCCATCCAGGTAAAATAGGTGGATTATTCATGTGCAGGCTATCAAGGTGTGAGGCAAAAATGTGAGGGATGAAATTTCAGTCTGTTTGCAGAGCCCTGATTCTGTGGCCAGCCTGGGAAATGCTGACACAGCTGCCCAGATGAGCAGGAAAGCCTAAAGCAAACAATATTAAGGAAATAACAACCCACAGTGGTTTTGAGAGATTAAATAGGTGATGACTGGGATGGGCTCTGTCTCTGAGAGCTGGTGGGTGAGAAGACACTTGGCTTGGAGTGAAATTGCTCTGGTGCCTGTGGCCATGTGAGATCTCAGCCAAGTCAGTTGATTTCAGGATTTGAGAATCAGGCCTTGAATACTGTAAATCTTTTTCCTCTGCATTTGTAGGAGGCACACTGTCCTTCAGCTGTGAGTCTAAGTAAATCATGTTGGCCTTCAATGGGCCTCACTTACTCAATCATTTCATTCAAAAAATGTTACTAGTAGCATCCCATCCAGGCTGGCCAGATCCACATTGGACTCTGGCCATGGTTTTATAAAACTGTGCAGCTTTCAGCAGCTACATCATTAATCTCAAAATCTCCCAATCTGATAGAAAAGTTGACTGCTTCATTGTGAAATAGAGATACCATCAGCCATGGTATGAGACAACCTCACGTTTCCTTTTATTTTTCCCTCAAGATGAAAGAGTCTTACTGGTATCTTTCACTGATGCTGCAGTATTGCAATTTTTTTTTTTTAAAGCAAGTCAGTAAATTGTTAAGAAATAGTTAATGGGTAGTATTAAGCCTTGTTGGTTTGAGCAGTGAAGGAAAGATGATTGAAAATCAATGAACATCTCTGAAATTGTAATATAATTAGTAGTTCTGCCAGTGGAGTATATTAAACAGCTCAGGAGTGCCTTTGTGAACAAGGTAAGTCATGTTTTAAAAACCTCTCAGTGAAAAGAAGTAATTGATAAACACTTTATTTGTTCAGAATAAGAAGTAATGAATACACAGTCCACTTCCTGATGGATAATTAAATACTGAAGATTAAGTTATTTTTCATAGGCAAGAACTCAAATTCCCTCCTGGATTCAGTGAATATCTGAAGCTTATGCTTTAATTTTTCAATATGTGAGTACCCATGTTAGGTTTTAATCCAGCTGTTAAGTTCAGTTAGTCACTCAGTGAAAGTCTAAATGCAGAATTGGATCACAAGGTTCCTCCCTGCATCGGTATATTAGTTTACTCTTTTCTGTTATAGAATCATAGGATCACGGACTGGTTTGGGATTGAAGGGATCTTAGACACCATCTCAATCATCTCAATCCAACCCCCTGCCATGGCCAGGGACACCTTCCACTAGACCAGGTTGCTCCAACCTCCATCCAGCCTGGCCTTCAACACTTCCAGGGATGGGGCATCCTCAGCTTCTCTCACATGCCAGTGCTTGGAAAAGCATTATTTTCTATTTTCTGCCCCCAAAGTCAAGCTGTAGAAAAATCATTCATGTAGCTTGCACTGACAGCCAGACCAAGCTTAGTTCTCAGCTCAGAGCCCCTCGTGACACTGCAGGACAGCAGTGGCTCTGCAGCCCCTGCGCAGTCTCAAGTCTCCAATTCCTCAAATCCCCAGTTCCCCAATTCCTCAAGTCCTCAATTCCTCAAGTCCCCAATTCCTCAAATCCCGAATTCCTCAAGTGCCCAGTTCCCCAATTCCTCAAGCCCCCAGTTCCTCAAGTCTTCATTTCCTCAAGTCCCCAATTCCTCAAATCCCCAGTTCCTCAAGTCCTCAATTCCTCAAGTCCCCAATTCCTCAAGTCCAGTCCCCAGTTCCCCAATTCCTCAAGTCCCCAGTTCCCCAGTCTCAAGTCCCCAATTCCCCAGTCTCAAGTCCCCAATTCTCAGTTCCCCATTCCTTGCCCCCGCAGTGCCTCCGGTGATCCGCGTGTACCCCGAGACGCAGGCGCAGGAGCCGGGTGTTTCAGCCAGCCTGAAATGTCACGCCGAAGGGATCCCTAATCCCCGCATTACCTGGCTGAAGAACGGCATTGATATCATGCCAAAACTATCCAAACAGCTATCGCTCCTCGGTAAGAACAGAATTCTGATTAATTAAAGTATTGTAGGCAGGGATTAAGGAGGATTATTTTGCACTTTAAACCAGAAGTTCTTGTACTTTGCTAAGCCACAGTTGTTGGAAATCGTGTTATAAAACCCCTGTTCTTTCTTTTTATCTCTTTCTCCTGTGAATTTCCTGGGAAATACACTATTGATTGATGTAAGTGGTAATTGCATTCTGTTCAAAGACAGCCTGCCTGTTTCTTCACTGCCTTGCTTCTTGTGTACAGCACAGGAGAAAAGAAATGCATTAAATTATTTGAAGAGAAATTCGTTAAATTATTTGTTCACGTCTAAGCCCACACTGGATGCAAGTCAGCTGAGAGTCATTCTCCCACTCAGCCCTGCTGAAGGAATTGGGCTTTTAACTCCTCTAGGTCCCCATTCAAATGAGGATGCAACAGGCATAGCAAAAGGAAAAAACATTAATTTGCAATTTTCTGTGTAAAAATTATAACCCCATCCTCAACACATGCCCCAGTCTGGCTTTGGTAGATTGTGCCCTTCAGCCTGTGTTGGTAGCACTGATATTGCTGCATGGCACATACAATATCTCAACATGTTCCAAAGGTTTCAGCCATTGGTCCCACTGCAGAAAGAAAAATGGTAGGAGAAACTGTAGAGACCCCTTTAAACCAAAGTTTTTTTGTGATCTGACGAAAAACAGTCTGCAAAACCAAAATTAATTTTTCTCTACTAAAGCCAAAACACTTTTCTAACAAAAAGAAGAAATAAATTAGAGGAAATTTATAGTTTGACTTGAGATTGTTCTTTAGAGGAAATTTATAGTTTGACTTGAGATTGTTCTTTGTTCTTTTCTGGTGTGGAGGGTGTATGTGCTGATGGAAAGGAGCAAGACACCAGCTCCCATGAGAATCCCCAAAAGCCTCTAGTTGCACAGGAGGAAACACAGTGGGGTGGAACCACCCTGTTGAGCCTTCACTGGGGGGTTGTGGTGATGGAGGGCAATTAAGGCAGGGACAGCAATTAGCAGCAGTGAGGAGCACTGTCCATGAGTGTCTCTCTTACAGCAAATGGAAGTGAACTCCACATCAGCAGTGTTCGCTATGAAGACACTGGTGCCTACACCTGCATTGCCAAAAATGAGGTGGGAGTGGACGAGGACATTTCTTCCCTTTTCATCGAAGACTCAGCGAGAAAGACCCGTAAGCTCAATTTTCCATGTATTTCTTTCTTTAAATAGTGTTGGAATGTGATGGCATACATGTAAGTTAATTTAATGTAATTTAGTTCAGGCTATTGCATGCAGGTAATGACACTTTGATCAGAGGATTGGACACTTTTTGGGGGTAGGAATCATTCAGAGAAGGTAAAATCATGTCCAGGAAGATGTGCCAGAATTATACTGGTTGTGTGATGGGTAACAGCTTTATTGGAGTAACAAATTGGCAATAGTTTCAGATATCAGGGAATCCAAGATGTAATATTTTGTCACATTCTATAAATCTCATTGATTTCTGTATAAGGCTTCTTTTGAAGCCAGTTACCAGTCAAAATTCTTGAATATTTAGATATCTGAAAAATGTCATGATTAAATTATTTTACCTGTTTTTACATCACTGACTGGCAAAATAGGTTTCCCTCAGTGTGAAATCATCTTCCACCTCAAAGACAAATAGCCTCCCAGCTGCTCCTCCCACATCTCCCATAGGAGTGCAGCCGCGTTGTCTTGACCACACTGACCCCAAAATAGAATTGCTGAAGGAGGTGATTAGTTGTCCCATAGAAAAGCTCCCAGAGGCCTGATCTTTCCCAGTTCTGCTTTCTTGAATGCCTGGGAGATTACCTGGGTTTATGGTGATACTAAAAGTCTAGGTGCAAATGGGATTTTTACTGCTTTTCTGGCTGCTAATATAGAGCAAGAATTGAAACAAAGTTACCCATAAATATGAGCTTTCAAGGAAAATCTTTGGAAAAGATATCCTATTCCTTATTAACTAGATTTATATACTCTTGTTAATACTGGTCATTTTCCCTTGAATACTTGAGTAAGGGAAATTACAGTATGTTGAGAAATAATTGGATCTATCTGGAACAGAAATTCAAACGCAGGTGTACTTTAAAAGCTTGTGTGAATCCTGAAAGAATGCAGTTGCCTGAAGTTCCAAGAGACACCACAGCCCAGGGTGCAGCTGCTGGAGCTGCTGTGGCTGCCAGCCTCAGGCTTCTTCTGAAAGATGCTGCTGGACCTGGCAGAGATGGGTTAATGGTTGGACTTGATGATCTTAGAGGTTTTTTCCGACCTTAATGATTCTGTAATTCCACCTTGTGTTTCCTCATTGAACCTGCACAGAAAACCACAGGCTGTGCCATACCTGCAGCTGCATTTGAAGGTAACAGCTCCTCTTTAGTAGGTCATTGATCTTTGCACAGCTGTCTTCATTTCAGGAAGGATTTTTCCCATGTCAAAGTTTCTTAATTGTCTCTAGAAGGAGCAAATGTGTTTAGAACTCTCTGTCTTTCCTGGTATTTTATTTGAATGAATGTTACAAAATTTTCACCAATTGAACAGTTCATGTAAACATGAGTATTTATTCAATTACTTGATACAATGAAAGTTTTGACATTGTTTTGTTGTTTTTTTTCTTTTCCTGATTATTTTCTGGCTTTCCCAATATTCTGATGCTGCAGTTGCAAACATACTGTGGCGAGAGGAAGGTACTGCAGTAAAGTTCTTTTGTTGTAGTGATAATGTGCTTGTCTGCTTTAATAATTCCATGATGGGCCATTCTCCACTGACTTGCCACTAACCCTATCAACTTTCACAGTCACCAGATTAAGTACAGACCAGACTTTTAAAAGCTAAATTATTCAAATAAGAGATGTCACTCTTGCACCTATAACTTCTTGCATTTTCCCACTATAAAATAATAGATGACCATAAAATATATAAAAATATGAATTTTATATATAATGCCAGAAATGTGAGTAGCCTGAGATTTTCAAGCTGCATTAGCAATCACACAAGTGTCAAAAGTGCTCTCAAATTACCATAATTGAACAAGTAAGGCATAAATTCAATATGCTGCATTTTTAAGCAAGCAATTCAAGTTCTTTCTTTTCAATAGCATGTATTGATGTTTTCTAGGTGAGCAACAGAAATTGTGTTCTTGACTGTTAGGCAAAACAAAAATCCAAACCACAACAGGTTTTCTTCCCTCTATCCTTTGAATCAATGCAGGGTAAAGGTTGCCCCATTTCCCCTTGTTTTAATTGGCAGTTAAGAGCTCTGGTTTGATCAAACTTACAGTGTGCCCTTCACAAGGTCGTCAACTGTGTATCTTGGAAGCCAAAGTAAAACAAAAACCCATCCTGAGCAGCTAATTGACTCAAGGATATCATGGAGGGCCTTAAAATCACCTTATTTTGTACATGCATGTGCTGTCATAATTTCCAAAATACCAGTAAGAAGCATCATGCAGAGCCCAAGGGGCTCTCACACAGGTTGTCCATCTGGCTCTGTAGGTGAGTAGCCCAGCTGTGCAAGGGGACCCTGTGACCCTGGGCTCCTGGAGGGCTGTGGGCAGGACACCACTCCCTGGAGGAAGGTTCTGAGGTTCAGGTGCAGATGTAAACCAGTTCTCACATCTGCCAGCTCCTTGTGAGGCAGCTGAGACCTTGGTGTCCCTCAAGCTGAGTGGGAAGGGTTGCTGTGCAGTGGCAAACTGCTCTCAGCCATGTCCCCCTGCAAACCCCTCAAACTCCCTCACACTGCTCCCCCTGCAAACCCCCAAACTCCCTCACCCTGCTGCTCCAAGAAGGGCTTCAGGCTCACTCTGCTTTTGGAGGGGGCAAAGCCCCTTTGTCAGTAGTGCCTCTAAACAACAGCTGGGCTTCCAGCCTCAGCAGGAAGGTTCTGGGTAGCTTGGGCTTGGCACAAAGGATTTGGGGGCAGAAGGAGGGTGCCAGGGCATGGTGACAAAACCTGGTCACCAGGTTTTGTGGCCACTGTTGGCCACAGACACATACAGCAAATACACTGTTTTATTTCTGGAGTCCCTTCCAACCCTAGGCAAATGCAGCTCTCTGAGGTCAGAGAAGTGGCTCAGTCACCTAGGAGAGCTCCCCAGCACTTCTTTCTGAACACCCCACCTGCAGGGCTGGTGCAGGGCTGTGAGGAGTCACCACTGCTGGTGTTCCTGTAAATGGCATTTTGGGCACTAAGAACTGCTATTTCCCTTCTGCTTGGAAATGAAATCTCTAATGCATCTCATCAGTGCAGCATCACCTGCACGATGCTCCATGGCTGTTTATATAAAGTGCTCCTTATGCTCCTTTTTAAAGAAAGTAGTTGGATAATCCTACCAGATGTAGAAGCAGAGGAATATTTAAAGAACAGCTGAGAAGTTGGTTACAGAAAGTCTTATTATAATTTTGCTAAAGAGATGGACTTACTGCTTATCAACCTTGCACATTTTAAACGAAAGTATGAACAATGTTGAGGCAAACCATGGCCAGTAAAGCAGGTCTGCTATTGATGTTCCTAAACAATTCAGCACCTGTAAAGCAGATTTATTACCCTGCTTGTGTTGTTCTGTAGTATGTGATGGGCACATTCATTCTAGAATATACTTCAGCTTGTGAAATCTTGGCACAGAGATAAATGGAAGACAGGAATTGCATTTTTGGTTTTATATTTTAATATATTCGGTCAATTCCTTACTATGTGCAAGTAGCAATATTAACAGATGCATTGGTAGGTTTGAGCTCCTTTAAAATGATCACTAACTCATCCCCACAAGGTCTGGAGTAATTAAAACCTTGGGAAAATGCCTAAACAAAATATGGTGTAGAACAACTTTTGAAAGTCAAACTTTTTACACAAGTATTTGGTCATTTTAAAAGTCAGTCTGTCAGTTTGTTCTCAGAACCTTTCAGACCATGCACAAGCAATGCCCTAAGAAATGAATGCACATAGGGCAACCAGCCAGTTAAACCTGGGGCTGGAGCACATGCAGTATTTACTCAATGTACAAATAGTTTTTAATTTTGTCCAGAGAAAACCATGAGTAGCCCAAATGCAAAGCAGAGATTTTTTTTTTTCATGACAGTGTTCATTTCTGTAGTGAGCATTGCTTACGTAATACCTGGAGAAAAGGGGCATTTTGTGCCAGCAGGCAATCAGCAGTTATGTGAGTGTATGCACTTAAAAAGCTGAAAGCCTTTTCATTACCAAATGTAAGTTCTAAAATATTTCCAAGTATTTAAATTAAGTTGAGGAAAACTATTTGAGTATAAGATCAGAGGAGAGTATTCTGTGGTGAAAAATTTGCCCTTTGATCTCAAAGGAGGGATGTATAAATGTACACTGATGGAGACACTGTATTTCTCAAATAAGTTCTTGTTGATATCAGGTGTCCTCCCCATGTTTTTTTGTTAGAGCCAACTTCATCTGGAGTGGATCAAATAAGAACTGTTATGTTTAGAAAGCCCTCCCCATTCTTAATGTTTTGGTTTTGGTTTTTTTTTTTTTATATTAGAGATATTTTGCTATATAGGTGAAGTATTTTACCTTTCATAATGCCTTTAAGTTTTGAACTAGTTGTGTCATCTAACCTGAAATGACCTCAATTCAAAAGGAAAAAAATTTTCAAAACTCCTCATTAGTCCCTGAGTTCCCAATTTAGTACCTGCCTCACTACTATAAAAAACACAAAATACTTCATTGCCCACCTCTGTACTGAAACAATTCCCAGTTCCCTGCACCCAGGAGTTGCATCAGTATAATAAAAAATTGAGTCTGTTCTACTGATGACCTTGAGATTGTTTAGGATGTACCCCAACCAAGATTTGGCAAATGTTTCATAAGTCATGATAAAACACCTAGTTTGTCTAGTAAAATCCTGTTTGGTCTAAATATCCATATGAAGACCAATCTGTGAGGAAAAAAAAGTGGTTTAATTTTAACTGACAAACTTTTTTAAAAAGAGAGTAACTGAATGCTCTCAGGAATTTGTAGTATATTTTAATCAGTCTGCACAAAACTTGGACTCATTTTACTGTAAAATAAGTAGTAGAACTTGCCAAGTCTCTGGCTCTAAACCTATTGGGGTAAAATTTTTAATCAAAGTATTTTTGTGGGTAATTATGGTCTTCTTAAATACACCCTCATTGTAATAGGATCATCAGACAAAATCACACTGCTCTTGTGCATGAAAATAATAATAAGCATTCTCACAATAGTCATAATTGATTGCCTGCCTGTTTTCACTTCTGAGGATTAAAATCCTTTACCCATGAAATGTCAGCACTCATTCCAGGCCAGGATCAAATTCTGCCCTCTGAGTGTTCATCAAACCCCACTAAAGCAGGTGGGAGATGTGTGAATGCTGGGAGCGCAGGTTTTGGCCCAAAGTGCCTGCATGAAATGTATTACCAATATACTTGGGGAGAAATAACCCTTAGTCAATGAAATAACTCTCAATGGAGCTTTTTTCCCTACATGCATGATCCTGCCTTGTGCAATCACATTTGAGGATCACAGCTCTTGTACCCACCTGAGCCCTAACTGGGGGATTTCTGTGCTGTGGTTCAGAGACTCAACCTGAACCATGTCAGTACAGCAAACACCACATGCTGACACATTGTTCTCTGAAATTACTTATTTGGCATCAAAAGAAAGGGGCTTAGCAACAAAAACACCCTTCTAGCCTTACTAAATACAATGTGTTTTACAACATTTTCCAAAAATGCATTTGTCAAAATTATCCCTATTTTTACTGTCAGATTTCCTGTGATGATTTAGATCTCAATCTTGCAGACAGTTAAGAAATGTGAGAAACACTGTCTCTGTGAGCAGTACTTAGAGCTGCCACCACAGGACCAGCAAAGGGAATTTTTAGCACTGAGCACTGTTCAGAGCCATAGATTGGGGACTTTATTTCTCCATGGGAAAAAAGGAATTAATTAGAAGATACAAATTATAGCATCACCATATTGTTGGCAGATAAAGTACGCTATCAACACTGCTAGGAGTGACAGTGGTCATTGCAAACACTTACTGGTGGTGGTGTGAAAAAATGGAATGATTGGATCTTTGAAACTAGAGGGTTTGAAAGGATCCTGAACATTTCTTAAAGATCTTGTCACTGCAATTCCATGTAGCATGACAGAAGTGATAAAAGACAATCTCCTAATGGCAAAGCAATGACAATCAGCCAGTTTTCCAAATCTCCTGGAATGCCCTGGTTGGATAAATGAGTGCTAATGCAATGCTGAACTACTCCACATTTGTGAATTACAGTTTGCAAGATTTCAAAAATGTATTTATTTTGGTGGCTGTAGTTAGTTATATTTTAAGGAAATAAAGAAATCTATATATTTTCATTTATGGTACAGATGCTAAACACTTCCATTTAACATCACAGGTCAAGTTGCCTGTAACAGGATGACCTCCACTTTATTTTTAACTAAAGCTTGTCTTTCAGTTCTCAAATTATTGTCAAGCTGTTTTTAATGAAATCATAGAAAGAAAACAAATTAACAATCTGAGGGGGGTAGCAGTGCAACAGAGAGGCTTCTTGGGATCAAATCCTGTCTTGGTACCTATTTACAAGACCCAGCCATAATTATTTGGTACAACTACCGCCACCAAGGCAATGCATTTTTGAATGTGTTTGTACCTCTTCACTCCTTGAAGCCCTTGTTGTGACATAAAATTTGATTTGTGAATGCTCCAACTGCATCCAAATGACCAACTTTTATGTAAGGCAGATTTTGTTTGTCGGGAAAGGACGACAAGTTCTTTAAAAAAGTCCTGACAGCTATGGATGCATGCAAAAAAAAAAAATTCAACTCCTTCTTCTTTATCCCCCTTTAAGGCCTGAGTGTTGGGAATATGTTCTATGTCTTTTCTGATGATGGGATCACCGTCCTTCAGCCAAACGAATGTGAAATCCGGAGACACATCAGGCCTGAAGAGAGGATTTTCTCAAGTTATGTAAGTCCTGAACCCAGCAGCTACAGCTGACAGCTGGGAAACTTTCTCTTAATCTCTTCAAAGGTTGTTATTGCTAAAGGACCTGTTTGCCACAGGGGTGTTGGAGCTTGGTGCGCTTCATGCAGCATCCCTGAGGTGTCGCATCTTCTCTTGAAAATCAGGGGATCCACATAAGTTCTAAGGCTGACATGGAGGATTTACTGACACGCTGCAGAGAATTTGGCTAGTTATCACAAAAGCAAAGATTTTCATTTGTCCTTTTGATCTGTTTACTTATCCACGCCCCAAATTTGTAACTGGGCTTTAGGGAAGGTACAAAAGTCAACAGCAGAGAGATGAGCACATCATTCACTGGTGCTCCTTTTACTGATGGCTCCATAGGCAAAGAAGTGAGCTACTTTGGGCCACTTTCTGCTCTTTGGAAGTGCTTTGCTATGTTAAACTGCAGCAGGGAGGCAAATAAGAATGCCCAGAAAATGGTTGTGCCCTGAAGATCCTCTGCATCTTCTGCTCTGAGAGAGAGACTGCACTGTCTGTGTTTGCTGTGGGCACTTTTGTGTCTGCACTGAATTTACCTAACCCTTGCTTTAGGAATTACAAGGAACATTTTTTCAGGTGTCAGAAATGTCAAGCACTGGCTTGTAGGCAGTGGAGCTCAACATGGCCAGTGGGATAACACGTGCCTGGAGGCTCTGAGAGGTCAGTGTTCTCAGTGACCTGCTATGTACTCCTGCACAGGAACATACAGCAGGCATATCCTCATGAAACTGACAGTTCTTAAAAAAAACACAGGTGCTGAAATACAGCCAGAAATGCTTTTTTAGTCACTCCTTTCCTTGCTTTCTAATTTTTAAAAGGGGAAGTTGAAAATGTGGCTAAAGAATGTGGCTCTTCTAAAAAAAAGGGCTCAGCCTTGATTTCAATTTTGGGAGGAATCAAAGGCTAGAATTGCTGTCATGAGCCCTGCAGGTCGGGTCAAGCTCTGCATCTTATGGGTGTGTAGGAAGTATTTTCTAAATCTTAATAAATTTGTGGTTGATACTGAGTTTTTTCCACTAGTTTTTAATATACCTTAGAGGAAATCCAGACTGATGCTCACCCCAAGGCTAGTCTATAGACTTAATGCTATTAAACCACACCTAAGCTTTACAAAGACAGAAATCCTGTGTTTCTTTTCTGAAGAACTGTAAATATTGAAGAGGTGGTCCTGGAGAAACAGATCAAAAAGAACAAAACAGAGAGGGCGCTTAGGAAATCGTGTCAGCACTTTGGTGTGCATGAGAGGGATTTTTAACATCACTTGGCTACTCTTCAGAGACACATATGAGGGATTCCTACAGATCTCCAAGGACCCTTCCCTTGGTCTGGGGATAACTGACATTTTTTACTCCCTTTTCCATTTTACTGTTCTTGGATGTTTGCTACATAGACAGTAGCAAATACATACAGTAGACATCCACCCTTGGCTTGAGTGGACGCTGCATTGTGAGAGCTGAGGATGAGGAGGGCTGTGTGAAGGCTGGCAGGTGCCTGACTACACGAATGGCTCCTGGAAGCCCCAGTCTGGGCTTTTGTGTCATCTTCTCGCTTTTAGCATAGATTCCCAGCCTGGCTGGAGGAACAGAAAGGAAAATGCAGCCAAGTTATTGAGTCTTTTATCTTCAAACCTTACTCATGGTCTCCATCATGACACTCAGCCAGCAGAGCTGTGCTGCTTGGACGTGACAGCTTTCTATCCATAACTGTTGCACATGCTGTAGGTCCCTTACAACTCAGGATATTCTATTCTATTCTATTCTATTCTATTCTATTCTATTCTATTCTATTCTATTCTATTCTATTCTATTCTATTCTATTCTATTCTATTCTATTCTATGCCTCCAGTACAGACACAATGCTGACATTGTTTTTTGTTGTGCCTCCTCTTTCCCTGAACAAGTTCTGATGCAGCTCCAATCACATTTCCCTTAGGTAGGTTGGACCATTATTTAATATTATGCAACACAAGGTCTGAAATCAACAGTTGTGCTCACTGAAATTTATATGTGTTCATTCTCATTTTACCCCATTTCCTCCCACACAACTGCTCTTTCAAATAAAGCATCTTGACAGTAGGAAGAGCAATGAGAAGTAGCAAACATGCAGGAGTTGTTGGTGAGACCAAAAGTGACTCTTCAAACTCCTGTGCAGAAAATGAAGACTTTATGAAAAATATAAATCAGTGACTCAATTAATGTAAATCACTGTTTTTTCAAGGCTCAGAGTGATAGTTCTGTTGCTAATAAATGCTGACAGCACTGCAAGTCTTGATGAACCACAGCATGCTTCAAAAGATCAATCCATAGGCTCTGTGGTTATTTAAATTCAGTATAGGTTTGCAGGAGGTCCAGCTGTTTAATGTCATTGCATAGAGCCAGGCTGCAGTGTGGTACCTGATAAATTAATTATTTCATGTTTTCAAGGAAAGAAAGGGGAAAAATATCATCCTAATGGAATCCCCAGGGATTTTTTTTCCCTGCAGTTTACAAGACTAAGCTTCTTGCTGCTCCAGGCCCTGAAGTTGTAAAAATTAAACCTTCTCTTTTTCTAACCCCTCAGGAGGAGATCTGTCCTAGAGTGGAAGGTGAAGACACTCAGTCCTGCCTCTGGGCTTCAGCAGTCAATGTCAGAGACAAGTACATTTATGTGACACAGCCAAAGCAGAACAGAGTAATGATAATTGATATCCAGACTCAAAAAGCCATACAGGTACTTACAAGTGAACACATTATTCACTGATGACAAAAGACTTGATATAGGACAAAAAAATCAGATCCTTGCCCAGTGGATCTGCTGGGCAAAGATCTGCTGATCAGTAAAGAGCTGGGCCTGTGTTGCTTTGACCAGTGGCATCACATGGAGTTCACTGTTGTGTGACCTCACTGGCAGAATAAACTCCTCTGTGGGCTGGAGATCACAGTCTCAGGGCTGCCTCTGCAGCCAAGCTCACAGTGAGTCTGGTAAAATAACACTGGGTTGAATTCCTGGCTTAGCTGCCTGACCTGGGTCATAAGCAGTTTGGAGAGTATGCTTATAAATGGGAAGAGCTGGTGTGGGTACAATTCAGGCAGAAATTGGCCCTTGATCTTCTGGCTGTAAGGAACAGCAGAGGATGGAGGGATGTCTACCCAGAAAATGGCACCAAACAGCCAAATTTTTCACCTGCTGCTGATCCCCCACTTGATTTGAAGGCAAAGCTGCACAGGGAACATAACAGTGGTGCATGAGAATGCCTGCAGGGAACTGATGTGATCTTTGTTATGTTCATTTGAGTCTCTGTGTAAATAACTCTCTCTGGGTTTCTTTAAGTCCTTGGATGTGGACCCATTACCAACCAAATTACATTATGACAAGTCCCACGACCAAGTGTGGGTGCTCAGCTGGGGGGACATGAGGAAATCATCACCCACACTGCAGGTGAGTCCTTACACCCTGGAGCCTTTGCTCTTCCTGGGCTCAGCATCACTGGTAACACACTGGTGGCTGGTGGGTTGCAGGTAATTAGCCACATTTAATGGTCTGGATATAAAGCTGCTGTTTCATTTGCATATCCAGTGTGTTTAATTCATCCCTCCTCTGTCCATCCTCACATATTTTTCCTGCTGTTTAATTTGTTTTTGAGCAATGACTGTGCCACAGGCTGACAGCAGGGCTGCTTTGTGCCAAGGTCTGATTTGTTTTAAGACTGGTGACAGAGC
Source organism: Zonotrichia leucophrys gambelii (assembly GCF_028769735.1). Taxonomy (NCBI): domain Eukaryota; kingdom Metazoa; phylum Chordata; class Aves; order Passeriformes; family Passerellidae; genus Zonotrichia; species Zonotrichia leucophrys. The sequence goes on from NC_088183.1 coordinate 10,169,641, forward strand.
CAAGTGCCAAAAAGTTGTGCAGCAAGGGCTGGCAGCTGGCTGTGAGCAGGACAAGAGTGCTGTGCTCTGCAGCACTGCTGAGGCACCTCAAATCCTGGGGTCAGTTTTGGGCTCTCACTACAAGACAAACTTTGAGGTGCTGGGATGTGTCCAGAGAAGGGCAACAGAGCTGGGGAAGGGTCTGGAGCACAAGTCTGGCAAGGAGCAGGTGAGGGAGCTCAGGGGGAACTTATCAGTCTCTACAGTTCCCTGAAGGGAGGTTGGAGCCAGATAAAAGTCAGTCTCTTCCCCAATGTAAGAAGTAACAGGACAAGACAAAATGGCTTAAAGTTATGCCATGGTAAGACTCAGGTTGGTATTAGGAAAAAATTCTTCACTGATGACTTTCTCAAGCCCCAGAACAGGATGCCAAGGGCAATGGTGGAGTCACTGTCCCTGGAAGGATTGAAAGACATGTATATGTGGCATCTGGGGACACAGTTCAGTGCTGGGCTTAGCGGTGCTGGGGAAATAGTTGGGCTTGATGATCTTAGAAGGCTTTTCCATCCCTAACAATTCTGTGATTCTGTGAGTCTCTCACACTAAAATGCAAGAAGGGGCTCTTTAGGGCATGAAGGAAAAAAGCCAAACCAAGAGAAGTAAAACCTCAGGGACAAATTGTGTTATTGGATGTTAGTGATTCCATTTTAGGGGTGCCAGTGATATCTGTGGAACTCCTCCATGCTCAGCACCACCAGACCTGCAGTGACACTGGGACTGAGCACTGCACATGAGTTTGGACACCCAAATCACCTTCCACTTCTGGATCACCTTAGCAGATTTACTCTTCCGTTGACAGCACAGAGAACATGGAGAATTGCCATCTAGTGGGGCATTTTTCTGCTGCTGTATGATGTTGTATGATGTATGACAGAGTTGACACCAGCTGATGGATCTGATTTGATCCATCCAGACATCCCATTCTCTGGTGGTGGTTTTCTGGCTGCCCACCCTTGCTGCCCACCCTTTCTGGAAAGAGGTGTCACATGAATACTCCTTCTGCCAGAAGTGCTTGCTGCTAGGTCTGCATTGAAGCATTTCCCAGCAGGCAGAGAAAAAGAGGGCTGTGCTTTCTGACCTAAAAACCAACAAATTGGAGTCTGCATTAATTGTGGGGCTACCCAAAGCTTCTGCTGGGGATATAGTGCACCATGAAGATGGGATGAGCCATCCCTACCATCCACATGCTCCATCCAGTGCTGACTGTCAATAATAAACACTGGACCAGCTACTCATCACAGGCAATTTCAGGAAAAGATGCCAAAATCAGAATGGAGGCACATAAATGAAGGTTTCCAGGGGAGCAACACCAAGTTGTCTCACCTGGGGATGTGAGTTTCCTGTACAGGGTATAAGGAGACAAAATGGGCTCTTTTTACCCTTTCTGACTTAATTTCATCCATCCAGCTGTGAGAAGTTTCTGTAATTAAAGGAGAGATGGCACAAGCATGTCATTATTAGGGAGAACACACCATCTGCACAGTTGGGAACTTGTTAGAAGGTTCCAGGTCTCAGATAGTCCTTTCTGTTATCTTTATGATGTGCAGTTACACACATAGAGATGAGATTAGTATCATCAGCAGCAGATCCTTTCTTTTTTTCTGACCTTTTTTCCTAAAAGGTGGGCAGTGACTAATTGGGCAAAGTTCCTTCTTAAAACCTGCAGTGTTCAGTTGCAGAAATGCAATAAAATACTTTCTTTTAATGAAGATGCTGCTGCAGAGGTTGATCTAAATTTCCACTCCTCTGGAAGTCAGGGATTTATCAAACTGCCTGTGCAGCCAGCTAAGGGGATGCTGTTGTTTGGCCATTACTGGCTTGTGGGAAGCAAATTTCTGGCCTCTTGAAAGCACTGTGCTAGGCTGGGCATCCTTCTTGAGAAATCTAATTGGAAGAAATCTAAATGGCATGACCAGAACAGCTGTCTGAAATAAACCTTTTAGGGATTTAGCATGTCTTTCATGAGTTATGTAGCCATAAATTCAAAGCAACAACTGCTGCAGATTAGAGCAGCAGAAGGTCCTAATGAATGGACTAAAGTCATCTTAAACCCAGCAAACAATTTGAGCATTTAACATTTTAATTTTTGAGATTTTTTCCTTTCTGGAGCAGTGGAGGAGCTGAGTTCCCCTGTCCATGGAGATCTGTGCTGTGCTGGAGGGCAGGACCAGGGGACAGCCAAAGGGAGCTTCTTCACTCCTCCCTGGACTTTATATTGATGGATGAACAGTTTTTCTCTTTCAAAGTGATAATTAACTGCTGTGAGTTAGTGTTTGATCCTTCAGGGTGGTAAATTATCACTGTGCATTTAAGTGAGATTAATAAATATGACCATGGAGTGAATGTTTACTTTAGACAGTGAGGGATAAATTATTATTGTCCTACTGTTGTCATACTGCTTCAGCTCCTGCTTGACTGCTCATTCTTGAGATGTAAACAACTTACAGGAGTCAAGTTGTATACTTACCTTACAAATGTCATGCCTCAAATACTGTTTGCTAGCACAGCTTTTCAAGACAACCGCACCAAACAGTGTTTGGAAATCATTAGTCAGTTGAGTCTAGCCTGGAAGGAGCCACTTGGTGCTGTGCATGTCTCTAATCTGTATTTACCTTTCTGCCTTACTCAGTGCTTATCCTGTGCTCAACCTTGTGTGTATTTATTGTAGGTGATTCCAGAGGCAAGCACTGGAGAGGATCCACATGTTATCCACACACCCTTTGAAGGAGTGGAAGATTTTTTTATACCACCTACAAATCTTATTATTAATCATGTTAGGTGAGAAATTCTTTTAATGAATAATAATGGTGACCATGCTGCTCCTTTCACATAACCTTAAAGCACTTTACAGATATGAATGAAAAAATGAATGAGTGAATGAATGAGTGAAGGAATAAATAAATTTGTAATGAATCTTAACTACATTTATCCCCATTTTCACACATGAAGTGAAGAAATGGTTGAGGAAATTGCCAGTAGTTATTCAGCTAATCAGTAAAACAGCAAGAAACAATCCTGGACTTCCCTTAGACCATGCACAAGCATTCAAACCTCACCTTAGTCAGCCATCCCTCCTTGCAGCTTATGGCACACTGCCCTGCCTTACTTGTGCCAGGAATTTGATGGCCCAAAAATCACCTTCCTTGCCACAAAACTGTTGTGGATCTGAGCAGAAATCTGTGTCAAGGATATATTGCTTGAACTGGTAAATATGTACTCTGCCTGAAGCATAAAATGTGGTTCTTTCACATGCTCCCAGCTTGTTCAAGTATTGGATTTCTGTGTGAGCCTTATGGCTGGAGCAGAAAAATTGTATGCACTGCAGATTAAAAAAAACAAACCTCCATGAACTATCAGTTTTGAATGTTAATGTGATGTAGTGGTTAATGAGGTTGTGTAACTAACATACTAATAACCTGGAGTAATACTGGCTGCTTCCCAGCAGGCACAGGAAGCCTCCCATTAACATTATCAAAATTGATGATAACTGCACAGCAATTTATACTATTATTTCCATGTTATAACAACTGTTTAACTATCTTCTGTCTTCTATATAGTTTAACTAAGTTAAACACTCAAAAAACATAATGTAACTCATTACAGTCATCTTAGGTTTCCTGCAGGAAACACCGAGAGAGAAGGGGTTAAACTTAAATGATTATGTGTTGAATCTGTTCCAAAATAAATAATTTTGCCTGCTGAAACACTAAATAATGATGCATGCCTCATGGCTGTCATTTGTAATTTCTCTCTACTTCATATTTCCAGTTTTCTTTCACAATTTCATTATGGGTAATAGTAGTGCTAGGAGGTGAATGACTCTGCTGAATGTTAAAATCTGAGCTGAGAAGGTGAGAATTGAATTCAAAGACAGGAAGGTGGAACAGTTACACATTTTTGTTTGTTTAATTGTCCTTTTGCTTCAGTGTGATTAGTCGGCTGAAATAATAAATATAGATTACTGTCCATAGTTTTCCATATGCAAAGCTGCAGATGCAGTCCTGATCTCCTGTTGCATTTGTTCGGGGCCAGTTCTTTGTCTGTTCTCTCTCACCCTCAGCACAGAAAAAAATAATTGCTTGCAGGCTAATGGGACTCATTGGGATGATTTTCTAAATTCTCCACTCAGAAACAATAAATGGCAGTACCAGCCTTTCCCAGGAAGGTGAACATTTAAGCAATTTCTTCCACTAGCCAAATAATGTTTGTATGCAAATACTCCTGCATATGTATTTCAGCTGCCTCTTATTTTAGATGGATATCTAGAAATGTGTCCATTTTTATTAGTTCCAAGGGTAGACTGTTGTCTATTAAAAACTCTCTAAGTACAAGGTTTGCTTTGAGATTTCAGATCACAGATTTCATGAAAGGGCTGAGCCTCTTCTGCAACTGTGGGCACATAAAATATATCCTGACCCACTTCTTTAAACGGGAGTTTATGATAAAGGTAATTTCTTAAGTTCTTCAGGCATTTGGCCAAGTGTTAAGGAAGTCTTGGGGAAAAAAAAAAAGAGCTGTAAGGGAAGGCACTTTTTAAAGTGTACTTAAAATTCATTCATCCAGGAGAAATACAAGTGTCATATCCAATTTCCACACACACAGTGCACTCCGACTCTCCACTGCAGATACTTTGTGAAGCCTCTAATGGATGTGAGAATAATGGGGAAATGAAAGGCTTAGCCCAGTGATTTTCATGGGATCACACACTACACTGGCTCATCCTTTAGAAGTGAAATCATTGCTGAGTGTCTCATTGACAGATGGATTAAGAATAAAGAAATAAACCTAGTGTTTCAAGCAAAATATGTATTTTCTGCACAGAAGCACGTTGTTCTCCACATTTCACAAGGCAATTTTACATCTTCTGAGGAAGAGATACAACACTAAGCACTCACTTCATTTCCCTCTGTCTGCATTGAATGGATGAAAATACAGTTGATGTAAAATTAGTTTTTGTAAGTCAGTGTCAGTGAATCCAGTGGAACACAAGCAGGCTGTTTCTAAGGGCTCCCTCTCAAATTAAGCAGAAACCTTTCTTGGCTATTCTTGACCTTTTCTTGTCTTCAGCAAAGGTCAGATGTGCTGCAGTATATATCTTTTATGGAACATTTATCCTCTGCTCACTGTTTTTTGCCCTGTCTTGAGACAGAAAATGAAGACCCCTTATCTTCAGGGCACCCTGGTTATGTTCCTCAAGAAATACTTTACACCTTCCCTGGGCTGCCAGGATGGTTTTTAAGAGTCTGCTCTGCACCACAGCCTTGCCATCTCCTGCAGTGGTTCCCAGGCACCACGGGTACCAAACACACACCACAGCTTCCCTCTGGTGCTGTCAGTTAAGAGATGAGATTAGATATGGTCTTCATTCAGTGGTTATACATTATATTGTACACAGCTATATTTATTATATATAATTACTTATAATTATTTATTACTTATAATTATTTATTAATATAATTACTCTCTGACCCCAACCAATATGCTTTGTTTTAAATGCTTTTCTATTTTGGGATTGAATGTTTTCGTATATATTGAATTTCATTACTGTAATCTCAGACAGATTAAGTACAAACCTGGTCAGTGTTAGCCGACTGAACACCCAAAACTTGATTTCACTTCTATAGAAATTGGTCTTCCCAATAAGTTCCCAATATAAAGCTGCTGTTTCATTTGCATATCCCAACATTTTGTGCCCAATCTTTAAATCCCAATAGAAGATTTCGGCTCTCAAAAATTCAAACAGCTAAGCAAATGTCCAAATTTCCAGGATCAGGTTGCTAATTTGAACTTAAATATATCCCTCCTTCTAGGATGTTTTAGAGGCACTAAAACAAGACATTTCTTACAAAAAGAGACAGCATTGTTGCATGCACTTCCAAAACTAACCAATAAAAGGTCCCCATTATTGCAGACGCTCCCAGAACCAACCAATAGAATGTCCCCAACTCTGCTGACTTTTATCTTTGCTCAAGCCTGTCACCGCATCTCCAAAGGTGACCTCAGTGCCTTGTTTTCCGTTTCAGGTTTGGCTTCATTTTCAACCATTCCAAGCACGCGGTCCACAAGATCGACCTGGAGACTGTGACGCACATCAAGACCATCCACCTCAAGGCCTACGGCTGCGTGCCTCAGGCCATGGCCTACACTCACCTGGGTGGTTACTACTTCGTGCAGTGCAGGAGGAGCCGCCCGGGGGCCGCCTCGCTGCAGCTCGTCATCGACAGCGTCACCGACGCCGTGGTCGGCCCCAACGGCCGCGTGGCGGGCGCGCCCCACGTCTCCCCCGACGGGCGCTACCTGGTCAGTGCCGACCGCGCCAGCGGCGCCATCACCGTCCAGGCCCTCAGCGTCCAGGGGGAAATCAAGTTGATTTATGACTTAAAAACAAACATACACGTGTCCGATCTGACATTTCAGCCCTCGTTCACTGAAGGCAATCAGTACTATATATACGCTACTTCACATTTGCAAACAGATGTGCTTTTTGTGGAGCTGTCAACGGGGAGGATGAATGTACTGAAGAATTTAAAGGACCCTATCGCGTCCAAAGACTGGCCCTGGAGCAGCAACAACAGAATTATGAAAGACAGTGGATTGTTTGGACAGTATCTCATTACACCAGCTAAAGATTCGTTGTTTGTTATAAATGGGAGGCAAAATACGTTACGCTGTGAGGTTTCAGGTATAAGGAGGGGAAACACAGTGGTCTGGGTTGGGGAGGTATGAAAGGGCAGTAGCAGTGGAGCCTTTGGCAGGCAAGGACCAGTTGGACCTTTACACTGCAGGAAATGAGCAGTAGCATTGTATATTTTTACACTGGGAAAACAAAAAGACAAAAAACGCTGTATAGGCTTCATGGTACAACACTGGTCTACTTGCAAGTTTTATAATATAAAGTATGCTCTGCTAATAGGAAGTGGTTTTGAAGGGATATTTTTTATTTGTGGGTATGATTTGTGGTTATGAGAAAAATGCTGGGAAGCAAATAATATCTCCACTGAGATATCATACAAGCCACGAAACCTAATAATTCTGTAGAACAAAACAGATTTTGACTTTCCTTACTGAGGAGCTTTTATGTTCTGTCCTAACATCAGTTTTCTTCCCTGTATCCCTTGCCTGTTGGCTGCACTGACTACCCCACCCCAGCACAGGAGACAGCAGCAGCGAGGACTATTCACCTTTGAATATTCACCTTTGGATGATGAGGGAAAGTAAACATCAGAGCAGTTTTCAACCCAGAGAATCCTAGGAAAGCGATTTAATGAAAACTGATCAGTTTTCTCTGCAGGATGGCTTTGAGAGGGTTCACTGATGTGATTTCAGAAGGAGGCATCACAGAAATAGTAACTGTCAGCTCGCTTGCTTCTGCACTTCATTTTGCTCTTGGTCCTACTGAAGGCAATGGGATGAGTCCCCCCTCTTCCAGTGCACATTTGTGTGATTGTATTTGAGAAATTTGCCATGAAATATCCAGGCCATTACCCATCCAGGCCTGGGTAAAAGCTGGAAAATACTGACAGGGGGAGTCAGAGTTTATGTAAACAATTTTGTTGAGAAGGTGGCATTAGTCTTTCAACGGCTCATGAGTGTGGTCAGTTTGGGAACAATATGCAAAATCTACTCTGTGGGGGTAGAGAATTAGTTATGGTTATTCCCATAGGAGACAGCAACAGTTCTAGAAATCATTGGTTTCCCTCATTAAGCATTTAGGAGCACTGGAATCACTTGGTTCTTCATAAAATAACAGTTAAAATAACAGAGGTTATTTTTAATAGAAAACTCACTCATTTTCTAGTCATAGCCTTAATTTGCCTGTTTCTTTTCAGAACAACTAGGAAACAATTTTTCTTTGTTTTTTTTCCTTTCTGTTTATAGTACTTGTTTATAGTCAATTATCTTTTAGTTATGAGCAAAGACATTCATGTAAAAGCAGCTGAATTATCCAAGAATGCAACAGCTGGCATTGAGAAATTTCAGTCGAGTCCCCATAAAAACATACAGCCATTTATTTGCACACTTGGAAGATATAAAAAACTTTTCTATTTGCATTTTTCTAACTTTCTATATCCATCACTATGAAGTAAGGAGGGCAAAAGCAGCTGTGGCAGCAGAGCCAGGCAAGAAGTGGTGCCACCCAAGCAGTTGTAACCATCACTTGGATAATGGGGTCTTCAGGTGGGTGAAACCTCTCTGCAGGTAAAATATCAGTAGCATTGGAGCCACCCATTGGCCTCTGGACAGACCCAGCTTTGTTTGCCAAGGACCTTGTTGCCCAGAGTCTGCAAAAAGCTGCCTTTGAACACGTGCAGTGATAGGTAGTGGTGTAATTATTTCCCTCCACAGATGCTTTAAGTCACCCATTCCACAACATACACAGAGGGATTTTAAGCAAGAAGGAAACAGAATAACACTGGCAATCTTTGCTTTAAGTGTTTAACTTTATCAGAAGAGCAGCATTCTAGCATGGCTGTAGACCTGAGGTATTTTACACCATTTCAGTTCTATAGAGAATATAAAAATCTGTTCCAACAGACAAAGAAGGGGAGCTGAATCCTATGAATTCATTAACCATGGAGTCCTTGAAATTGTCCTTCAACATCCGTGTGCTGTCCTACATTTCTTTCACTTATGAGCCATAGGAGTTAGAAGAGACTCTTCTATCATTGCAACACAGACATGTGAGACAGATGGGCATAGATTTCCTTCAGCAATGCATGGTGTCCATGATTTTGTATTCATCCCATTAGAAAACATATCCCATGTCAAAGAAAGGAGAAGACCAGCTTTGTAAGTACCTTTAAATATGCACAGCTCCTTTCTTGAACAAAGTTGTATCCATACATTGCAGCCATCCTAAATGTGTTTTACCAAGGCCAAACACTGCTCTCGTGTTATCTTTTATGACTTCTTGAGTATTTTATTATGCCTATGGTAAGTTTTCCCTGTAGAGATGTTCATTGTGTCATAGATCAAGCAAATATTACTTTTTTAAGAATATTTAAAAAAAAAAAAAAGTGTATATATATGTTCAGGTAAATATTCTTGAGGCTGGTTTATATATAGGCTGTGAAAGATGTGTAACAGACCTCACTTTTTCCTGTTTATTGCAAAGTATTGGAATAACATTCACTTGAAAAAATCCCACATGGACCTTCCAAAGATGTTCCCTTTGTTCCCTCTCCAGCCCAAGTTCCGGTGATGTGTTTTTCTAAAGTATCCTAATGGTTATATATCATACTTAGAAAATGAAGTATAATTTAGATTGTCCACACTACTTGTGAACAGTTCCAATGACAGTCAAATCTGACATTAAAGTGCTGCACATTTGTTACTCTGATATTTTTTTTTTTACAACACAGAAATTTTATATATATTCAAAAAAATGTTTCAACTCATATTTGCCTTTCAGCTTTGTCAAAAAGAGACTACATTTCCTTGTGGGCAATTTCTTTCACTATCCTTTTTGTTCTCCACCAATTCACACTTAATTCCTAGTTACTAAATTATTAATTAATCATGGTGATTAATCAAAATTGATCTAAATTGAATTAATGATCTTTTCATTAACTTATACACTCATATGTCAGTAGGATGTTCTGACACTAGAATCGTGGGGAAAATAATCCTTGGTTGCCCACTAAGACTGCAGTGTCAAGATCAGATGCATTTGCCATTCATCACTGAGGTTAAACTGCAGTAGGATAGAAATGCTGGTTTGTCTCAGTATTTCTCTCTATATTTTCACTTTCTTAAAGGAAGTTCCTGTTCAGAAGCCATCCACTTTTAAACTGGAAGCAAAACTCTCAAGTCCCTCATTTGGAATCTGCCATGGTTGACATATTCTTATCATTAAATACTTTATTTTTTTATACCACTAAAAAAATCAGTAGAAGTACCAATATATTTTGGTGGGCTTGTCTGCAGAGTGGGTGGGAGATGGGAACTGGCAGCGTGGGTTGGGCCCCCTGCAAAAGAGATTTCATGAGGGGCTATTGAAAAACACTGCCTTGAAGGCCTTGGGCCATTTTGCTGCCTTGACCTCCTTGAACACAGCTTTGCCCAAGAGGAACACCAGTCCTGACGACCTGTTGACAGGTACTTATTTACTTGATTTATAGCATGATTAGGTCTTAATTGCCTGAGTGCCTGGTAGTGCACTGGGTGCTGTGTAAAACAGATAAAACAGGTCAAGATCTCATTCTGTAAGGAGATAATGGCTAATTCCCCGTATGACCCTACAGCAGGTCAACAAAAGGAGCAGGAACAGAGGCTGGAGAGACAGATATGCATTAACCTGGATATTCATAAGAGATGTGGGCAAGCCGTAATGCCTTGGTATTTTTTTCCCTAAGACCACCTTTGTCCCTCCCTGTACAAGGCTTTGTGACTCTCTCTCAGGGTACAGGTGCAGCTGCCACCCTTCACTGACCCCCAGGACTCAGGGATTTCCCTTTCTGCCCTGTACCCTTATGACTCACTGCCTCACTCTCCAGTAATTGCTTTCTTAGAAAACCTGGGGGTAAATCCTGCTTTTCTTAAGGAAGTGCATTATGCAAGGCAAGCAGCAGCACTGGCCTTCTTTATGGGATTCCCATCTGAAACCAGCACCCATCACTTCACTCTCTGCTTTGTGCATTTTCTCATGGGCCCAAAAGAAACCAAAAAAACCCCACCAAAGTCCGTGTGTAGGAAACAGACATCAGTCTTGCAATTGGCTCTTCCAGTGCTGCTGTTTGCTCACTGGAGCTCATTTCCCAGCCTGGCAAGCTCCCCTCCAACCTACAGAAGTGCATCCTCTCTGCCTGTCACATCTGATTTCCCTTTTGTGCACCTGTAGCACAAGGCATTTCAGACATGATGTGGGCACAGCTCCTGCCCATCACTGTGGTGTCCCACTCACCTGGCTGCTGCAAACTTCCCCCAACCTCTTCTGCAGAGAGGGATTTTTATTTATATTCTATCCCTTGTTAACTTTTTGAAGTAGACTGAAATAAAAGACAGGGACATCTCTCCATTTGGAGACCAGGAAGACTCATGTGTTTCTTTAATACACAAGGTGATGTGATGGTGTGTGGTGTGGAAGCCCAGACAAATTCCCAGCCAAGCACTGCAAGCCAAGGAATGGACTGCTCCTCTCTGCTAGTGGAAGAAAAACACACCTGAAATGTCACTCTTTTTTATCCTGCCTCCAACAAGAGGGTTGGGGGTTTGGTTGGTTGGTTTATTAACACTTGTTTCTAAAAGAATAAAATAACAAGGCTATAAAGATTTTTTTAATAAGCCTGAAAACAGAGAAGAATGACAGGCAGGCAGGAATCTTAAATCTGCTCACGTGTGCTAGAAAACAGGATTTGCCCCAAAAAATGCAAAGGTGCTGACCTGGAGTCATGTATGAGTGATGGGGGCTGACTGAGCTTGGGCTGGGGCCATCTGATGAAGGACCTGCAAATACAGACCTTACATTCATTTATGTTTTTTATCCCATGCAATGTGAGCTGGCTGTGCAGCCCAGCTTAATGCATTGGCCAGCATACCCTGAGTTCTGGCTGCCCAGTACAGTGCTGTGAGATTTACAGCCTGTACAAGCAGAGCAGGATGGTTTGGGCAGGACCAGTACAACTTGTTAAGTTCTTGGCCCAATCTGCTCTCTGCACCAGCTGAATTAATGCCAATTACTCAGTTCTGTGGCAGCAAAAGGTCATCACCAGGCAGCCCTGAGGGAAGATGTAGTGGTGCCTTCACAGTGCTGTTAATGACCCTCGGTGCCTTGGCACAGGATGCTCAGGTGACTTACAGTCCTCACAGACGTGACTGGCTACTAAAGAAGCTTTCCACCTTTGGGGACTATTCCCTTGTGATTTTATTTGCCCCTTATTCCAGAAAATCATGAAAAAAGATGAAAACTTATCTGAGTCGCACAAAAGGCTTTTCCATGTCTCATCTTGAGTTTAGGAAATATGGGGATTGTGGGTCATATTTTCAAAATGCTTGTAGCTGAAAACAAAATGCATGAAAAAGAAAAAATAAATCCAGTTCACAGTACTAACTTTAGAAGAAAACAAAAATAAATAAAAAGAGTCCTGGTGTGGTTCTCCTATCAAGCAAATTGCCGCATCCCAGAGGCTTGTTTAATTAAGCACTTCAGCACTTCACTAACCTTTGGCAGTCTATGGTGTCTTTGACACTTTTCCAAAGCCATCAGATGAAGGCAGAGAGCACAGCAAGAGCAGAGAGCCAGCTGTGCCTCGTAAACAAGACAAGCACTAAATCAAACCAGCAGCATCCCAATTTCCAAAGGTCAGGTACCACTGGCATTTCCAGAAGCGCGGCTCCAGTTCCCAGGTCAGCACAGCTTTCTGCCACTGTTGCACACGGGTGTGCCAGGCACGGCCTGATGGCCACATCACCCCTGTGCCACCAGATAACCCAGCCCTGAGCTGTGTGTTCCTCAGTTTCTCTTCAATTAAAAGAGAGTGTGACCACAGCTGGCGCTGCAATCACCTGCAGTCACAGCAGGGTGTGGAGTTACCTGGAGAGGAGTTTACTGCAAGGGGTATTGCAGACAGAGTTTTTAATGTTTTATTTAAGGCTACAGTAAACTCAATGTTAATGGGCTTTCAGAAGCTGGAGTTTCTGTGACGGAAAGTTCATCATTTCTTCAGAGGATTTGCTTTTAGGGTTGGCAAAGCCTGAGTTGAACTGAGTCAGGCAGGAGAACCAGGCTGGCAGCTCCCTTTTCTTTTTCTTTAAATAAGGCATTGGCTAGGAATTTGGGGTGGTAGGGGTTTTTGAACAACTCTATTTCCTACTTTTAATTGTCATCCTATTTGGCACAGCTGCTCCTGCAAGCCAGTTCCTTCTGTACCTGTCAAAGCTGTTCTGAGCATTAACAATGATTTTTCCTCAGCTGGACATCAGCCCTGTTTTGCAGACAGTTTCATATGAGCTGCTATGTGATGTTCCTCTATATTTGGAATGTTGCATTGGGTTTAGTTTCATATTTTCTTAGTTTCATATTGAATCAAATATAATTATAATTAAAATAGCGTCAAAAATGCTGACATCTGATGAGTTGTCGGGCCACAAAGAGAGGCTAATTACTGCCTTATTATCATAGAATCACAGTATCATTTGGGTGGGAAGGGACCTTAAAGCTCATCTCATTCCAGCCCCCTGCCATGGGCAGGGACACCTTCAACTACACCAAGTTGCTCCAAGCCCTGTCCAGCCTGGCCCTGCTGGGGCACCCAAAACTTCTCTGCCAGCCCTCTCCCCACCCCTTTCTTCCTGGTGACTGATGTGCACTGCTCCATGTCCTGCCAGGCAGCTCAGCTTCAGCTTGGTCTCTTTCTCCAGCCCTGAGCACATCGAGCCCCAGCGCAGACAGCATCGCGTGCAGTGTCCAAACAGCTGAGTTCCTCCAGGAAGGTGCCCACCCTGACTCAGACAGCAAGGGCCAGCCAGCCCTGCTCCCTCAGCACTTCTCCACTTCCCAAGCTGGCTCAGCACAAAGTCAGCTCTGTGTAAAACACAACTTCAGCTTTGAAGCTGGCTGGTTCTGGCATCCTACCATTGGCACATAGGATGCCAGCTTTGTCCCACAGCCAAAATTTCTAAGTATTTTCTCTCTGTAAAATTATTTCAGTCCATTGGACGCGTTGGCTTCTTAATGATTTGCTATGTATATTTTTTTCTCTCAAGGCAAGGCATTTTCTCAATCCTAAAAATTGTTGATGTGATTTTTTTAAAATTTATTTTTCATTTTTCCATAATTTTCTATTTCTTAACAGAGGAATGAGATACATTGCCCTTTCTTTCCTCACATGTGGACCACAGTGGCAAAATCACCCATTGGTAGCAATTTTTAACACCAATAGGGCAGATAAAACATCAAGCCAAACCATTCCCAAGCCCCCACTAAACCATGTTTTTAAGTGCCACATCTACATTTCTGTTAAATCCCTCCAGGGATGGTGTCTCCACCACTGCCCTGGGCAGCCTGTTCCAGGGCTTGACAACTCTTTCCATGAATAAATTTTTCCTAACATCCAATCTAAACTTCCCCTGGTGCAACCAGCTATCACCACACCTGGCACCGGTCCCTCCACAGCTTATTCTGGTGTCAGAACTTCTTCTAAAAGCAATAGAGTTGAACAAGGTGAGCTCCCAGTGTTCTGAAGCACATTGTACTGCTGCTTTGTGGGTTTATTTTTAAGATTAGCTGGACATGTCTGTGTAATTTATAGTTATAATTTTGGCTTGGGAAAAATTAGTCTGTTGTTACATGGAGCCATTGTAATGCTGAGACACAGATTGCTAATTATCAATATGTCTAATATGATCTTTGTAATAGTCCTAAGGCAAAAATATCCTGCTTTTGACAAGCACTATTTACTGAAACAAATTCCATTTAATTAAGACATGAAATCTGGACTGAAAGACAGCCTAGCTTGTCAACACTGCTAAATGGAGAGGTTACTCCTAGAGTTTAAGTTTTGCATTAAGGCTAACTGGTAAAGGCCAGGAGCTTTTGGAAAAAATTCCTAAACTGGCCTGTATAACAAGGTTAAGCTGGCTCATTTTCTTGAACAGTATTTTACTTTAGAAGCTTAAATCAATGTTGATGAAAACACTCAATTTGACAGCTTTGGAGGCTAAAATCTTCTCTGAAGCCCAAAAACTCCTTTCATCAACACAGGCAGCCCTTTGTGCCCTGCCCCAAGGTCTGGAGAGACCTGAAATCCCACAGAGGTGCATATGGGAGCACAGAGGCTGTGTCAGCAGGACTATCACCACTCCTGAGAGCTTCTCATAACAGATTGGAGGTTAAAAAACCGTCCCTCCCTGAAGCACATCAGCAGAAGTCATGGGCTCTGTCCCAGGGATGTGGAGGTTGCTGCTCACCGCTCGTCAAGTGAGGCTCGTTAATGTGCAGAGGGGTTGTGTGCAAAGCCAGCAACTCAAGGTCTGCAGCATCCCATATGGCAGTAAAATTATTCAAGGAGAAATTATGCAGATAGTCAACAAGTTCAAGCTGCAATGAATTATGCTGAAAACATCAGCAGAAGTAGCAGTCAATTTGTGTTAACGGTCAACGAGCTCAGTTCGCTTCTTTTCTCCTGTTTGAGGCCCTGGGGGCTCAGGGATGCTCTAACAAACTCCCCATAGCTACGGCTCTTACATCAGTCTGTGACAGCACTGGTAAATTAGCAGGAAAAAAATGTTTGAGAGTAACAGCCATCACGCAAAGGACACAGCACTTCATCCACTGGCACTCATCCACTGCTTTTCCAGGCATAGCAGAGGGCAAGTGTGGGAGGAAAAAGGGCAGCAGGGAAGGTGCTGGCTTTACTGCAGTTACAGCTACAGGCTGACTCCCAACGTGCTACAGGGGGGAATTGTTTCCAACAAACAGGGGGCAGGGTTAGATTAGTTATTAGAAAGAAATATCCACCTGTGAGGGAGGCAAGGAACTGGCATAGGTTGCCCAGAGAAGCTGGGAATGCACCATCCCTGGAGGGACTGAAAAAGCATGTAGATGTGACACATGGGGACATGGTTTAGTGGTGGTCTTTAGTGCTGGGGTAATGGCTGGACTGGATAATCTTAGAGGTCTTTTTCAACTCAAATGATTCTGTGACTCTATGACTCTGAATAAAGCACAGGTTTTAGAAACTATAACCAGGTTTGTGTCAAACATCCTTAAAAAGGTCACAAAGCAGGAGGGAGGCTGATACAGTCATCCCACAACATCATGCAATGATACTGAATCAATTTGTGTTTATTTAAATCCTTGCAGTAATAAAATCAAACCCACTGGCTCTGGTTTCCAAGTGTTTCTTTGAGTGAGCCGAGAAAATCCCTGAATTATCATCTGCAGCAAACAGAAAGCAGACACACTATTAAGCCAGGCTGTAAATTTCACTGAAAAGCACACCTTGACTGATAAATCAGGGGCTGTGGTGGCAATGGTGTTAATACAAACTGGCCCATGAGAAAATGCACATTACTGCTCACGAGGGGCAAATAATGTATTTGTGGTGTTGCAGGAGAGAGGCAGTTAATGAATGCTCGTTGTGTAGCACCACTTGCCCATGAAACCCTTCAGACCATTGCCTAGAACCTCCCAACTGATGGATGGAATTGACATAAGGAAAGATTTGCACTTCTTTTCACACCTCCTTGGGAAGGCTGGGATGGTCTAGAGCATGCTCTGAATTTGCTGAAAACTCAATGTCAGAAAAAGCTGTGGGCCACCCAGCCCTGGTCCGGGCTGCCAGTTCCCAGATCTCACAATAAAGTCAACCTGGCATCTTCAGGAATTTGCAGTCCTTTCACCTCAGAACAAAAATATTTGCTCAATGAAACTTATGACTCTCTGGGGCTGTTTCTGGAGCAGGAAGCTGGGGGAGCACAGGAGCTGCAGCACCAAGGGGGAAACCTGGGCTCCTGCACTGTGTGAGGCACGTGGGGGTCCCAAAGACACCTCAGTCACCAGGAAGGGGGTGTCTGTGTGTGTGACTGAAACCCAAAGGTGGCCCATAGGTACCCCAGGACAGGAAAACTGGTTCCACTTCAGCAGAGTGGGTCTCACCACAGTGATGTGATGTTTAAACACGTGAAAAGGAATAGGAAAAATTAAGGAAAGTTCAGTATAGAATTTACTGAATTTACTAGAATATGCATTGCTGTCAACTCTAGTAATATTGGCATTTCAATTCATTAGAAGCCCAGACAAATTAGATGTTTGTATTCATTTAAAATAATTTCTCCTCTTTGACCTAGCCTAATTTATCATATTATGTCTTTCTGCAGTGCTTAGGCGAGCTGCTGTTTAAATGAACCCAAAAGAATATACGAGTAAAATATTAAGCAGTTGTCATTAACAACAAGGTTCATTAAAATCCAGGACCACAGTTTCCATGCAGCTATTTTTGCCAAGCCAAACACAAAATATTCTCCTACAAATGTAGGATTTGTGTTCCTTGCTGTATTAAAGCCAAAATAGCTTGTGACAGTGTTTTCACAAATAAAACTTGAATTTGAACTGTAGTCACTGCAAAGAAAAAGAAGCAGCAATGGGTAAGTGTTGTGCCTTAATACACAATCCTTATTCAAATTATATTTACTCTTTTTTTCCCAATAAAAACCTCCCACATTTCTGCCATTTTTTATATACATTTTCAGATTTTCATGCGGTTTTTATGAGCAGCTACATTTTGGTTGTGAAAAGAAGTTGGATAATCAGCAGGCATCAACCCAAACACTCAAATATTCATTTTTGGAAATTTTTGTTTATGTCAGCCCTGGCTCCAATACAGACTAGCATTTCTGCACTCACTCAGAGTTACAGGTAACCCATGAGTTACTCCTCTCATAACTGCATTATTCATTTCTCCATCATCAGAAACACATAGTGTCAGTGAAGGCTACATAAATTATATTTATCCAGCAGGCTTAACCAAAGATATAAGAATCTTGCTAAGGATATATTAATGTCAGATGGGGAGAGGGATAAGGAGAAAATATAGGACTTCCCCAGCATCTGTAGCAAATGTACAGAATGGAATAAACTGGTAAAGACAATTCAAGTATTAACTACAGCTAACATAACCTCAAAATGCTCCTCTGATTGACTCTAGAAAAAGCCATTACTGTAGTTTAATAATAGGATAGATAGATAGATAGATAGATAGATAGATAGATAGATAGATAGATAGATAGATAGATAGATAGATAGATAATCAAGTGCATCTCCAAATATATGGATAATCATTACATTTAGCAGGCAGGACATGGCATGAAGCAGAAAATGTTCTTTATTTCTGCTGCAGTACCAAAGTCTGTGGCAAGGCATTTCTGCTGTTTCAGCTCTTCCTTATTAAAAGATTTTATGGAAGACTTAATTTAAATGTACACTTCTGCAGCTCCTGGCCATGGTTTCCCAGGTGTGCAGGTTGACTCATAATGTCACAACTACCATCTGTTGGCTGTCTGGGGTGTTCAGGGAGATCTTTCCGTGTGGTCTGATTTGATTTCTGCCTGAAATCCACGCTCCTTCCTTTGGATGACATCCAGAAAACACCTGCAATTTTTCATTTTGAAATACTGTTTGCAGCTTGCTACATGCTGGCTGGAGAGCTGAGACATCCTTGGGGAAATGAGTGACATCAGCATGAGCCATTTGTCATAATGACTCAGAAAATTGCAGGATAAGATGTACACATTAGCATGACAATAGGAAGAGGGCTCACTTGTTCTCCCCATGAAGAAAAAGTGGGACTTTCTGCCCCAAACCAAGCCCCCTCTGAACCCACACTGATCATGGTTTGTGGAGCGACCCAATGATGGACCCAGCCTCCTTCACCCCAATTCAAGAGCCAGGAGCTGAGAGCAGGAAAGAGGTGGCATTTCTTCAGCTTGAAAGCAGAAAGGTCTGTTGTGTTGGAGAATTACTTAAATATTAATAAATAAACACAATTTTAGCCATCAGCTAAGCCTACAAAGGCTGGACTCATCTTGGAGCATTCCTTTTGCTCTGTGCTGCAAAGGCTCTGTAGGGACCCAGCAGGAGATGGACCTTGTGATAAGGAGCACATCAGAGATGTCACAGCAAATGTCTCTCTGGGGCAGCTGGGCTGCTGGGAGCAGCAGGACTCTGCCTGGTGACCAGGCAGAGGGACAGGGATGAACAGCAAAATAAAATATATACAAATAAAGTAAATAAATAAATAAATGCCACAGCCCAGTGAGTTCTCCCTGGTAAGGCTGTTGCAGCCCATGTCTAGATATACATGTATGGGAGTACAAGTTTCTCTTATTCACTAGCAGCTCAGAGCTCAGAAAGGGACCTCTGCCATACTGCCTTGTAATATAATAATATATGTGTAATATCTGAAGATCAAGACCATTTCTCTATTAAATTAGATATCAAATAATTAGATAATTTTAATTTACTCTGTGAATCTTCTAGAGAGTAAACTGCTTACAGGCAGCTAATGCAATAAACTTACTTTATAAGTAGAGAGCAACATCTGTTACCATGAAGAGTCTGCAGCAGGCATTAGGATTCTGTGCACACCCAGCCGTAGTTAGAGTAAATGTATCATTAAGTTGGTATCCTTTCCTATTCAAAGCACACTTTTCAAGATTTATGTACTGCAGACAATGAGATAGCAGGAGAATCAACTTGTGCTCGGCTCGTCTTGCATTCTTGTCCCATGGCAAGATAACTGTAATAAAAAAGGTAAGACAGAGCATGGAAGCTAGGCCACTTCTACATGTGGCAAAGGAAATACAACTCCATCTCCACACCCATCCAAAGGAATGGCAAACCAGAAGGTGTTCTGAAAGGGTATCCTTGAGGTCACAAAATCAAGCACTAAAAAGTCAATCTCTTCATACTCACTATCTCAGGGATGCAATTATAGGGAGCATCTCAGGTCTGTAGGCAAAAACATGAGTTAATGTGACTTCTGAAAATTCTTCAGTGCCTTGAGTATGTGAGAATGGCAGTTTTTCCAGAGATTTGTAAACTTAATGAACTAGGCAAATAGGAATGACAGAAAGGGATGTTCTTTGTAAAAGTATCTACTCTGCTGTGGGTGTGACGTTACAATTCCAGATCCAAAGGGTGCTATGAAAGATCAATTAATCCATTTTCAGTTGGGCAAAAGAATGTATTAAAGGGCACATGTCAATCCATGCACTTCAGCTTTTTCAAAGTTACCATGACTATGCATTGTGTTCAGAAGGGGCCAGTGATTCCTTAGGTGCCCTCATGGTTTGAATGAGGAAGAAATCTGTTTTTTGGTGGATGGATTCCTTATTGGCATTGACAGAGCTTGCCTAGATTTCTGACTGAACTGGCAGCACAATATAAAAATAAAACCAAATCAGCCGAGCAACACTACTGTGCATTTTAGCAGTAATAGAAAACCACATTGTCCCTTCAGGCAGATGAGCGCAGCACTGAAGATATCGCCTGATGTCGTTTATGTGAAAGTTGCATTTTTATTATAAATTAATCTACCATGTCAGTCACACATGCAAACCCTGTCAATGGTCATCACACACCAAGAAAATGAGCCTTACTTGCTTCTCGATTTTGCAGTTTCTGATTCCTCTTGTTTAAGAGGAACTCAACAAGAGAGGATTAATGGGCATAAGTTTGGTAATAACAGTGGGAAAGAGGGACAGCACCCAGCAGGAGCACAGGGCTGCATCATCCATGTGTTTGCTGTGTGTGAAACTAGAAGGTCCTTGGCAGGTTAATAGGGAAGAAAGAATCTTGTACCTGAGCTTTATGAGCTCTTAAAATCTCTTTTTCCTTCTTTGTAGCCTCTGGGGCAAGTCCCAGTGAGGGTTACTGAGTGTATGGATGGTTTGTGTCAACACCTTCAACTTTGAGCCAATGTCTTCCATCCAAGAAGATTAAAGGCTTTGGGAAGAACGAACTTGAACATCATGAAGCAAAGATAAAGAAATCAGCACAGGAGCCACATCACAGCCAGCTACACAACAAAGCTCCCCGCTAAGATGTACATGGTGGAAAAATCCAGCAGACACTTGATTTACCCTTAAGTACAGAACTTCTAGAGAGTTACCCTTCATGTCAAGCTCTAGATAATGCAGTCCAAGTTGAGCTCTAGGTAATGAAATCCAAGTTCTTCAGCTGCTGGAAGGTGTCACCTGCTCTGTGTAAGGACACTGAGATCCTGGCATGATGGATGGCTGAGAAATGGCCATGACAATGCTAGTACAAGGTCGCTATGATTGCTGTACACCAACAAGGGAGCCAGCTGCATTTTCAACGCACAGCACAAGGGCCTGTGATGGCCAAGTGACCCAGGAATAATGCACTGAAACCTTGAAAGCTGTAGCCCTGATTATGGACCAGAGGCCTTGATAATATTTCAAGATTATGCCCAGAAATGAGCCATAAAAAGACCTTTTTTTTACCTCCAGAAGATTATTCCATGCTAGACCAGAATTAGTAAAAATTCCTAGGGTTTTCAGCACCAAGGAGCCAATCCCTGTGTATTTTCTCCCCTTTTCCTGGTGGATGGGAAGAGCCTGTGGTGTCCTCTATTCTGTGGTGTCCACAGAAGCAGATGGGGCAAAAGTGGGATTCGCTCTGATTCTGACAATTCACTTTTATTCTGACTATGAGTTTTCAAAGTAAAATTTGCTTCATGCCTCAATGTGGAGCTCAAGGTCAGCATTTGTCAATGTGCTTTTATTCATCTCGTCCTCATTAGGCTATTTTTAATCCTGTTGTTCTTAGAATCATGGAATGGTTTGGGTTGGAAGGGATCTTGAAGATCATCTCATTCCAACATCCCCACTGGGGACAGGGACACCTTCCACTAGACCAGGCTGCTCCTGGTCCTGAACATTTCCAGGCATGAGGCACCACCCACAGCTTCTCTGAGTTAAAATACCTCTTCCCCAGAAAACTGAGCCAAGAAAAATTCACAGAAAGCTTACAACTGCAAACACTCTGAGGGCTGGCAGCCACCTACCTAGAAAGTACAAGCCTTATGCACAGATGGTGACATGTACTTTACCTGTGTCATCCAAGAAGAGCCCCAAGGAGAGGGAACCTGAGTCATTTTGGGAGAAAATGTGCATCCACAGCCCTAAGCACAGGCCTGTCTGTACTGACATTGCACCTGAACTTGTCCAGCTTTAGATGGTCCACATAGTAACCCTGTGATCACAATGATCTGACTGTGAAAATTGGCTTGAATGTGGGACTTCACACTCCAGACTGGGCCCCACTATCTGTGATTGGGTCAAGTGCTGTGTAAAATACATGTAAAATACATTAAATGCTATCTATCTATCTATCTATCTATCTATCTATCTATCTATCTATCTATTTATCCATACTATAATATATACTATAATATATACTATAAATACTATATATATAGTATATATATATATACATAGACTATAAATACTATATATATATATATATATATATATATAAATACATAGAAATAAACTTCTCAAAACAGCTTTCAGCCTCATGGGCCTTTCAGAACAGTTCATATGATTCCTGTATGTGCAGAAAACCTTGTTTGAGCTAAGACACAAACTACTCTGTGGGGGGAGGGAGGAAGCAGCTTAAGATGCACTGAAAATTTGATAACTGGATTAGGCACAAAAAAGAATTTCCTGAGGGGGAAAAAAGTCCACATCTTCTCTACTGAGAAAGATTTCTAGACCAATCTCATTTATCATGCATTCATTTGTTGAGTAAATATTCATAATATATAAGTGCTAGTGTCACTTTAATATTCTGATTAGCATGGTACATCGTTTCATCTGTCTAGATAATGGTGAAAGTCATACTAATCGAAGTAATGTTGTGTGTCAAATGATACAGAGCTGATTTACTTAAGACTTGAATGTCTGCTCCAATTAACTTCCAAAGTACATTGCACTGAAGTTCATTTTTTTGTTGTTTTTTTTTATGAAATAGAATACATAAAAAATATGAGTTGCAAAGCAAGTCCACCAAAGTTCTCCTATATTACCTCTCGACATATCCACTGACCTTCAGCCAGCCATCTCCAAAGAAGCCTGCATAACTCCTAAGCTCCTGTAACAAATTCATATTAATTTGCAAAAACAAGCTTAGGAGGTGCCTAGTTCAGATCTCAGGCTTTTCTGTACACTGCTCAATTGTTACAGCAAGCCCTTCAAGAGGGAGGGAAACTGTACATAGAATAAAAGATGTGAGATATAAAGTTCACATGGTTGACTGAAATCAGATCATTGTATCTGAATTGCTTTTTTAATGCTGTTGTGTGTGTTTATAATCCATCTTTACAAGGCACACAAAAAAGCACCACTCAGGTGGGTTACCATTGAAAGTCTGACCTTATTAACACCCACTCTATCTTGTCATTTGCACTAACACTACTAGAAAATATTGTACCAGCCACTCCAATATTATTGTGCTTCAGAAGTGCATTTGAAAAGTAGTTTACATGACAATCAAACCTCTATTTCAGGCCAAGTAATTGCAATGAATAAGGAAATACAAAGAAACATTAGCTGGCCCTAACAGTATAAACAATTGCTTTGGCCACATCAGTTTTGAATTAATTGAAATAGAACAAAATATTCAATGGCTGCATAGATATTACTTGAGAATAAATGGGGGAAAACGTGAAAGTCAGTAATCCCAGTTAATTTTATTTTCAAATAGCAAAATTACTAGTTCAGGTGCCTGCACACTGCTTGTATCTCAAGCCTATAAAAATTAACTGTAGGAACTGTAGGAAACCAGTCTCTGGTTCAAAGCTCTTCAGCCCAAGGTATAACCCCAAGGTATAATGCTCAAACCTAAACCTATCCACACTCACACCACATGAGCTGAGCTCTTGTTCACACTGCAGTGGTTTTTAAGGGGAATTTAGATACAGGCTTCAGCACTCTGCTGAATCAGCTCTTAGCAGATCCTCCAGACCATAGTGTCAAATCCCAAGGAGGGGTTTATGCAGTATCTACAATGTCTAAGTGCAAAGAAGGGATGTGGGGATTTGGTACCTGGATCCTGTGGGCTTGTCTGGGAGCCACCACCACCCTGTGCCCACAGCCCTGGGTGCTCTGCTGCTGCCCAGCTGCTCCTCAGCATTTAGTACCTCTTTAAATTCTTCTGTTGAGCCAGAGGATCCTGAGAAAGAACAAGTAAATATTTAATCTACTGTCTGAGTTTTAACAGGTAGTTCTGGGGAGAGCTATTGAATTTTTATTACAGAAGATGATTTGTGCTCTGAATACCAGAATGTGGTTCTCACACAGGGATGTTCAGAGAAGCAGGCTCTCCCCAGAAATACTCAAATTACCAACATTTTAACTAGGTTTTTAATTACTCTTTTCTGAGCTGAGGGGACTGTGTCAGTATTCATGCAGGAGACTGGTCGGGGAAGCTGCAACAGCATCGCTGCCTTTTCAAAGCCAGGGATGAAGCTGATTTGCACCCTTCAGTCCCCAACAGCAATATCAAACACAGTTTAATCAATAGTAGCTGGCAGCACTGGAATAGCTTTGGCAATGCAGACGTGCACCCAAGCACAAGCTCTGTCAGAGCCTCGGACATCTCCCGCCAGCCCAGCCTCAGCCACATTAACCTTCCAAAGGACAGAGGAGAAAAGACTCCAGCCTGAACTTCCTCATTTTTAATTAAGTTAATTCTTCAGGTTACTTTAATTGGGTAATTTGTATTTAATTTCCTGTTCAAGGGGGAGAAAGGATCAGGAGAAACAGATGTTGCCCCCTGCAGTCTGTAGAACAAAGAGAGCCATGAAAACTCATCTGTCCATCTGACTGCTCTTTTTATTAAGCAACACAGATGCTGGGAAGGTGCAGAGAACTGAGGCAAAACGTTAACTTCTGCTTTGGGTTTTTCCCCATTCTGCTTTGTAATAGCAAAAATAAGATGGAAAATAAGGTAGTAAACCTGCTTTCTCTTTCAGCCTTTGAATACTCAGCAGACATCTGGTTTGTCTTTTTTTCTGACATGAGAGAGAAATGCAATTAGAGACTTTTTGCAATCACACACTGATTTTTCTAAAGAATGTTTAAGCAAAGATTTATTTATTTGTGTCATCTGTAAAGGATTCGTGGTTTTATTTCTTATAGAAGTTCAGAGTCATAACAGCTAAAAAAGGTGCAGAAAAGATTTAATACAGACTGATGTATGAATAGATGTAAGTTTTGGCCACGTTATTTGAAAACTTGTCAAACAGTGTAGTATTGTGATGTATCCTCTGTGTAACTCTGTAGGGGTTGCAAATGCAAAAATTGCCTTAGGTTGAAGAGCAGAAGGAACAGGAATGCTTCAGCATGAAAGAGGGAAGAAAGAGAGGGAAAATTCTTCAGATCAGTTTGGTCTCAGCCATTTTGTCAGATTTGTCAAGCACAATAATATTCAAAAGATGTCGAATTCTGTAGAAACATATATAGAGGTTACAGGGGGAATGGCCTCCTCTGAACATGAAAATCTATTATCTATTTCTCCAGCCCTCTGGCCGTGATCAAATGAGTTTAAGATGGTACAAAGGGCATTGCAGTAGCTGTCCTTGGATTTCAAGTCCAGTCAATGTGTAATGAGGGCAGCTGAGAGCCTGGAGGCTCAGCCTAGAGGGATCATTGAGGGCTGATCCTGAGGCAGAGAAGCTTGGCCATCATTTTGGGCCAGCGATGCATCACTCTCCCAGCTTTGCTCAGAGCTTCCCTCTGTAATTTCTTCACCAACTCAGCCACGTCTGGTTTAGAGACTGCTGTCAGCAAATTTGGTTGAGACCTTCAAGATCACAAAATCATGGAATTACTTGGTTGGAAAAGAACTTTAGGATCATCAAGTCCAACCACTAATATCTCTTTACTGAACCATTTTCACTGAGAAATATTCTGACTGTACTTTTCCAGCTGGAGGGCATGTCAATCCTACACCTTGTCTATGAAAAATCTTTTTATCTTCTTGGATTTCACCAGTCTGAGAGCAGGGTGACCTGTACTTACCCCCAGCCTCAAGGGATCAGGGATGCTCAGACCCAGAGGTTTGCAGTGGATTTTTGGTGAGAAAGAGGAGAATACACCTGGAGGAGCAGTCTGCAGGCATTAATGGGAAGGAGAAAAGTCATAACCTTGCCCTGGGAAAGTGTGAAAGCATCATATTTTTAGGGAAGAGATTGTTCTGCTGGAAGAAAATGATGCTGTTTTCTTCAATAAAAAATGTATTTCAAATTACTAAAATATGTGAGCCATTCTCTTATATTCCACTAGCTTCAAACCATAAAAATTTATAGCTGAAGCCAATTCCACGTCAAGATGATGCTGGTAAAGGAGACTAGACCATGACTTGTTATGTAAATAAGCCCATAAAATCTTGAGATTTTACATGAAAATCAGATCTGCAACAACCCCTCTGCCTTAGCTCTCTGGATTGTTTAATTTGTATGTACATGATTATGCGGTGTTATTATACTGAGAAGGCAGTTTACAAACCTTTAAGTGATCAATCAGTTAAATAAATAAAGCATCTCTGGTGATGCTGTACTAACTCTTCAGGCAGTGCCTCATCCTTCTGTCATTAACATAATCAGCCTGAATAATGTTTTCACAGCAATTACCACCAGTGGGTCAATGTCTGCTATTAGCAACCTTTCCTCCATGGATCATGAACATAATAAAGGATGACAGCCCCAGAAGACACCGGGTGTCAGAAGACTTTCTCTAGTACCAATGCCAGGCTGCTTTAATGTGGCACATATAGGGACAATAGATTGTCAAGGATCACTCAGTGCAACAACGATTTGCAGTCTCAATGGGGGTTTGCTTGTTTTAAGTACAGCAAGTGTTATAAATCTGTAAATTATATCAGGCATAAGAGGAAACCGCATACACAAAAGTGGTTTGGCACAAATAAAAGTTATCCCTGCTCAGAAATGGCTTTTTCAATCTGGATTTTCTTTCCCTGAGTTGTTACCTCTTGGCATTAGGTCACACGGGGTAGAGCTGGCACCAGCATTCAGACTTTCAAGCAATTTCTTGCAGAAAAAATGCCAGTAAAATGTTTTAGAAAAAGCAGTACTTGGCCACTAAACTTAATTAAAAGCAATGTGCTTTAAAGCTAACACTCTGAGGTTACCTGAGGATTCTGGAGGTTAATTGTAGCTGTTAGTGCATTACTTTCCAAACTCAGATCTTTCATGCCTCGTATGCTATACATCCTGCAAAGTCAGGTTAGAGAATTCTACATGTAACACATGCATCTGGCTAATTCAAATATAGCAAAGTGATCTACAGACACTCAACAACTTCCAATAGCTGGAAAATGTGCAACATAGACTGGTGGGACTGACACTGCACACTTCATGCCAGACCTCGTGGGGTGTGAGGGCAAGTGTGGGAGCAGAACCCATCTGTCAGTCCCAATGAACACCCCAGAGTTTTCACTGATCCAGCAGAAAGGTGTCAGAGCAATAGGGTGACTGGAAAATGTAATGCTGCAAAGTTTTCCATTGCAAATAAAATAGAAAATTTTCTCATAAATACATTGATAGGGTGCTTATTTTGTTCTGCAAAACACATGTGCAAATAAATCTGTCCACAGAAGTAAAAAACAAAAAATAAAAACAGTTCCACAGGTAAAGGTTACACGTACATGCAGCCCAGTGAAGCCATCAGCTTCTCCAGCTGGGAAAGGGATCTGGGGCTTTCTGCAAGTGAAAGAACTCCAAAAGCCAGCTCAGCCTGCATGGTGGCAATATCCCTGGATGGTAGCAATGCCAGATTTCCTGAAATGTGACTTTACTGAATAAGCTGAGGAAACAAAAACAACAAAAAACCCAACAAAAACAAGCAAACAAACAAAACCATCAAAACAACCCAAAACTAAACCAAAACAAAAACCCAAACAAAGAACCCCCAAAAAAACCAACAAGCTCCTAAGCTCCTACAAGCACATGAGTAATATCTGAAGTCTTGATTTGAAAATAGATTTTGCCCTATTTTTAAAATCCTTTTCTACTGCCACTTTGAAGTAACAACCATGTAAGTCTCAGGTTTGGTATTATAATATACAGCAAATTACTGTATTTAGTCTGCAGAATTTAACATGATTGGTGTGATCAGGATTTTGAAAAGCAAACCCCACCTCTGTCTCCTCTTCTTGGAAACATTTCATCTATTCCCTGTTTCAATTACTTTCAATTCCACCAGTATGATCAGTATGTTTAAAATTCAATCAGCCTTCTCATTTAAAATATTTCATGTGTGTGTCACACTAACAATCAGCAACAGTCCCGAATTTAACATCTGTTCATAACAGCAAAGAGGTTTAATTTGAGAAATGAAAAAAAAATATAACGTAATTACTAGGCATTCAATCACAATGAATAATGTGTTTGCTACCAGCATTCTGTTCTGTCAGCAAAAACTCTGGAGAGGCAGAGCAGCAGAAAAGTGGAATTGGTGGAAACTGGGGGGAAAACATCAAAATCCTGAAATGGGAGAAAGATGCTGCTGTGCCTTGCCTGTGGGTCACCCCAGGGAGCACTGGGGTGGCTGCTGGAGATGCACAGCTTGTGAGCACCAGTGAAGCTCTGCTCTCTTCATCTCCTCACACCTTCCCTCTGCCCTCCCTGACTTCTGAGAACAGGATGGATTTGTCACCACAGGGGGGTACAGTGGGTGATGCTGTGCCCAGCCTGGTTTGTGACTGTGTCCCCCACAACCATGTTTAAAAAACCAATAATAGATATCCATTTTACAAACTTAAAACAATATTTGTTTCATCTGGTTTGTTTCCTGTTACTCAGGTTGAATGCTAGAAAACATTTAATCACAGAAAGAGTGGTTAAGCATTGGAACAGACTGTGCAGGGAAGTGGTGGAGTGGAGTCACCATCCCTGGAAATGTTCAAAAAATGAGTAGATGTGGCACATGCTCTCTCCTGCAAACATTACTGATACCATTTTCACTGAAAACAGAACAAAATTCAGTGCTTCCAGATCAGTGGATTATACCCAGAAAAAAAAAATACGTATTTTATAAAAGCGTCTTCAGAGGATTCGCTATATATTGAAGAAGAGAAAATTAGAGAAGAAAATTTTGTAGAATTAAAGAATATTTTGAGCTGGAATGGATCCACAAAGATCATCAAGTCCAACTCTAAAGTAAATGGCCTATATGGAGATTAAACCCACAAACTTGGTGATTTCATCACAAGGCTCTATTTGGGACATCTTCCAAATTATTGCCATTCTACTGGTATGAGATTAAAGCAGTGAGCTTTCAGATTGCTTTGAAGTATCTAGAAGTAACTATTTTCCCAAAATGTTGTTTTGTTGAGTTTAACACAAGCATTTTTTGTTCATCCCTTAGAAATTCAGAAATGAAATCACATATTACTTCAATCCTAAGAATTAGGGTTTAGGAGGTGAGATGAGAGTCACTGGATTCTCTCTGAGACTGAACACATTTGGTAATTCTCACTCAATAAGCATGCATCTTTGATATCAATAGAAATTTTTATATATTGGCATTAATAAACTAAATCCCCTGCAATGCTGTCATCAGGCAATTCTGTCCCTAGCCCAGCTATTGTCTCTAAGTATACCTGGAAATGGAGGTAACCACCAATGTAGAGATACTGACATTTTTCCAATACTGCTTGGACCTATATTTTAGCACATTTTCAGGCACAGGAAAACAAATGGAAATAAAACAGCAAATATTTTGGAAAATTGTGATGTAGAAAATGTATATTTACTTCTTTTTGCCTCAGAAGTAGAAATGTACTTCACTACTCATAGTTTTGGGCAATGCTCCATTCAGTTCATAATTTAGATGTATGATTTTGTACTTTGGATCTGCTCAGTTAGATGCACAACACAATTTTAATTATTTCAAAATTATTTAAATGGAATAATAAATCTAGTGTTTGATGTAACATGGCTGCCTGACCCAAAGAAATATGTGGGTAATTATCATGTTTCCCAAGTGGATTTTTTGTTCCTCAAATCAGTCACTAATTAGCAGCCACACTCCCAATGATCACTCAGGGTAACTCTGATGTTTTGCTGCATTGTTTCGTACAAGAACGAAATTATCCTCTTAATGAAAATAAATGTACAGATTTTTTCTCCAAGGCCAAAATGCAAATGTAGTTGGTCTAGTGGTTATGAGCATAATAAACAGAAGTGACTTTAAAAATACAAAGGTTAGGAACTTGCAGTACTTATTTTCTAAACAAGAAAACTTGGTGTCAACCCTGGGCACAGGCAGTGTGGGCAGACTCAGGAGAGACCACCACATTCTCTTCCCAGTGAAAAACCATACCCAGCCTGAGCTGCTCCACACTGCAGAGAGCTATTGTGGGCTTGTTTGTCAATAATTAATCAGTTATCTTTGAATTATTGTTATCTTTGAAAGTATCTGCAATTGCATTATCATTGCAGACCACTTAACAAGGTCACAACAAAGGGAGGCAAATGTAGATCAGTCTAGAGTTTAAAGGGTCTAGCCATGAGTGAGGACTTCTGGTTAGAAGAGGAAAGATCAGTGTTCCTTAGGGATGCTTTTAAAACTTTTCTCTATAATAATTCCTTCGTGATTCACCACCATTCCGAATCCCATTTTTGCATTGTAGCTCAACCTTCCAACATCCAATGTTAGGCAGCAACGTCCTCTTTAAAGGCCAACGACCTAAATTAATAATAACCAGCAGTAATAATGTTGATTTATCATCTCTGGAGTTATATTTTTCACATGTGTCTAGTAAAACTTTGAGCAATCTCCTCAGTCTGGACACTTTTACTCTCAATGCCATTACCCAAGTGCAGGCTTCAGCTGCTCTCAGGGCTCTAATCCACATTTTGTCTTTGACTGCTCTGGGAAAATTAAATAAAAAATAGGTTGCTGAGGCATGAAAAAGGATAAAGAGAGCCAAGAAGAAGACATGAAACAAAAGCTCTGCCCCAAATCCTGCTTTGTTTCATAAATCCTTGATTATATGTGGAGAGGGTGACATAAACTCAAAAAAATTTCCTCAGATTTTATGGTATTTCAGATAAAAACAAACATTCCTTCTCACTTTCCTTTTAGTCTGAATATTGTTTTTTTATTTACTGCATGTGCTTTTTAAAAAATAATACTGCTTTACCTGCATACTATGGCATTTTTTCATTCTTTAATTGCATTATATAAATTTGTGTATAAACACAAAAGGAGAGGCAAAGAATTGCTCTGCACATAGCCCTGCCTCTTTATCCTGGGCTTCCTGTACGGTTAAATTGAAAATGTTAAAAAGAGCATAATGAAAATAAATATACATTAGGCATTACCTTCAAATAGCTGCCATTTATGCATGAATGTGTGTATATGTATATATGTATGTAACACACACACAGAGACATATGTGTGTAAATGACAAGATATACAAGATATACAAAGAATAATGTATCCTAACTACAGTGTCTTTAGTTAGTGGAAAACTACAGTCTCTTTAATTAGTGGAAAACTTTTCCAAATCATAACAAGCAAATGACTTACATAAAACCTGGAGATATTATCTACTGTGACAACCTGGAGCTATTTGCAATGACACATAGGTTATTCCCTCTGCACCACCAAAACCAGCACAGACATTCCCAGTTTGGCTGCTGAACCCAGGGAAGAGATAACCAAGGGATATGAAAAAAAATCATTTTGGCTAAGGTTGTTTTGCTGGAATTTCACAGGATGTCTCATGTCTGGAAGTGTCCAGCTTGGATGGGTCTTGGAGCAACCTGGTCCAGTGGAAGGTGTCCCTATCCATGGCAGGGGGACTGGAACAAGGGAAGTTTGAAGTGCCTTCTAACTCAAACCATTCTGTGATTCTATTAAACACATGGTATAAATGCCTCCCAAAACAATTGCTCCTTTTTTTCTTTTAGGTTTACTGCTTGTCTTCAAGGGTGTAGAGCATGACCTAATTACAGCAGTGATTATCAGCTGTTTTAACGACAGTTTTAAAGACTTAGTGGGTGGAAATAAAAAGGTTGATTTTGTAACTATTGACCATAATTTGGTTTTCTGGAGACTCTTCTATGAAGCTGTCCCTGGCTGGCAGTGCAGGCTGTGAGCTCCTGTACCCTGTCCCCAATCAGCCTGGACCTTAAAACCAAACCACTGCCCCTGGCCCAGCACTGCCACTGCTGCAGAGATTGACATTGCCCCAGCACATATTCCACATCTCTTTGCTATTCCACATCTTTTTTGAGTGCTTTCAGGTAGCTGTGAGTTGTGCTGATCTTCCTCTTATCAGCACTTGCCAGGACTTTGGATGGTAACTTTGAATTAGCACAATGAGTAATTCCACCAGTCCTTTGGAAGAGTTTTCAGCAATAGCTGCTGTATGAAATTATTCATTTCCCATTGCTGTCAGCAGTTCTTTTATTTACCATGATTTTTCTGTGCTTTATTCCCAGCCTTATTGACCTTAACTCACTGGTTTCATTCTACCCTTTCCACAGTCCCCAGAAATCCCCATTACCCTGCAGTGTGGGTGCTGTGTTACAGCAGGCACCTCTGCTCCCTCTCCCCAGCTCCTAGGCTTTAGGTCAAGTCTGATTTTTGCATGTCTGCATACACCAGAAGTACTAACCCATGAGAGCAGCTGGTCATCCCCGCAGGACTGCAGGAAAATGCCCCCAGGGTGTAAAGGAGAGACTGGAAATCTGGACATGCACAAAATCATAGAATCATGGAATGTCCTGGGTTGGAAGGGTCCCACAAGGATGGTTGAGTCAAGCTCCTGGCCCAGCACAGTACCCCAGGAAGCCCACCCTGTGCCTGGGAGCATTGTCCAAATCTTCCTTGAACCCTGCCAGGCTTGGTGCTGGGACCACTGCCCTGGGGAGCCTGTTCCCATTTCCCTCTGGGAGAAGAAGGTTTTCCTACTATCCAGCCTGAACCTTCCCTGACACAGCTTCATGCCATTGCCTCAGGAATACAAATGTCATATAGACAAAATTAAAATCTTACAATGGCAAATGCAGGCTGGGGAACTCACCTTGGTCCTTCCTGCCCCTCAGGGTATCCTGTCTCAGCTGGTGCAAGGGCCCTGCTCAGACAGACAATTCCTGCAGCATTGATTGCTGCAGGCAACCCCACATGTCCACACCATCATTTAAAGGAGTTCATCAAACACATTCACATTCAGCTCCCACCTTGCCTGTGCTCTATGATTGTGCCAGTGCTTTATTGTTGCAAGATATCACACCAGGGGGTTTGGGGATGACAAGCAAAATTGTCATTTTCCTCTGCCTGCTCACCTCACAGGTGGAAAACATGGAACCAGAGGGCAGAGACCTCAACAGCATTGGCTCCTTTTCACAGTGACACATTTTGATGGGAATGTCTGGTTCTTTAATTATTTCCTCATTATATATGATACAGCGCCACTTGTGTGCAAGCTATTTCAACTAATGTGATTTTGCTATGGAGAATGCAAGGGAAGGTGCTTCATTAATGTGCTTGCCTTGAACAGCAATCAACACGATGAACACACCCCACATGACCAGGAAAAAACAAATTGAATCATTCCAGCAGATTTTATCTATCCACTTTCCATCCAGGTGCACAGAAAACAGGTTTCATATTAAATCCCAACAACATAGTGGACATAAATTTATAAAAAGATATTAAATTGTTTCTATTTAAAAATAATTTTCAATAAGATTATAGATTCCTGGCTTGGATTGACTGCAAATTCACCATCCTGTGACTTGATTAAAATGCATTATGAAGGGAAGATGGCAGGAAGGCAGCCTGCATTTCCAGGCAGAAAAAAAGCACCCAGCTTGCCCTGCTGAATGTCCTTTGAGCAGAGTCATTGCTTTAGCAGACAACTGCATCTTTGCTGCATGCTCAGATAAGCCCAGCTCCAGAATGCCACATTTTCCATTCCACATTTCCATTTAAAATTCCTGTTTCACGTTTTTCTGAGACAGTTACTTGCAATCTGGATTTTAATGCAAATATTTAAAGCTTAAGACAGAACCAGAAACAGTTTGAGACTTGATAAAGCATTAGAAAGCCTTTCAATCTTCCCAAGTTACCATTTCACATTTGATTCAGCACAGCAAGGATTGGTACCTGTCTTTCTCCTCATTAATGAAAATAAGGACAACAAGAGCAAACAGCTGGAATAAATTTCACACAAAAATGCAATTTTTAGTGAATGAGAACACTCCCCAGTGCTCAGCCAGAGGGACTGTGAGCACCAGGGAGGGCTTGCCCAGGGACCAGTGGCACATGGGGAAATGGGACAGGGCAGAGAAGAACAGGAGTAGCACCATCCCCAAATGTATTCAAATTTTTGCGCGTGTATATACTTTATACACACAAAACAATTTGTTGCCATATGGACAGCTAATCTTCCTGGAATCTGTAAATATAACATTTCAG
This sequence comes from Zonotrichia leucophrys gambelii, assembly GCF_028769735.1. NCBI lineage: Eukaryota > Metazoa > Chordata > Aves > Passeriformes > Passerellidae > Zonotrichia > Zonotrichia leucophrys. The sequence continues at coordinate 10,203,658 of NC_088183.1, forward strand.
ATACATAAGAATTTCAAGAGGATATTCTTGTGCTGTATTTTCTATTTCACCTTCCCTTGCAGAGTTAATGGCAAAATGCCCTTAATGTCCCTTTATGGGGATAACCAGAGATATGTACCATAGCAAATCTACCTCTAATAAAATGAAATGTTTGAATTGAATTAAATGAGATTCTGTTGATATCTTTTGCTGGAAAATCAACCTCTTTATTCTTAAATTGACCTATCCTTTAGTCTCTGAACACCTAATTGTTAATTCCCCAGTGTCTGCTAATAGGTTTGAAATAAAAGGAACATGAATGGTGATTGGAATGGTTTAAATTCCTTCACAGTGATTTTTTTTTTAAGTCCTTACCGGCTTCTTGACCCTAGCTGTGCCAATGCCCTCTGTGTGTGTGTGTGTGTGTGTGTGTGTGTGTGTGTGTGCTCTGCAGATACCTGCACACACATGTGCTGTGGAATTTGTACCCATAAATACACCAGACCCAGCTTGGAAATGGCAGAATCACAATGACATTCATTCAGCCAGTGCTACATAGCTGTTGGGTGACTATATTTTCCAAGTCTGTCAAAAAAATATCTAAATATTGCATTTTCTTGGGATTCAACACTTAAAAACCCAGCAGACTCTAATTTTTACTGGCCTGTATGTTATTGTAGCATGACAGGGGCTGTGTTATAGGAGATGGGAAGCTGAGCCGCTTGAGCTTATTCTGAGGGTGTGATTCGGGGTTGGTAGCATCTATAGCAAGTATCCAATGCTGTACTTTATCCTCTTGTATTTTAACTCTTAGTGCCAAAATGTCACTTGCTTCTGAGCTGTCCAACAAGAAGCAGATTCTTTGCCATGTCACTATCCCTCCCCTTCAACTCAATCACATCTTGCTAAATAAATCCTAAAAAAAGGGACTTTAACATTCCAGTCATACCCATCTACTCATCTGGTTTCAGTAATGCCACCTAGGTTAAATTTATGCTCAATGTAATAAACCCAGAGAGTTTCCTTCCATGATTAATTCTCCACCTGATATTTTGTTTTGGTGTTAATCCTGTTTCCTCTTTTCATCCTGCTGTTTTGTCACTGGGGTTGACCGCAGGGCCAGTAGTAAACAAGCCATTGGAGTGCCCATGGGGGTGGCTGCCCACCCCTGTGCCCTGCTCACTGTGCCAGCCCTGGCACCACTGCCCTTCCCCAAACAGCACCAGGTCAGGGTCCCACCACTACAGATGCAATTTCTTCTTCCTTTCCAATACTTGAAGTGTTGCCTCCAAGAAGGAGCTTCCAGTCTGTTCTCTCCTCTGTTAATTCCCTGCACAGCATATTTTAATTCAGATTTTAAATGGGTGCGTCTTCACATAAAGACAAAAATCATGTATTACACAGGCTCCCAGCAACACTGGCACCTCTCAGACCCCCACACACAGACACAGACACAGTGGGTTTATCTCTGTGCAATGGTGCATGAGAAATATTTCTCTGCTCAGATGAAGAGATGCAGCTGAAAACCAAAAGATATAAAAAAGGTAGCTCTTCTAACACCCAGTGAGATAAAAACAGTGTCATTCATGCTCACAGATACATTGGAAGGATTTGAAAAATATCCCACAATTTGTCTCTTCTTCTGACAAACAGGATGCCCATCACCAGTTGCAGCTGTGGGTAGGGCCATGACTGTGGATCCAGACCTCAGCACCATGTGCAGAGGGCCAGGTACCCCAAAGTGGTATCACACATTCAGAGTGAAAACAGCTTCTATTTCTTGCTGTAGAGCACAATCAGCTGCAAAAACCTTAATTGTTCCATATTGGTCAACTTTGTGATAATTTCCAGAAAGCCTTTAAAAAAAAAGCACTCCTGTACTTTCTGAGCATTATCCTCTATGTACATAAAGAGACACTACAGATCTTTCCAGCCATGGCTCCAGACATGAATCCAATATTAACTGAAGGTCCAAGCAATCCCTGTTTGAAATCTCCCTTTTTCAACACTGATCTTAGCAGTCACTGTGCAGTCTGACATCTCACACTATGCATCACTGTAGCAACACAGGATGGGACAAGTCAGTTCCCTCCATCTGGGATCCATGAGGCAGATGGATGGACCATTGCTGTTTAGTCATTTCTGGGCAAAATTTTGTTATAAATCTTCCACAGCAATGAGGGAAGAACAGCTGTCAGACAGTGATCTCCACATCTCTTCAGCCACACTTAGCAGCGTGTGAGGTGAGAAAATAGATGTATTTTAAACTGATCCATGGGCTTCAGGAAATATCTTTTTCCCAGGGAATCATAGAATCATTGAATGGTTTGGATTGGAAGGGTGCTTAACACTCATCCAGTTCCAAACCGCCTGCCATGAACAGGAGCACTATCCCAGGTTGCTCCAAGCCCTGCCCAGCTTGGCCTTGGACACTTCCAGGGATGGGACAGCCAAAGATTCTCTGATAACCTGTGCCAGGGCCTCCCCACCCTCACAGGGAAGAATTTCTTCTCCATATCTAACTTAAATCTCTCCTCTGTCACTGTGAAGCCATTCCCCCCTGTCCTGTGACTATATGTCCTTGTAAAAAAAATGCAGTCATGGTTCTGTGATGGTGCTGAAGTCCTGGTGGGGTCTCATTGCCCCCTCCCAGTGCCAGCACACAGCCCTGAGCTGGCCCTGTGTGTTCATATATCATCCAGATAATTGTGACAGCAAACCCAAGGTGAGTTCAGTCCCACACCAGAGCCACACATTATGCATTGTGCATCACACTTTGAAGGATAAACTCTTGATCCCCATTGGTTTTAACTAAAAATACTGTGAGTGGGTCTCCTGCATCATACTGAATTAGTTCTTGCAGGTCTGCTGCCAAACCCTTTCTGTAATGAAACAAGGTTTAAAGTAACCAAATTAGTGTCTCTATCACTGGAAGGATTTGCTGAAAATAGGAACATTTTTATGCACTCAATTTTGTCTCACTCAAGACATACTAGATGATTTTTATCAGATGATCAGCAGGCAGTAATATTTTGATGCTCTGATGTTACTGAAATAAAGACATCACAAAAAGCACACTGGACGATTTTTATCTTGAGAAAATCTAATGCAATCTGCCACTTCAAATTTTAGTTAAGTGGTCTTACATCATAAAGAACAGTTGGTATTTTGCTCTGTGTGGCAGAAGCAATCTTCCAGGTACAACCTTCCCCAGGTGCACTTCACTCTTGTCTTTTTAAATACAGTGTTATAAGACAAATATTATTAGCGCAAAGAGCTTTAAAATCTTGAAAGTTTAGACTCTTGAGGAATACAGCAGCCCCTAAAGACACTAAGCATCATCAGGATGAAAAGCAGAACAGACCATCCTTGCTGTGTCAACAAGTATTTTAAATCCTTGTTGAAAAGCTGCACGATTACATTATGAGGGAAAGTATCTGAAGAAGTAAATACTCTCTGATTTCCCCTGGTACAAGGGCACGCTGCCTGTGAGTTGCTGAGACATTTCAAAATTACTTTGCAATTCAGGCAGGAGCTGATGAACAGCCCATGACATGTAATGAGGAAAAAAAATCACCAATTTGAGAGCTGGAAAACCTTCTGGTGGGAAAATGGTCTTTTCCTGTTATCTTACAAATGATCCCTCACAATGAGGGAGTTAAAGAAGATGGCCCAGGACACACATGCTGCTTGTAGCAGTGCCCTTCTGCTGCTGAGGGATTATCTATATCAAGCAAAAAATATTAAAGTAACGATTCCCTGGACTCTAGGGAGGAACACTTCATCTCACTTTACCTGGAAAGAGAAATCTTCTCTTATTTCATAGCTCAATTATAGAGAGTGGTCAGAGACACAATGGTAAGAAGGACAGAGGGAAAGGAAGGGGAAGGGAAAGGTCACAATGTTCATGGGATGAATCCATGTCTTGGTACTAAAGAGTTCTTCCAGATGGATATTTTGTCACAGATCTTCTTTCCTGCTTGTAATAAGAGAAAATAAAGTTGTGGCTGACCAGTTAATACTGCTGGGGCAGGGATACCATTACAGAAATAAAATCTGGTCCATCAAAAGAAAACACCACAAAACCAACCTTATGGCCAACCAAAACCTAATACCTACTGGTATTGTTGTCAAAAACAGCTATTAGAGGTAAAAAGGAATGGAGATTTATGTTGTTAATTACTTTGCTAATTGCCCTTCACTCCTCTCCAGTGGGGCAGCAATACTGCTCCTTGCAAAAGTTACATGGAAACAGCTCACTTTACCTGAATCATCATTTTTTTGTGTGTTAGCTGCCTTTAATAAAAGAAAATTAAATTAAGTTAAATACAAACATCTAACACAGCAGAATAAGAATCAATTTTTCTTTAAAATGATTACAGAAATCTGCTACTGAGCTTATATAAGCAAAACTATTACCAAGTTCTGCACTTTTCATTCTCAGCCCCTGTGAGGAGTTGTGGCTCCCTACCCACTCACAGTCCCATAGTTGGGCCAGGGTAATGGATCCAGGTCCTTGGGGTGCCCAGAGTACCAGGGACAGGCATAGACCTGCCCAGGAAACTCATGCAAAGACATTTCTGAAGCCAAACATGTGCAGCAAATTTTTCTTCCAAGGGTTATGGTCAATCAAGGAATAAGGGGTTATCAGAAGCCCAGCACATCCCTTCGGCACTCAAAGAAATATCTTGACATGAAGCTGCCACAAGAAAAACTTAACAGACTTGAGAAATTATTTAAAGTTAACCAATGCTTTTAAAAACAACTTTTCTTGGTAGATAATTCACACACAATAAGACAGGATTTGTCAAACAAATTGTGCACTCAACAGAAGCTGCTGAAGCTCCATAGGTTACCAAGCCATTTTTAGGCTCCTAAGAATGCCTTATGAATATTTCTCTAAGCTGCCAGCTTTCCAGGCAGCTGTACTAGAGCATTGTCCCACTAGATGAGAGATGAAATTACACAGCGTGTTTAGATAATAAGGATTGGGATCATTTCTATGAAAAAAACAAAACAAATATTTAAACAAATAAACAGTCTGTGGCTTTATGAAAAGATGATGACTGCATAATGAATTCTTAGCAGGCACTGCAACTTCCTGCATGGTTTGAGCCCATGTTTTCAGAGTGTGACATTTTAAAAAAGAGGAGAAAAAATACTGCGGGCAAGGCTGAGAAGTTTGTCTTTCATGCTGTTGGTGCCTTGGCACTGCAAGCAGCCAAGATGACTTGATGGGTGCTTGGGTAGGCTCCTACCCTGTCCCTCAGCATTGTCCAGGCACCTGCAGCCCACACTGCTCACCAGAAGGGAAAGGCTTCCCCCATCTTGAGCAGCTCAGAGGCCACATGCTGAAACACACCCAGTATTACAGATTGAATATCTCCTCTCCTACCTTGCACTTTCTCATCCTCCTGAAATACTGAGATTAATGACTCTGCAAAGTCTGCCCAAGCACTCTCCTCTAAAAATTCCACTTGAAGGCTCCCCTTTTCCTCAGCCACTTCCACACGACCCAGTCACTGGGACAGTAAGCCCCATTTTGATCTGAAATTCTTCATATTAATAATGCCATATGTTACATTTGACAGTCTCTAACTGATCCTCTGACTTCTATGGGGCAAAAACTTCTGGCAGTGTTATCAGCTTTGCCTTTTTGATTAACTGCTCTGACTGGCAGTGAAATCCCCAGCAGAAGTGGATGTTCCTGGGGGAATTTTTCAAAGGTTAGATCCTCTCATGCTGATGCAACGTTCTTGTCATTATTCCAGAAGACAGATTAATCACTTAGGCCTACATCCTCATCACAGTAGGGGAAAAAAGTCAGTCAGGTGCTTAAAAAAGGTTCAAGCATTTAAATACACTTCACAAATTTAGTCCCTTGTAATCAAGCACTGGAAAAGGGGGAACAGCAAAGAGGGGAAATGAGACAAAGGAACAGACAGACATTCATTACAAGACCAAAGAGGATGAAGCAATATGGCATCAGGAATGGAAAACCTCACTGGTGAGAGATAGGACACCATTTTTTTCTGAAGAAGGAAGTAGAGACTAGGACAGAGTACTGACCCTTGAAGTGGAGTAAAAAGTCATGATTCACAGCTTTTGAGGACACTGAAGCTAAAGCCTAAGTCACTCACAGACAAGTTCTATGTTATACTTCCAAACAGGTCCGTAACTTCTTCAAAATACATAATACTGTACTGTATTCCTATTGCCAAGGAAAAATATATGGGCCAAGAAAAGAAATTCACACTGTCCAGTAACCTTGAATTTTCCCTATGTCTTCACTCTACATTTGAGGCTGAAATCAGTCACAGGGAGTGAAACCTCATTGATTCCAACCTTAAGTAACATCCCTCAGATGGACATGGAGAGAATAGGTATCTTGGAACAGATTTTCTTTGCCAAACACATCTCTCCACCCTAGATTACAGTGTCCAAAAGGTGTTTGTCCTTCTCACCTCCTGCTGTCAAAGGGCAGCCCGTCCTTTCCTTCACTCCCTGCTCCACAAAGCAAGGTGGGGGAGTCCACCTCCTTCCTCCAGTTCCCTTCCAACCCAACTCTGGGTCATGCTCAAGTTCTGCTGTGCAGAACAGTCCTAGCCTCCCTGGCTCTTTGAGGGCAGCCTGCTCCCCTAACAATTTTATCTTTCATCATACTGAATGATGCCAGCTCAGAAACTGTGTGAATGTGTATTTTGGCAGGTAAGGTATATTTCCTTGTTGCTGAATCATGGTGGAGCTCATCTGTTCAAACCAGCTCCCAGATTGTTTACATCCCTGTGACAGAGTCCTGTTCATCATGAAGTCAATATCAGGTTTGATTATTATGGTCAAATGACTCTGCTCTTTAGGCAAGAGTCAGTCATTGGAAAACACTGATGTTACTTCAGGCCTCCATGTGAATTCCAGAATTCCAGATGAATGAGCAGAGCTGCTCTCATGGGGCTGGCAGGCTGCACTGGTTCAAGGCCGCAATTCCTTAAATACCATTGCTTTATCCACCCCATGACTCTTAGTTCAAATTACATTTGGCTGAAAAAACATATTCCAGTTCATGCACAAAAATGCTCAAGGCGGCATCTTGTAGTAAGTTAAACTGCATAATCACTAAGGTTGGAAAAGACCTCCATGATCATGAAGTCCAACCTCTGACCTAACACTCCATGTCCAATAAACCATACTGCAAAGTGTCCCATCTACAGAAAAGAAAGAAAGAAAGAAAGAAAGAAAGAAAGAAAGAAAGAAAGAAAGAAAGAAAGAAAGAAAGAAAGAAAGAAAGAAAGAAAAGAAAGAAAGAAAGAAAGAAAGAAAGAAAAAGAAAGAAAAGAAAGAAAGAAAAGAAAGAAAGAAAGAAAGAAAAAAAGAAAGAAAGAAAGAAAAAGAAAGAAAGAAAGAAAGAAGAAAAGAAAGAAAGAAAGAAAGAAAGAAAGAAAGAAAAAGAAAGAAAGAAAGAAAGAAAGAAAGAGAAAAGAAAGATTCTCTTCAATGACACACCTCAGAATGGCGCTGCTGAGGAAAGAAGGCTTTTGCACTGTTCTCACACATATATGAAGATGCAGAAGGGTAATTGCCTTTGTAAAGTAACTAAAATCACAAGAAAAATGCTGAGACTTTGCTTAAATTCCAGTTTTTCAATTCTATCACATAACAAAGCTGACATGATTTGTCTTCTTTCCAGACATTAAAGCAGTAGCCAGAAATTTAAACTAAATCATTCAGTACTTGTCAGATTAGTGTAAATCCTTTCCTAACATGCAGGACAGAACAAGCTTAAAATTAATAAAAACAAATGGGAGGTTGTACAAAGCTGCACTTAGAAACTATATTTAGTGTTTAAAGGCCTGATACAGTCTCTATTGAAATGTTCTTAATAACTTCATTAGATGTTGCATCAAACTCCTGGACTACAGCAAGACTGTGCAAAAATGGACACAAAAGAGCAGCTCGGCTGTCTCTGATGATTGCTCAGAACAGACTGCCTGGTATATTATGGGAAAGTGTACATTTTAGGGGAATTGATAAATCTTTTCAATTTATAGATTAGTTCCTAAAAAGAAGAATTTATCGCATTCAATTGAAAATTTAAATCTTAGTACCTTTTCATCTGAAGAAATGAGAAAATGCATTTGCTCTTTATTCCGCAAATCTCCCTATTTCAGGAGGCAGTACTTTTAAAGTGCTGCTGTACATTTGTCATGGTGAAGGCATTTCTTTTCAGCTTCCCAAGTATATGCTCTTCTTTTTCCTATTGTGCTGGGGATATTTTGTACTGGGTACAAGGGAAAATGCATTTTCACTATTCCCCTGAGGAACTGAAGGCATTTTACTTTAATAGTTAATCCTTTCCCTTCCTGAAGCACACTTTGTCCCTGTACAGACTCTCACTCTAATATGCAGAATTTAGAGAGCGGAATCTGTCCATCACCATGGTGAGAAAATTTCAAGCCAAGAGTTACCCTATGTACAATGACACTTAAAGATTTAATTGTAAAACACAGCCAAGTATTCAGACTAACTAATGATTTATTTGCTTAAAAATGCTCAAGAGAAAATGTTGAATTTATTCTTGATATTCCCCTCATAGATAATAGCTCATATAAGCATGATATGAATAGTTAATGTTCAAGCCTTAATATTTGGACTGTCAGTTAGTTACATAAATCATGCACTATTACTGTTTTTCTTTCATGACATATGTAACTAAGCAACAAATCATGAATTCAAACATTAAAATTATTACATTCTGCCCTTTTCACAGGGATAAGGGATGCAGAGATCTCAGTTCAGCAGGAAGTCTTGGGTCATGCTGTCCTGAAAGCAGAGAATCAGAGAAAATTGTCAACTCAAAATCCAAATGATGCTGCCTGTTCTGGATTAGAATTTACATAATGAGCATTATTGTCCTAGCAAGGTTCAATTTCTCAGTTATTCAAAAAAATTTATTCAAAATGGCAAGAATAGGGTCCAGCCTGAATTTTGATGAAGATGCAGAAAGACTTACTTGACCATGGCTGACACTCCTTGCTGGTTGCAAATTACCAGAACATCTAAAGCATTTGTAATAATTGCTGCAGTTCGTTGTGATCAAAATGAGATGTGGTAACACAAAGAGCTGGAAAAGCAGGGCGAAATGACAAGATTTCTTCAAAGGGCTAGAAGAGAAATTTGTCATTTAAAACAAAAATTGAAGACTTCTAAGAGAAAAAATGGCAGAATAACCTTAGAGTAAGAGGTATTGAGGTACTAAAGGGAGTAACCTTTAAAGCCTGCCTACAAAACAGATCCCTGAAGTCCTGAATTATAATAGTAGAGGAAAGGAAGCATTGAAATACATGAACATTACCCCAGAAATTTCCCAGAGATGAGGGGGTGAGCAGAAGTTTCTTGCTAAAATATTCATTTCTGAACTTCTAAGTAGCATGGAGTGCGAGAAGAAGGGAGAACAGAAGGATGATAGGAGGGGAAATAAATCTCTTCCTTTAAATACGTTTAGTGGTGTAGCGATAGGGGTAGGATTACATTCAATTTTATCTGAGTGGATAACACAGGTCAGGATATTATCTGTAGTTTTCTTAAAATCTCCTCTGAAATATGGCTTTAACATTTCTTTCTGCAACAGCAGTTTGCTCCCTAACTGTGCCATTTCCCACAGCACTCCACTGCTCAGGTTAACCCTCAGGAAAATGGGCCTCATGGAACAGCACAGAAAAAAAGTAGCTGTTTAATTCCAGGGAGAATAGAGTGGCAGGAGTCCTGAGCTGGTTAATTTGGGGAAAATCAAATGAAGCACTTGTATAAAACTGCAGGGATCCATCAGTAACACACATAAGCTGCAGCTGTTGTTAACCAAGCAGAATGGACAGAGGGGATTGCAGTAAGACCTCCCTAAAAGATCAGCTATTTGCTTTCACCTTCTTTGTGCAGTCCATGTGAAGCTGAGAAACCATTCAATGATTTACAACAGCAGGTTGTAAGTGTAATCCTGCAAATCAGCACACCTCAAGTTGCTTGGCCAGACTGGTTACAGCTCCTGGCTGCTCCAGTTTGCTGTCCTGGTCTCCAATCCATGAGAACCACCACCACAGGGGTGCAGAAATGGGTGACCCAGTGAAATTCTGGAGCTGTTTGATTTGAATTTGTCACACATTCACTTCAGTGTATGCCCCGTGGCAGGGTTACACCTCCTGACTCTCATCTTTCTTCACGTTCACTTCTTCTGAAGTTGCTGCCCAGATGCTGGACTGAAATAGATGTATACAGAAATAGATGGAGATTAGTTCTATTTTTCTGGCAAGCTTCCTACTGGTGCTTAATTAACAATATTATAACAGTTAATCACTTGGTGGCTCCTACCTCCACATCCTTTCTCAGTGGCACAAGGGCACACGACAGGGGTGGGTGGCTGTGCCACCTCTGCTTGCATAAATCCCTCACTTCATGGAGGGCTCTAGTGCCATTAACTGGGTTAATTGGGTTCAGAGTTGTTGCCAATCAGACATCTGTGCTCAGCTGCTGACACTTAAGAAGAAAAAAGAAGCTGCACACAAGTCCCTTGAAATCTTAATGATGAGAAACTTACCCCCAGACAGCTTTTACATCCCTAAGGAATCCTGGAGAGACAGGGTCTACAGGGGAGAGCCTCCTGTCTGGGAAAATGTTCCTAGTTTCAGAAGTTATCTCCAGAAACACAATATCCAGAATATGAACTCTTAATTTCTTGCAACAGATGTGCGAAAAATTCTAGTTAAATAGGGCTAGAAATGTAAATGTGGTTTGGCAAAGGGAAAATGCCAAGGGAATTATTTTAGCCAGCAAAACACTTATTTTCAAGTAATCTTCAATACTGGAAATGTCTCAATTCCTCTGTAGTGCCTTTCTCAGAAAAAAAAATACTGGGAAGAAGTTATTGCTTTCTGGCTTGGAGGGGAAGTAATGCTATCACCTTCTTCCCTGAGGAGGCAGACATAGGCTGAGGAAGATTTAATGGCTGTGGGTAACAGTGAGTTACAGGTAAATGGTAATTTAACATCATAAATGCATTGAATTAGACAGCATTTTCTAAAAACTCGCAACTAAAAAGATTTTTATGAGTGAAATTGAGAGGTTTGGGCTTTTTCTTTCCCCATAGCAAAAATTTAATGTATAACTGTTCTCTGTGATTGACATTACATTTTAGATGAGGGTTTTGTTTGGGGTTTTTATGTACTCTAGAGACTGACACTGAGTTATTTCATGGGATTAGTGATTTAAGTGATGTGAGCAGGTTGGTTGTCAAGATCAGCAGAAGCTAAAGCAGAGCAGCATTTGCTAACTGCAGAAATTTCAGATTATATAGTCAGCCAGAGCAGCGTATTAAATGTATAATAAGCTCAGGAAACTTACAAAAGGAATCAAAATTCTGTAACGTGGGGAAGCAAAGTTCCCAAGTGCCAACATATTTCTGTAAGACTCTGAGGAGACATGAGATTATTATAAAATATTTAGTGAACAAATTTCTGATTGAACACATGAGTAGAGAAAAAAGAATTTAGTGCAGTGTGATTTTCTGAGAAGAATTTCCAAGTCTGGCTTAACCATGCCAGTCATTGTCATGCTGCCAACCTCAGGGTGTTGGAATCTGATTCTTGTCTTTCACTGCAGGCCATGTTTTCCAGTCACTGAAGTATCATCATTTGAATCTGTACATTGCTTCTGGAGATCTTTTTTGGCTTTTTACTATGTCCTATACTTAAAACCCCTCAGCATCAAAATATTCCCATTTTAATCAGGCCCCGCTTCGATTTCAGAATGATCCTCCTGACTTTGCCCTGCAGGCCTCTCTCTGCATCTGCTCCCACAGAGAAATCTGAACACCCCTGCCTGCAGCCTTTGCCTTTCATTTGATGGGTCTGCAATGTAAAATAATAATGGTTCTGGCAATTCTTAAGCTCTGGACTTCTACAAAACACATATGTTCACCTGCACCACTTCCACTAGAGTCAGGCTTTGTCTGGATGGTATTTACATGGTGCGTCCCCAGAGCCACACAAATCTTGGTCTCCAGAAAGCTCTGTGTGCTGGTTAAATACAGAGTGTGTGGGTGGGTGATGGAAACCCTAGCAGAGAGTGGAAAACAATTAAAAACAGCTGCAGCCAAATGAGTGCTGTACCAAGGGCAGCTTCAACAAGGTTATCAGCTGGAGGGGTTCTTGCTGTCAGGCAAGCGACTCCTCATTTCCACCAGGATGCCAACATCCCCTTGCTTCTCCAACCCAACTTTACTTCTGTTATTGAGTCCTGCTGCATTCTGATCACACTTTACCATTATAAATGAGTGTTGCTTCTGCCCCCCAAACTCCTCATACCTATTTGAGAGCACAGGGCAAGGTTCTACAGACATTTTGGGTTATGCCATCCTCTGGGTAGGTGAATCACAGAATCATTAAGGTTGGAAAGGATCTCCAAGATCATCAAGTTCAACCTTTGACAAAACACCACTTTTCCCACCAAACCATATCACAAATTGTCATCTCTACTCATTTTTTGGACACTTGTAGGAATGGTGACCCCTCTGTTTTCCTCTCAAGCTTGTTCCCATGTTTAATCAGTCTTTCAGTATAGAAATTTTTACTAATATCCAGCCTGAACCCAAATGATTGTGCTGAGTCTTCTGCCAGCACAGGGGTCAGAGGGCACACAATCAACACAAAGTGCCACAAAAACTGTGGGAGCAGGGCATGCAGGGCAGTACAGCATATGAGCAACAGGGGGAAAAGTGAAGCATGAAACTTGCATGGTATATTAGCAAAACTTGGGGCTCTGCCTCCACTCCATTCCTTAAATATCTTCAAAAATTCCATCCCTAATGAAATTCTAGTGCTGAAGTTGATGAGGGTCTGCAAGCAAAATGAAAACAGTACTTTAGCCCAGACTTCATAGCATTGTGCTTATTAGGCAGTTTTCTGATCTGGGGACATGGCAGCTGTCTCAGAGGGTGTTTGACCATTTTTCTCCAATAGCAAGGAAAAAGTTTTTTCATTTCCTTTTGTGGAGAAACATATACAAGTTAGGCAAGAGGAAGGTGTCTGCTCATGTAAAATGCAGGAAGATATAATGGAAGTTTCACAATACCCTTTCAAAGTACCTCAATACACATCAGGCAGACTATTTCAGCTGCCGAATTCATTCCACATTTCCCTGCTTTCTGTTCAAAACTTGTGAAATATGGTGGTTTTATTATTAAGGTGCTGTCATTTATAGGTATGGCTTCAGTCATTCGTTTAGCAAAAACCTCTTTGTCCAGCCAAAGAGAATAATTTAATCTCTGTCCAGCTGGGTAATATCTATTGATGCTGTTTGGCTGCAGCTGAAACTCAGGGCAGAGTGTGCCACTCATCTTTTACTTTCATCTTATTCCTTCCAACCCATAAACTGAAACAAATTATTTTAAATTAAACACCCTAAAGAGCTCATTCATTGGCAGAAACTGGAAGAAAATCTTGCTTTTGCACAGTAGATATTATTCCAGAAGGAATGTAGTAAAAAGAGACCTTTACTATTCAATTATAGACTTGCTCACATGCCAACAAAGGTACTGCAAAATTCTGTCCTGGATTTTCATGGGAAAGGGGTGGCTAAGTGCCTCAGGGTGCAGCAAATATAATATAGATTGCCTTGTTGGGGCCTTGAATTCAAGCCAGATAAGGTCTTAGTGCAGTGAAATAGTAGAGATTTTATCATAAAATACGCACTACACCCTCTCCCCGGATTTATAGAGCATTTCAGAGAAATCTTACTCGTGCTGGATTGTAATGATGGTGAATTTTCATAGCCTTGCTCCAAATCCTCAGGTCAGCCAGCAGGAGCATCACAGGAACAAGACAGGCTTTGCCTTGCTTCTCCAGAGGGTTTGTCTTTCCAGAAACATTAGTGGACTACACACATGATTTAAAAAAAAAAAACCCTACATTTAGTTTAAGCTGAAAAGAGAAAAATATTTGGGTTAATAATTGGCTCCTTCTGGCTGCAAACTCACTACAGAGAGAAAAGTACATTCAAAAGGTAGTGAATTAGTTGGAAAGGGCAGATTCTGACCTGATAAAATTGGCGTGGCTATTTAGAGAGCAAGATTTCATTAGAGTTGCTATAGCAATTGGAACAGTTTGACAAAACCTAATGAATGATTATGACAGAAATAGAGAAAGCTATAAGCTGTCAAAAGCTGCAGGAACAGAAACTTCACAGGTTTCTGAGCAAAACCCCTCTGGAAGTACCCTGATCTCCCTGGAAGATACCACACTCATTTCAAACAGTTCTCCAGGGTACTCATTGAGCACTGACAGCAATAGAAAACCAAGTGCCCTCTCCACTGCAGAGTTCCTCATGGATTTTCTTCTCTGAGAGGCACACTTAGTTATTAAGTGCTTTATTATATAAAAGTACTTGGCATTTGTGTGGCACCACTTATCCCAGGGCACTGGGAAGCTCCTCCTAAGCTGCATTAACCTTATCCAGGAGGTACTAGGCAGTCCTGTGCCTGAGCACACTGAGCCAGAGACATGAAAGGACTTTCCAGGAACCAAGCAGGGAAGCACATGACGGCCAGAGCTCCCAGAGCCCAAACAAACCCCAGGCACATGAGAAGGGGGGGCCTGCAGAGCACGCCTACATGAGGTGCCCCTGTGGCAAGCAGTTCCTGCAAAATATCTCCTGGGTTCAGCTGAGCTCCTGCTGCACTGTGGTGCCTCTGCAAGGCATAAATCAAAGCTACTGTCTGGGGGGGCTGTTCTCAGCTCAAATTCTGCAGGATGCCAAAAGGGTTTTCAGGAGTTGCATACACATACATACATATGTACATATATATATATACACACACTCACCTTTATTCCAATATATAATTCCCAGCAGAACTCCTCTCACTGGGTTTTCCCTCAGGTCTGAGATGGAGAAAAAAATTGCCTTCAGGTCAACACAGCAAATCTCAAACAATTCTCACCCAAAATAGAATGCACCCAGCTGGTCCATGCATCACAAGAGTGAGGAGGAAGGAGAGTTCCCATCTCACCTCCAGTTCCCAGCCGCTTCTTTCTTTCTCTCTGCCTTTATGGTCAGAGCCCTCATTTCCAAAGGTACCTGCAGACCTGCACACCTTTAGCCAGCTCTTTGAGGGAGAACAGCACTGATTTCATGTTGTTGGACACGTTGAGTGGTGATACTTGGACTGACCTGCTCCATCACTGGGCAGAGCTTCATCCCAGGATGGATCTTCAAATGGCAGATATTCACCTGCAGCAGGAGCTGAAGCAATTTTTTTCTTTGTTAGAGATGTCTGAATAGTGTTTTTCCAGCATAAAAATCTAAACCAACAACAAAACCTGTTCTTTAAATAGTTTGATTGATATAAAATGGAGTTAAATAAAATATAATTTTATTCTAGGCTTTTTAAAGCTGCTAACCCCAGAAGAGTCCCCAAAGCCTCATAGTGTTGCCCAAGGATATTTTAAATTATGACTCAAATTTAAAAATAAATTTCTTCCCAATTTTGTCAGAACTGAGCAGTCAGATCCTGGGCCAGCCAAGCCCCAGGGAGCCATGAGGGATGGCCAGAACAAAGCAGTACAGCAGAGAACATGTAGAGCTTCACTCTGCTATAGGAAATAGCAGATAAATCATGTTTTATGTTTTCCAAACATTTCTACTAACAGCTCTATAAATTAATTTTCTCTGTTTGTTCAGATGTATCCGTCTGATGGCGAGTGTGTGAAACGTGCCTAAGCATCAAAGAAACGTATTTTGACATTACTGGCAGAAAAACTGCAAAATATTTAAAGCATTGGAGGCCCTGATATGTTGGGGCAGTGTGCTAATTGTGTTATGGTGACTCTAACTCACTCCTGAAAAATTATCTTCAGGCTGCTTTAGTCAGGCAGACACAAAAGCAGAGTGTTGGTTCTCTGGTGTCAGTGCAGAGGGCACAGTGCACTTACCTATTAACTGATTGCTGTGTTAAACCTCATTTAATCAGTGTTGCAGTTGATGTCCCACTTGAACCAAAGCCATTATCCAGGTGCTGTGTCTGTGCAGAAGTTTGTCAAGGATCTGGAGTGACAGGGCAAGGGGAAATGGCTTCAAAGTGTCAGAGGAGAGATTTAAGTTAGATATGGAGAAGAAATTCTTCCCTGTGAGGGTAGGGAGGCCCTGGCACAGGCTGTCCAGAGAAGCTGTGGCTGCCCCATCCCTGGAAGTGTTCAAGGCCAGGCTGAGAGGGGCTTGGAGCAACCTGTGATAGTGGAAGATGTCCCTGCCCATGGCAGGGCATTGGAATCAGGTAAATTTTGAGGTCCTTTCCAACCCAAACCATTCTCTGATTCTATGTTTGTTTACCTCAGACATGGACAAATACTGATTCAGATTCAGAAGCATGAGCTTTTAAATCTCCCTCCAGAAAGTTTTTTTGACTGTTAACCCTAGTAACACTGGTTATTTCTCTTTGTCATATCAGATAGGTAATCCCCTATCAGGTTCAAGTCCTTGGTCTAAATTTTGCACACAGCATTTCCACTTAGTATTTAGATTAAAGACTCAGCACTAATAGAAGGATTAGACATTTTATATTGCCATGGTTCATATTCTAAAATATTTGAGTTCAGAAAGTGATTTCCTTTGCACACTTTTGTGTTGCTGCCTTTCAGTTCCAGTGTAAGTTGCTCAGTACTTGCACAAAGAGATGGGAAAATGGCATTTCCCTCCCAACATGAGCATATACTGTGCTCTTCAGCAGGAAATGGAGAAGAAAAGACACACATTTTGCATTATTCATTCAGCTTCAGTAGCCACTGCAAGCACAGGCAGGTGTGGGAGGGAGCTCCTACCACCTCTTTATCTGTTTGTTGTGTAATTGGTCCAGCATGGCTCACCTGTGGGTGCCACTTTGGAAGTGACAACTGAAAATTCCTGAGTTTAAACTCAAATCTGCTTTGTTCAAAAGGAAGGTGATAACCTTAAAAGAGGTCCATAATCTAATTATTTATACTGAAAGAGACTTAATTCATGCAAGAGCATGAACAAGCCTTAAAGATGAGAATATAAAATTATAGTGGTGTGCATATGGAGAGACTTGTACGCTGATGATCTGCAACATTTTACACAGAGAGATTACAGTTGGGTTATCAACTATAATATCCTCCCTTTCTGAATTAAAACCTTTTGCACAATTATTAGCAAGAGAAGAGAAAGATAATAATCACAGCACATTCCAAACCCTTGTCTCCATTTTCCTCACTGCAGTAACTTGCCAGGCTTTTCTCTCTGCCTCCCTAACATTCACTCCTACACTTCCCATCTCTGTGGGGTCACTGTGGAGTAGCTGACTTCAATATGTTTGGCACAGCCTGAAGTAACAGGGGTCACAACATTAGACTGTCATTTTCTTAAAACTTAAAAGCAGCCTAAAAATAAGAAGTAGCAGCATTTGGGGAAGTTTGCAACATATGGCTACATGAACAAATTTTAAACATATGGGCCATCAAACGCATTCAAGATGTGTTGAAGCCCATCTAGTGATCCCCAGTCAGATAATTCATAAGATTTCATAAGATGAAGGACATAGATGCCTTTTTCAGTCTCATGACTAACCTATGGGCACTTCATCTGCAGAATAAAGATTAGAATCCATCCTCACTTAAAGGGTAATCATTCATTTACTGCCTGGAAATTTGTACATAAAGAAATTCACCTTTGGGATTTCTCATCTTTGGTTCTTGTACTAAATAATATCCTTTTGCTGTTAAAGAAAAAAAAAAGGAACTATCAAAATATGTATTTAAAATATGTATTTAATTTAACTTCATTCAGGATATGTAGGTGAACTGGTTCATCAATCCTCTCTTAAAAATGAAAGCGATAGTAATTATTGTTGATTATATTATCCCAGTGGGAGACAGAAATAAACCTGAATGCAGAAACTTAAATCACAACTTGCAATTTAGTAAAACAAAACAGAACCAGAAAGAATTATCTTCTATAGCTCTAGAAATATCCAATGTAAAAATTGCAACAGTGACAATTCATAACTATAAAGAAATAACTGATGATAGTAGATCTTTTGTGATGCCAAAAATATTTTATCTAAAGCTGGAACTTTTTTTCCTCTAAGAACTTAAAGGGGTTCCTGTTTTCTTAAGTATTAGAGTGAAAGAAGAAAATTTTTTGTTTGAACAGTTGAACTAGTGGGTAGCTGTACAAAATTTTCTAACTTAACCCAAATAAAGATGTGCATCTGAACTGACACAACAGATACTCACCAAGAGAGCTGCAAGCAGCCAGGCTAGCAGTGTCAATTCATTGTTATTTGTAGGTTATTAGTAACTAACTCAGAGAGGCTGCTTAGCCTTAACATTTCTGTTATTGACTTCAAAATAGAGAGATTTTTCCTTTTAGTGTCACTCCATTCCTCTATCTTTCATTTTGCCTTTGTCCTAGGACTTGCCATCTGCACCTGGCAGCATCCTCTGCTGCAATGGATATTCTCTTATCCTTGCCCTTCAGCTCAGCTCAGCTCCAAGTGCTCTCTGTGATCACTTCAGAAATGTCAGCTGCAGTGTTTATGTCAGCTCTAGTGAGTCAAGGGAGGGAACAAAACTCTGAGTTTCTCCAGAAGCACAGTGAGATGCACTACTGGAAACCTGATTCTGCCCAGAAAAGGCTCACAAACTGGTTCCAAAGTCTGGCTGTGGGAGGAGCAGCTGTGGCCTCTCCCTCTCTGGAGCCCTTGCAGAACCATCTGCTGCAAGGCTGTGCAGGGTGCCCAGGGAGCCCTGCCTGAGCAGGGAGGCTGAGCCAGCTGAGCCACTGTGCTCCCTTCCAACCTACCCTGTGTTTCTGTGAGTATGCCTCTGTGGGGTGGATAAAACTGGGTTCCCCTCCTGGACATCAGAAAGAACACTTGAGGGCAGTGACTAGGAATTTAGAAGAAAAATAAGAGCAAGAGAGAAAAAAAGACAATTTTAAAAGGAAACATCACCATGTTGGAAGGAAGATTGTGCTCCAAGGGTAGCAATCCCTTTGCAAGCATCTCCCTCTGCAAGCACCTCCTATATATCCACACCAGCCTTAGAAATAGAAGAATCTTTCAGGAAACAGCAGTGCTATTTCTGCCAGGTTATCTTCCCCTGGGAGAACAGCTGGGGCTTGATATTCTTCACTGAGCTTTTGCTTTACAAGGTTCATTAACACTTACAGAGAGTGCATAAAAGTTTGTGTTTCACCTCTGACAACCTGCTCATGGGCATTGCTGGTCCCTGCCAGGCTGGGAGGAGGAAAGAGCTGGGCTGGCAGCTGAAGGCTCCTCAGTGCTCCCATGGAACAGGATGAACTGCACAGACAGACTGGGGCGCACACGTGGGCTCTCCAACACCATTCCAAGGACAAAGGGAGTCCAGAGATTCTCTTAAAACAAGAGAAAAAGTGAAAGGTCAGTTGGATAGTGAGATAAATATTAGGCAACATTCAAAATAAATAAGGAGGGAGAAAGCATGGGAAGCAGCAGCACTTTTATACAGATTGCCATGATAGAAACAATGTTTTGAGAGAAACAGCATAAGGAGAAACAGCTAAGGAATTGTTGGTCAGAGCTCTGTGGTGCTCCCTTTATCAGCAGTATTATTCAGCCCATTCCTGATCTCCAAGACCTTTGATTTCTCTTCAATTTTAAGCCATCTCTTGGGAACCACTCTGGCTGGGTACCATGCCTCTGGCATATCCAGGCATTCCTGCTTTCTTTCTGCCTGCAGACACAGCTGGAGCTCCATGGCACCATCAGCATCACCCCAGAGGGCAGGTTTCATGTGTGCCAGGTCCCTGTAGCCACAGTGCAGTTCTGGGTCTTGTTCTGGGTCTTGCCCTGTGTCACTAAAGGCCCCAGCTGGCCCAGCCCTTTCCTCACACACAGAGGGGCTGCTGACTGATCTCCATGTCCAATGTGCTACACTTGTGAAAGAGATGAGACCTGTTTTATCCCTTGCCCCTTAATGCAATGAAATGCATTGTGCTCTCAGATTGAAATCTGAGCTCTGGCTGAATTGAAACTTGTTATTTTTGCCTGCTTATTTAGCCTGCCATTCTCTTATCCACTGACTGTCTTTTATCCTACCCACCGTGTGTGTGAGAGGCAGGCTTGGCTGCAGGGCATTTACACAGGATCTGTCAGGCTCATTTCAGTGTGTCCCTGGCCAGCAGCTTTCAGGGGTCTCTGTAATGTCCCCAGCACAGCCCAGTGCAGAGCCAGGCACAGGGGAACTCCCCCCTCCATCCAGTCACTGAGTCCCTGGCTTGTGTCAACATGCAAGGGGAAGATTAATCTACAGAGGAGACATTTTTATGAGTAACATGGCAATGATCAAAGTCAGTGTTACAGCCCTTTCCCAGCAGAGCTCTCCGCTGTGGAGAGGCTGGGAAAGAGAAGCAGAGGATGTGTTCCTTAGTAGAGGAAATGCTTTAGAAAGTCAGGCTTTAATTAAAGCCCTTAGAAGCCCTTAATTTTTGAGAAGTGGGCCACATTTTCCTAACACTGGAAACAAAGAGCTATGTAGTGGAAGCATGAAATATAAAAGTCAAAGAAAGGTCTGTAATATACAGTAAGTGCAAGTAGCTGTTGAGTTCATTAGAAGAGCAGAACCAGAATGATTTTTTTTCTCTGGGAGCACCTTTTCCAGATTGCCTGATTGATCTGATAATTATAATTTAAACAGCTACAGCTTCTGGACATTACTACAACTCACACCAAGTGATTTGAAAACCACATGATTCACAAAATAAACCTAAAATACTCACCTGGACTAAGGCAGTTTTGTTTGTGAACAAAACACAACAAAGAAAACACCAAAGGCAGGAAAGCCACAGAGTGCTGGAGGATAAGAAAGGCCTATCTGGCCTCAGGGTTTCCATGTTTCAAAGTAATTGTTGGCCAAATTATAGCCAAATTGGAAACTTCTTGGTTAAAGCATTGGATAGGGCTTTTGCTTCTACAGAAGCAGTCCTGGGGAGACACATTGGCTTGCATGGCATCAGTTTCACACCATCCCTGGTACAGTCAAAATTGGGTCCTCATATCCTTAGTTAGATTATTTAGATTAATGATTACACCTGAGTAATGAAGAAAAGCAAGGATGGCTACCCAAACCACTCTGAAAACATTTGCCTGTCTATGCTGGAACCAGATTCTGGGTGTGGCAGAGCTGGATTTCACCCAGTGAACACTGCCCACAGCTGATTCTATTGTCACCTCTATTCAGAGCAATTTATCTCTCATCACCCTATCACTACCATTTTTTGGACTTTTGTCACCTTGATGCAATGAATTTTTCCATGTGCCAAGCAAGACAGTGCCAGCTTGGCTGTCCCCCAGCCTTTAACATAACACAGAGGAGTTTAATGAAAACCAACAGCTTCCAGCAGAACACCACCTCCCACAACCCCCCCGTCATTGTCTCTGCAGTGAACAGGCACTGAGACCACAAACACAAACAAAAACCTTTATGGCAGGACAAACCACAATCCTTATTCCTTGAATGTGCTTCATATTATAAATCACCCATGAAAGTGATAAATGTGCATTTCAAACAAACTATATCCACTGTTCAACAGGGGTGTTCAGCATAACAAAGCTGCCAGAGGGCAGCTGAGCTAAAATAAGTGTATTGCTCTTATTGGTGGTTTTGGGGTCTAGATGAATGTGCAGCAGGCAGATTTCCCAACCCACCATGTGGTTTCTGCTTTACTCTAACAAGTCTTCCTGCCACGTTGAGCAGAAGTGCAGAGGGCAAAGGGCTGGGCAGGGCCAGGCAGGTCCATCCCAGCAGCCACAATGGTGGGATGGGTTTGAATTTGGCACACAGGATGGTTCCAGGCACTTAGTGACACTTGTCATTCTGTCACACCAACTCCCTTCCTAACACCTTCATCTCATTATCTGGAGGGTTATGTTTTACAGACAAGATCATTATCTGATTTTGTCAGCTGCTGTTTGATTTCTGTGTTCTGTTCCAGCGAGATTTTCCTTCTAACAATGGCTTTGCTAATGGACATCCCCCCGTGCTGTCCATTTATAACACCTTTCCTATTATACCTCCTAGATGAGATCTGACACTCACAACAAACATTATTGAATTAAACCTCAGCTGTAAAGTAAGCAAGCCTTATTATACCCAATTTTACAGTTGGGTAAACTTACATACTGGAGACATTTAAATGACTTTCCACAGCATTATAGCAAGAGTCAGTGAAAGCAAAGAGCCTGGAAAAGTCCAGCTCTCAGTCACTCACTACAGGCCCCCACTTTGAGAAAACAAAGTTATTAAGTGTGTGTTTAATGTTAAGCTTGTGAAAAAAGGGGCATTAACCCATTACAAAGCTTGCTTCCTTCAACATGTCAAAAACCTGCTGCAAGCCAGCAACAACAGGATTTTAATCATGCCTTCCACCATCTCCATGGTCAGAAGGCAGCAGTGATTTATCACTTTGCAACAGAAGGATGTGACATTTGCAGCTTGAGACACAAAGTGGAGGAAAAGCACACTGGGTCAAGGGACATTTGGGGCCCATTTGATCCCAAAACTTATAGGAAAGCTACAGTAAAGCAAGCAATGTATTAAGAAGTGATGCTGTTGTCAGAAGCAGGATGGAGTGTCCTGCAAAATTCTCAAGTCCCTTATCATTATCCCCGTCATCCTAGGGCCTGCTTTCCTTTAGAAACATCAGCATCAGTCTCCAAAGATGATCTAACTGGTGCAGACATCAACAGAGTCAGCCACTCAGAGGTGACATGTCCATGGTGGCCTTTGAGAGGCCACCAGCCAGGGGGTGCCAGGGATGCTGGTGGAGCCCAGCCTGAACCTGCAGCAGAGGACAGAGACTCACCTCCACACTGCTCAATCTACCAGACTATTAAACCCCCAATTTTTTCATTTTTCTCCTTTCTTGGTTACTTGACTGTCTGCAAACAGGTACATTTTCTCTTCTCAGTGTCCAATTCATCCTCTTGCTTTCATTCCACAATGCTGCCACTGCCTTTTTCACATCACAGGTCACAGAAGCTGCAATTACCTTACAAACATTGGATTGCCACTGTTGGCAGAACGAAGCAGAAGGAGCTGGTGGTGAGAGAACGCGTTATTCAGTAATAACCAAGGCAAATGAGTAAGTCCAGAAAGAATTGCACTAAATGCAGGTGCTGCAGTGGAGAGAGGAGGGGTCTTGTGGTGTAATATGTGATTCTCAGGGTTTGGAGGGCAGAGCCTAGTTAGAAAATCAGCTGAGGAAAACAGTCTGCAGTGAAAAACCAAACGGAAATTACTGCAAACCCAAGAAATTGAGTCACTGCTGTATTTAGAAGCTCCTTGAGTCTGGAAATTGTTTTCAGCTTAACCTGGAATTTGCCATCAAATGACACACATGGAGCTCAGCTCTCACACTTCATTTTAGCAGTAATTAATAACTCAAGAAATTGGGAAAAAAAGAACTAATTTAACAGTAAGAGAAGGGAGGCCAGTGTACAGTAGGAGTAGGAATACCAGGCCTGATTAGAAAGGGGTTTGGATTACCGAATCCCAAAATCATCCCTCAAGATATCCCCTCCACACCAGGCCCCAAGGCAAACTCTTATCTGTAAAACCTTCAAAAAAAGCTTTTGGCTCAGGAGCAGCTTTTCTCCCTCTCAGCACTAGCTTGTTTCTTCCCCACCCTGCCTTATTTTTTCTGTCCTAATTGAGGGTTTTATTCTTTAAGAGGAAAATGAAAAGGGCAAGACAAATCCTGGCTGCCTTCCAGGAAGCTCTAGTCATTTCAGCTTCATCCTGAGATTTAGACCCTAAAATGAGTTATAAATAGAGTGATTTTACACTGCTTAATGGAGGCTTGTACAAGGCAGAGTGGGGATTCCAGGTCTCCTGCCAGATGGGACAACAGCCTTAGAGGTGCCATGCATTTCATAACTTGGGGAAAATTCATTTGAGATTCCTTATCAGTAAATTCAAGGTGCCCACGAGCCAGAGTCCTCTCACTCCTGCATAAGCCAAAATCCATTCACTAACCTTTGGCAGAACGAAGCAGAAGGGAGGGAGAGAGGGAAGGAGGGAAAGAGCAGAGAGAAACCAGATAATGGTGATAACTTTGGGACTCTGCAGACAGGCTGTGGTGAACCCCCCCCTTTTTTAACCAAATCCAAATGTAGATGGATAAAGTATTCTGGTGCAAACACCTGCTCAGGGCTTGAGCTCTCCCTTCTCTTTCCACAACAGTAACTGAGCTGGGTTTAACATCTCCAAAATTTTGTCACAGAGCAGAACCATGTGGGATAAGCAAGGACACTGCAATACTTTAAAGAGAGCTGCATCTTTTGTCTGAAGCACTCACCATTCTCCTAAAATTCTGCCAGATCTGCAAACATAGGACTTCAGAAACAATCATGCCTAAGTTATTGAGCCAAGGACAGCTGCCCATCAGGTGGGACTGGCTCCTTTTCTCTCTATTTCAGCAGCAGATGAGGAAGGACAAGCACCAGCACACTCCTTGCTCACCAAAACATCCAGGGAGAACTCTCCATCCTCACTCCAGATGGTATTGCAGCCCACAAAGAAGTTGTGGTATTAAAACTTTCTCGATGCATATCACACAGAGGTGGAGGAATGAGCTGTGTTTTATCACATGAATTTAACAGCCAGAAAAATCCAGCACGTGTCAGTACCTCTGCAATTTCATGCCCTCCCTGGTTTCCACAGCATATGGTCTGATGGTGCTATTCCATTTGCTTTCCCTGGGAGAGCAGTTTAAAATGGAGAGAAATAGCATGGTACATTTGAGTTTATGGGGTATCAAAAGGGCTATAGTGGATGGTAGCCAAGGCACCAAAGTGAATTATTTATAGTGCAATTGCACTTTCTCCTAAGCTACCCTTCAGACGGGTCAGGCCTTGGACACTCACATTAAGGCCTTGTTAAATCCAAATAAGATAAGGTGCATACAACAGTTTTACATTAAATCATGTTCAAGTAACATTCCTTCAAAGTAGCACTCTGTGAACAATGTTGCTTGGTTCTTGGGTTAGAGGCACAGACATTTTTTACATAAACCTCCCTTCATCGAATTTGTATTGCCTTTTTTGGGTGGTATTTCCCAGTGTATCATGACCTCTGTATTTTCAAAATTATGAGACAAAGCTGACTTCCTTTCTTTGCACAGTAAGACTGAATAGAAGAGTTTGCCTGGGGATATTGTTGAGCTCAGGTACCAACTAGGTCCATGCAAACCTTATTTGCACAGAAAAATGGCAGCAGTTCTGCACTGCAGAGCACTGCAGTGATTTGCTGCATCACTTTTATGTTGTTGTGACGTAGTCCTTGTGGTCTGCAGGAAAAGGCATTAGCCTTCCCAGCCTGGCAGTGAAGTTTTTAGCTACAGGAATTCTCCCCAAAGCAATGTAAAACCCAGACTCTGCACAGTATCCTGCAGAGCTCTCTTTTTTTCTAGGTAGAGTTTGCCCTAGCGTGATGAAAGAAACGCCAGATCCTGAAAAACTAAGAAATTAATCAGGGCTCTCTGTGACAAAGGTACTACAGAGAAGGGAACAGAACAAACCCCTAAGCACTGTCAGGATACAACTCTCCAGGAAACACAAATATTAAAGACTTACTTCTTAATCCACATTTTCTATCCAATTATGGCTCCTAGCAGCTTCTCTTGCAGCCTGCAGGCAGGTGTGTCAGGTCCTTTCTTCAGGGTGCAGTTTCATGGTTAGAAAAGAAGAGATTGCATGGTCAGATTTTGGAGCAGGGCTGGAAATCCCAGAATCACAGACTGATTGGGGTTGGAAGGCACATTAAAGCTCATCCAGTTCCAACCCCTGCCATGGGCAGGGACACCTTTCACTGAACTATGTTGCTCCAAGTCCCCTCCAATACGACTTTGAACCTTTCCAGGGATGGAGCAAACACAGCCTCTCTGGGCCACCTGTGCCAGGGTCTCACCACTCTTACAGGGAAGAATTTCTTCCTAATATCCAATCTAAACCTAAACCTCTTAGCTTGCAGCCATTCCCCCTTGTCCTGTCACTCCATGCATTTATTAAACATCCCTCTCCAGACTCCCTGGCACCCAGCACAAGCCCTTTCCCAGGTGTGCATTCTCAGCCCAGAGGATGTGAGCAGGACGTTGCTCACCTGGGCTCTGGCACTGGGGGCAGGTGGCACCAGGGCTCCCAGAGCTGGGCACTCCTCTCTGCCTTGCCCAAAGGAAGCAGAGCAGAAATACAGTCTCAGCAGAAAACTAATGGGTACATATTTTTATGAGACTCAATAGCCCTTTAATTGATTTTATTGCAATTTATGGCATTTGCATAATGATGTGAGTCAATATGAAGAGAGTGAAGCAGGAGGTTATAAAAAGCATTTCAGAGTCTTGTTCTCAGGGAGCTGAGTCCAATCCCCACACTTTAATATTTCAGTTTTCTTAATTTTGGTAACGTAGCTGTTTTGCATAACCTTCTGAAGAAAGTGGCAGCATTCTGACAACATGCTGGCTGTCAAAAACATCTGATTGTGCTACCTAGGAAACACCTGATATCAAGAGATTGAATTAAATCCCTAAGTACACGATTTTTAAACCCCCAATTTTCAAACAAAGAAATCAAATCAATATGGTTAAATCCCTCTATCAAGGATTTCTTAATCAAGCCAACAATCTTAATTAATAGTCACAGAAGAGATACCCCTTATTTAGGCCAGCTCATTGCATTGCTCCTTTTTCCTTTGTTTGCCACCTTGAGGTGGTGTCACTGTCTCACTCCAGGCAATCCATGTGCCCTCACTGCAACTCAAGCTGTCCAAAGCACAAGGTGCAAAGATGAACCACAGTTGAAATTATGACTTCAATGGTCTTTTTAGCTGCAATTCTGTAAAGACTTTGTATGTTGAATCATGGGAATAGGTAATAAATATAAGATTATCATCATTATCAGAGGGTTTTGTCCAGCACTGGTGCACAGCAGTTGAGATCTATAACTGCATTAGAAGCTCTGCTCAGTAAACAAAGTTTGGCCAGCTTCATGCAAAATGCCTGTACATATGGGAGCAGTGCCCACAGACACCTCATCCAGCAGCATTTTCTATCTTGGCAAAAAACAAACACTTCTCCAGGGATCAGCTTCCCTCACACAGTGCAATCCACTGGCTTCATTCCATTCACTACCAACAGGACTAAACCAGGAGATTTTTCTTGTTCTCCTAATAGACTCCAACAAAGTGAACTGCTGGAATGACAATTCAAATTATGAAAACATGGCTTTAAAAAGCTGTAATTAAGGCTTGTTAACTAACTTTTGAAAGCAATTAGGCTACCATTTAGCAGAAAACATTACATAGTCATTGTTGTCGTTATTATTATTATTACTACTACTGCTATATTATAATTACTGGAGCCTCCTTCTTCTCTGGGGATAGAGCTCTGAGCAATCTGTTCTAGTAGAAAGTGCCAGTGCCCATGGCAGGGGGATTGGAGCTACATGATCTTGAAGGCATCTCCCAAGGCACCAACCATTCCATGATTCTAGGATCGCTGGAGTGACATACAAGAAAGCAATCAGTAACCCATGGTTTGCTCTAAAATAACCCATTCTCTCTTTGCTTGGCTCTGCAATGGCACTAGCTGTGCAGCAAGAAACTGTCAAAAACCTCAGTGAGACTCATGATGTCCATGGGTAGGAAAGTGGGGCAGTAGGAGATGACAACCTGTGGTGCTGTGAGGTCCTCAGGGTGAAGTGAGAGATGAGAATTTGACTTCATGTTTTCAGAAGGTTGATTTATTATTTTATTATATTATATTAAAAGAAATGCTATACTAAAACTATACTAAAGAAAGAGAAAGGATACATCAGAAGGCTGAACAAAAATGACAAGGAAAGCTCATGACTGACTGCTCAGAGTCTGACACAGCTGATGGTGATTGGTCATTAATTAAAAACAATTTACACAGAACAAATCAAAGATGCACCTGTTGGTAAATGATCTCCAGACCACATTACCAAACAATCAGATAATTATTATTTTCATTCTTTTCCGAGGCCTCTCAACTTCCCAGGAGAAAAAATCCTGGCAAAGGGATTTTCAGAAAATATCTCAGTGACAAGAGCCCTCCCTGGGAGAGGGAATGGGGAGCAGCAGAGCCCAGCAGTGACCCACAGCTCCAGCAGCCCCCTGGAGAACCCCCAGCAAAGCACAAGCAGGGCTGGAGGAGTGGTGTGGGGTCACAGCCCAGCCACCCCTGTGGGCTCTCAGGGCTGGGGCAGGGCTGGCAGGGTTGTACTGGACCAGCTCAGCCACTCCTGCTCTTGCAGCTTCATGGGATCAAACTCTTCCCCAAACACAGCTGCCATCTTAATTAATTACAAAAATTGAGTAAAGACCAGAACTAACACCAGTCAATACTTGGACATTCTTTCAACTGACAGTCCAAAACCTCTTTAAATACAATAGTCCTCAGAGCAGCTGTGTGATCTAAATGGGTTTCATGACACTCCTTTTACAGACGAAAAGGGCAGGGACAATAAAAGAAAGTCACAAGCCCCCATAAGCCTGACTTCAGGTCATTTGGCAAGGAAGGTAACTGGGGTAGAAAGCAGAAACCCTGACCAAGAGAGAGGGAAAATCCAACCCACAGATCTGAGATGGAGCATTTTCTCCTTCCTGCCCCTCAGAGGGGACAAGGGACTCAAGTCATTATATGCTACAGTTGGGTGTGCATGTACTCTGCAAGATAAAATTACATCTACAGATGGTCTAGACAAAAACCACTCAGCTAATTTTAGCTTAGACAGAATCTCATGTGTGTATCTGGGGGAATAAAATTAGATGCACTTTACATACTTTCTAAATTATCAAGAAGATCTTCCTCCATAAATAAATATCAGCCAAAACCTAATCTTATGCTCAATACAAGGCAGTACTTAGGATTTTTATCATGAAATATCAGAAGTAACAAAAATCTGTATCTGTTTTTGTACATCTACAAACATTACAACAGAGTACTTTTTGTCTGTCTTTGTAAAATCCCATTATCACACAGTAATGTGTCCCTAGCACCCTTTATGGATTATTTTTCTGCTTTCCCAATTCTGTTAAATAATTAGTGGTAATTGCCCTAAGCAAATGGCTACCCAGCAATCCAATACTGTCAGTAAGCAATTTGTGCTTTTGAGACGTCCTTGTCTTCACATGTTTGTGTCAGCGGTGCCCAGAAGAGGACACCCAAAATGAATATAAGGGCTCCTGGGATGGGGCTTGGAGGCACCTGGGCTGGTGGAAGGTGTCCCTGCCCATGGCAGGGGGCTGGAATGAGATGATCTTTAAGGTTCCTTCCAAACCAAACCATTCTATGATTCCATGATTCTGTAAAACTGTTATTTTCAAGCCTGTGCCTTGGAGAAAAAACAAAAGAGTAATGTTTGAGGCTATCAAGTCTTTATGCCATTCCACACAGTGGAAAAATGCAGGCTTACCTGTAACAGCTCTTGTCTGGGATTATTATTTTTATTATGGGCAGGGATCTCCAGGTTCAGTCTCAGGAGTCAGCAGGTGTGACTGGCAAGAACAGCCTGTTTCACTCCAGACAAAAGGCAATTTGCATCTTTTACACAGTGGTTTGCAGAATAATGATCCTGTTTACAACATTCAGTACCTTTCATATGAAGTTCTTTGCAGGAAAAAAAAAAAAGAAACAACATTTTAAGTTCTTTGCAAACAATAACTCTTTAAATGTGTGGGACATTTTACCTTCCAAGGGGTAAAAATCTGGTTTGACTCCTTCAGACAAAGCTGCAAAAAGTGATGATGTCTCTGCTTTTATAAGTGGTGAGGCCACATTGTGACTCATATTCCCAGGTTAATTTTTAAAAGAATTAATATGCTATTTTTATTAATTAATATTTATTTATTCTTCCATACTATCAGTTGCTTCATGACCTCTTTTTCCAGGGCTACAGACTCTCCACTCCACATAACACTGTTTAAGGGTTTACTAAAACATAATTATTAGTACTTTTATAACCTGGATGTTCAGCACTACCATGTGCTACTCTGATTTATGTTTTGACCCTTCAGGTCTTCAGAGATGAAAATCAAAACCTTCTAAATCACCTGCATAAATTACTGTCTTTGTAATAAAAATGTGACTAATATAATTCTAGTCAATTCTGAGTTTTCTGAAGAATTGCTCGAGGTACTGCTTCTGGATAAAAATAAATGTTCAAACAATTTCATACTTGAGCATAGGGATATCTCTGTGATGCATCATCCTGGTTCTACATAATCATGAAGTAAAACTAAATTGTATTTTAAAAGACCTTCTTCTTCTTTCTCATGTATGTAAAAGTCTCATCACTCATGCGTACATGATCTCTGTAATTGCAGAATTGGCATTGTAGCATTGCTGCTTTGACTGGAGATTCTAAGCAATTTTTTGTCGTAGACATCATTTATGAAAAATCTTTTCTTAGGATTTTTCTTTTTGAGAAGCTGCAGTTTCAGCAACAAAATTTAAACACTGATTATCTGCTGCTGTGGAATGCAACAGGTCCACCTGTGCTTGGCCCATCTTGGATATTTATAATTAATGGCCAATGAAGCACCAAGCTATCTTGGACAGAGTCCGAGAAAGCTGCTTTTTGTTATCATTCTTTTCTTTTCTATTCTTAGCTTAGCTAGCTTCTGAGGAAACCTTTTCCTTCTATTTCTTTTAGTATAGTTATAATGTAATATATACATATCATAAAATAATAAATCAAGCCTTCTGATCATACAGTCAACATTCTCATCTCTCCCTTCACCTGAAAACCCCTGTGACCACTGCCACAATTTTTCATTCTTAGATTTTTTTTTTTTGGGGGGGAGGGGTGGAGTTCAAATTCATTAACACATTTTACACTGCTTCCAGCAACATTGAAAGTACTCAGAAAAAAAGTAAAGGCAGAGTTCTCTCAGCACTGCTGTTGATGCCAAGGTGGGAATAAGCTGGGCTAAGGACAGCCAGCTCTGTACCCAGCAGACCTGCTCAGACCTCTGAGCAAAGCCACTGCAATGCTGATCAAGACAAGAAAAAATCAGCCTCCCCTTTCACGCCCCAGAAAAAATGAGGCAGCACGGCCCTGAACAGCTGCCCTTGCACCCACTCAAGCATCCTCACACCCCCAGGGCCAGCACAGAAGAGAATCAAGATTTGAGGGATACAGGGATCCCTCTAGCCAAGCCACCCATCTGGACTGGAATTGCCAACAGCAGCCCATCAGGCACAGAGAGTGGGCATTGCTTCATGGTGACAAGTATTTTACAGCTGTATGTCCAATCTCTCCTCTGGATTTCTGTAATATCTTATCAAAACAAATAAGAAATTTCTGTGCAGGATCATATAAACACTCTCCACTCTGTCTTTGTCTTCCTGAGAAGCTGGCAGGCCTTATTTGCCTCTCAGTTACCTGGATAAACAGATTGCTAATATTACCAATGGATGTGATAATATTCCAAAAGCAATGTTTAACAAAAGGGTGAAATTATTTGACCCAAACAATTCCCAATGTGTTACTGCTGATAGAAATATCTTCTGCCTCTTGCCATAGCATAAATGAAAAAACAACTGCAACAAAAGCCCTTAAAAATGCATTTAAAAATAAAAAATCTGCATATCTCCAGAAATTACTTTCTCACTAGCATGAGCAATTTTGACCTCAGCATATGTTAGAGAAGTTCTGCTTCTCATTTTAGGAGCTGCTCAGATCTAGGAGCTCCTGTTTTAGCTGAAGTTTGATGTGCCAGATCAGTCCCGAGCTCACGCAGCATTAGGAGGGAGATTTGCAGAAGTATTTAGGTGCCTAGAAATGAAGACAGGCACCTCATGGGATTTGAAATGAATGCAAATGAGGCTATTTTTGTCAACCTCTGTAAGAATTCATTTGGGCTTTGTAACAGCCAGTGGCACAAGTGACATCTCTGTCACATTCCAGCCCTATCCTTTGCTGTGTGCTTGTGTCTGTGTGTCCAGCTGGTCCTCTGACCACATGACTTGGGGACAAGGTGGGAAAATAAGAGCAACCATATCCAGCAAAGTCATCCAGCTTTACCCTCTCTACAGGAGGTGACCAGAGAGGTCACTACCTCTGTAAAATAGAAACCCTTGAAGATGCACATTGCACATACAGATCATCAGCTACACAAGGTACTTCACTCACAGAATGGTTTTGGTTGGAAGGGACATTAAAGACCACTTCATTCCAACCTTTCTTCCATGGGCACTCCACTTCCCACTAGACCAGGTTGTTCAGGTGTTCTGTGGTTTGACGATGCGTTAATCTCTTGACCAAATACTGTGACTCCTTTCATTTCATCCACAGATATGCAGACAGCTTTTAGCCAGTCAAGATGGAGCAGAGCATTGCCTTCCTTTTCCATCATCCTTCACCTGCTACTTCACCCTCCTGCCAGCCAGCACAGACTTCACTTGAACTGAGCCAGACAGAAGGTGACTCCAGTGGGGCACAAGACCTGAAAATCCCACTGCAGCTTCATGTGTGAGTCAGCTCTAAGAAAAGCCTGTCCAAGTCTTCAGCAGAAATTATGACCTTGTGTGGTAAACAGCAACAATCACTACTTACTCATGGCCCCTTTATCAGTTTGGTGGCAACAAACCATAAATCCTCCACTGCCCTTCCACTCCAGCACATCAGCAGGCATTGTCATCAGAATCAGCTAAAATGAATGAGATTTCACATATATTAATGAGATGTATTTCACATGTATTAATCTCATTTTTTTCACACCAGATTTGTTCTCTGCCCTCTGTGCCCCAAACCAACCTCACAGTACCTGGTTTGTGCTTAGGAAATGTCTGTGTTTGCAGCTCAAAGCCCTTCTCCCTTTTCTAGTTGATGACAGTGGGTCTGTGCCCAGCCCAGGTCTGTGCCAAACAGCTCTGAGTTTGCATTGCAATCAGCTGGTCAAGGGATCTTTATTTCTGTTTTATCTTCCTCGCAATGTGTGCCACAGTCTAGAGACAGAAGATGGGCAGAAGGAGCTCTGCATCCCAATCAGGGCTGACACACAGTTCCTGTGTGCAGGGAATCCTGAGCATGGGCAGCAGGAAATGCTAAGTGTGATTAACCTTCCCTTTCCCTACCCCACAGCCTCCACAGAGGCAGATTTGTACATCCTTAATTTTAATTAATAAAATCAATATGCATGCACTCGCACATGTACCACTGCAAATTAGCTTTCAAGGAAAAAAGAAAGGAAAAAGAAAAATCTGTGACACTCTTCCCCACAAATGGACTCTTGGAAAATATTTTCACTGGCTGGTGCTTCTCTGAACTTATGAGACCTCCCAAGATATTTGGCTGAAATGTTCAAGTTCAGCATGGACAGTTCAATTCCAGATTTATGTTTAGTAAATGTTCTAATGTTTTAAAATCTAAAACCAAGAGATCTCAGGGTTACATTACATGGCAACATTTAAGTGAGAACACAGTTTTTCATAGATTTTTTTTCCTTTTTTTTTTTTACTTTTTTTTCCATTGCTGTGAGCATTCTGTAGGAAGGGTTTTTGTCCTCGGCATAATAATATTTAATAAACCATAATGTCACTAATTTGCCTAGGCTTTTAATGAGGCCGGTCTAAAAAGCTCTGTTCCTTTATTCCTGCATTTTCTTAATGAAATGAACTTTGTTCTCATCCCTTTGTCTTTGCTGGGGTCTGCTGTTCTGCTATTCTTGAGCTCTTCAGCCTATTTGATAAGCTGCAATACAGACACTGCCAGATGAAATGTATGCTGCATTATCACCTCCAATTAAGCAGCTGGGCTAAGTGACCTCACCAGGGAACAGGAGTCTCTTCTGATCACTCAGCCCCGTGTTACTACTCCCTTCTGCTTTAAATTTTCATTTCTTGGGCTGTATCAGGCAGTTATAGGGACTTCATATAAGCTAAAAATGCTGCCATTGGTTATCCCAGCCATGCTGAGGAAAGCCATGCCATGTCACAGCTGGTCCTCCAGGGAATGCAGCAACCAGAACACCCCAGTGCCCCCAGAGGACCCTGCTCCATGACACCATGTCGTGGTGCTTGCCCTGGGAAGAGGAAGGGCAGCCAAAGTAGCATCAAAGTAACACACCATGATGGAGTGTCTAAATCTTGTGCTGACCCTGAATAATTCATCCAGCTGTGTAGCCAGAGGTGAGGTGCTGTGGGACCCGTGCTCAGCTCTGGTGCACACTCCTGCCTTTTGCTGAGAGGAAGGAACCTTTTGTAGTGGCCTGAGGATCAGGAGCCTTCACCTGCAGCAAGACCTGGAGTCTTCTTAGCTGCTACCGGAATTGATTGAAGATAAGGACTCTCAGGGCTGTGCTGGGTGTGCTCCCACCTGGGGGAGCCCTGAATGCACCCTGAGCTTTGCTCTCCCGTCCCCGGGGATGGCAGCACTGATCCCACATCTGATCCCTCTCCCACAGCCTGCAGCTTCCATTCTTTAATATCAAGAGGAAGCTTCAATATTCCAGAGATCTTTTTTCTTTTGTAAAATTTATAAAATGCCTGTTGAAGTACCATTCATGTTGAAAAGCCTCTCTCTATCAAGGCCTCTTGGACTAAACATAACAATATAACAAACATTTGCCATTAATAATAGAGAAAAAGTCCTCCCCTGTGTTATCATTCATCAGGATGATGTGTTATTAGTTTATAGATATATATTTTTTAGCTGAAGATTTTTTTGGCAGCAATTTGGCCTTCAAAATAATGGACTTGGCTGTATGTAAAGCCTCAGAAAATAGTGCTATTGAGAGAGGTTCAACAGTGAATGAATCTGATTAGAGAGGAATTTCCTTTGCAGTGAAATAGAAAAATAGTGCCATCTTTTGGTCTGAGCAGCTTGGCCAGCATCATGGGTGAGGGTCAAGAGCCAAAAACCACTGGCCACATCAATAGCTGGATTTAGCTCTGGTTATTACTGTCTCTGAAATTCTTATTTTTTCCTAAACCACAATAAATTCTGGATTTAGTACATATGCAAAGGAAAGAATGCTCACCCTGGAGATCAGGGCTCCTATTTGTTGTCCCTGCCATGCCCAGCTGCATCCTTACTTACACCTTAGGCTCACAGGTTTGCCCTGGGGTCTCACTTGCCTGAGATTCCAGCTGTAAACCAAAAAGGCAGATGCCATCAGCACTCCTGCCCCTCCTTCCTCCACACAAGGAAACAGCTTTGGGGGATTTAAAACTGCTGATTTCCAGCCCTGGTTTGACAAATTGCCAGGATTTAATTCTAGTGCAGGGCTCTGAAAATCAGAGAATTTGAGCCTCAGCTAGTTTTACATTCAATTGTAGACTGATTAAGGATAGTATTAGCTCAATAATCAACTACATAAAAGGGTTACACTCCCCCACAGAACATGCCACACCAGCATATTTTGCATTCCTCTCAAAAGGATGAATGTAGCTTTTAATCAGTATTTTTGTCTATACATCACCTTTTCCTTTCTGATCTCACAAATGGGAATTCTCTAATGCTTTTCATTTTATTCTACAAAACTGACTTACTGAAACAATTTGGTAAATGTTTCGTTGTGCTGAGAAAATGACCCATCTTGCAGCTCTTTCTCCAGAAAAAAATGAACAATACTCTGTACCACTGCCTCTCAAAATGTTATTTTTCTTTCCTAGGGCCATAGAGAAAACAATACTCTAGTTTTGTTCCAAATATCTGAAGTTATTTGACACAGAAAATATCATCCATGAGCCAGGACCCAGACATGTCCTGCAATTAAGATCTCGAGTTATTGACTTTCCATTGACATCAGGAAGTCTATTAAATGCTGCTGTGGGCAATCTGTATTTGACATTGTCCAGGTACACAACACACTGGCAAAGCATCCAAATGAATGACAAAACCCCACAGAGCTGCACAAACCCCCTCAGGCTGCCAGAGCAGGACAAGGCTGCGTCTTGATTAGTCAGCAAAGGCTGCTGACGGTAGGGATGGGGAAAACCTTTGTTCACATCTATTAAAATGCTGCAACATCTCAAACAAATACATATGTATTGAATTATAGAGGTATACATTTAGACAGAGCGTGAAGACAAAATAACAAGGACACAAGACAACATGTATTCAATAGAGTAATTTCAACTGCTGAGCTGGGTAGAGAAGCTCACATTCCATGGGGAAAACAGACACATTCCATCACAATTTCACTACCCAAACTTCCCTTTTTTATGCAGGCTTTTACTATGCTGTTTCTTCAGGCATCAGGGTTGGTTTGGCTTTTTGGTTGAGTGTTTTCTTTTTCCTTTTACACGGATAAGCCCATACAGGGAGTTTCCTCTGACCTTGGAGACATTACGAGTAGCTTAGCAATCATCTCGGATTTTATTCAGGCTTTAAAAGTGAGCAGGAGTGTTTGCACAGACTTCACTGGGATTCAGAGTCAGCTTCTGAAATGTTTTTCCTATAAAGACTCTAATGACACTGTGCTGGTTTTACTACTGCTACACTAAACCTTCTCACAAGTGACACCAGACTTTTCTGTCTGTAATGACTGTCATCTGCCAGCTCTACTCAATGCCTGCTTATGTTGCTTAACTTTCTCTTCCCAGCAATTAGCAAAAGCAATATTAAAATTCCTCCCTAGGCATCTGCTTCCCATAGCCAAAAAATTGATGCTTTAAAACCACTGGTAGTTTTTAATAGAACAGTAAACAGAGTAACTAAAATGCAAAGAGGGAGAGGAACCCTAGGCTGCAACAATAGTTTAACCATTGCAGGTACAGCAGTTTTATTTGTTCTTTGAAGAGAATATGTTCCAAATTTACATTTCTTCAGATATCTTTCAGAAGAGGCAGCATTTAAGAACCAGCTACACTGGATTAAATGCAAGACCTGGAATAAAATCAAGAACACCCCTGTAAGCTCTACATCAGCTTTTTGTGCCACACGATCTTTATGCTTGACTCACTACACATATGGATTTCAGGAACATGAGCAAAAAAAGGTGTTTCTTCTGGGGGATGAAAAAAATCCCAGCTAGAGATTAAACAGTATTCTGTTGCATAACAAATATTATCAGCCTAAGTGGAAAAGGAAATTCCTGTGGATCCTGCCCATAAGGGAAGAAAATTCCCTGCTGCTCACAACAGATACTGCAATGTACAAGGATTGCATTCTCTACCCAGGGAGATTAGGAACCTCAATTCCTATTGGACTGGAAGTGTCCCTGCCCATGGGAGGCTGTTGGAACTTGGTGTAAGGTCCCTTCCAACACAAACATTCTATATTCCTGTCCTTCTTCCAGCTGGTGGATGGGCAAAGTGACCAGATATGGCACTTTGGTGGAAATTGCTCCCAGCTCCCAAGTCCATTCCCCAGCAGCTGGTAAGTCCAAATGTTAACATTTCCTTTTCACCTTTCAAAGAGGCCACACATTCTTCCACAGCACTTTATATTCACGCTTGCAGCCTGACACAGTGATGGAGCTCTGCAATTCAGGCCCTGGTGTTCTTCGATCCCTTGCAATGCGCAAAACAGCAGTGTCGGGCTTAATGCTATTTCCAAGCTCTCAAGCTGCCTGTCACTGGGTTATTGATCTGAAGAATTCAAGCTGGCCACACATCATTTGCCCAGTGAAAAGCCTGGCTGGCTATTGACACTCTCCACACACAGTCCCAGCAGCCAGCAGTGACAGAGCGGGAACCCCTGCCTGGCACACGGCTGCTCACAGGGCAGAACCAACCCAAAACCAAAATCAGTGCCAGCACCACAGATCTGGGTTAACAGGCACCCTGCGGTGTCCCCTGCAGGCACTTGGTTTGTTTGACAGGATTAGATGAAACAAAGAATGACACCTCCAAGTCATTCATGTTTGCATTACTTGTGTAAACACCTGGTGCCAAACCACTGGCACAAAAATCACAGCACTGAACTTCTTTATCTGCCTGTTCAGCCATCTGTGAAATAATAATAATTCAGATTAAAAAAAATTAACCCAGCACATTTCTAGTCCTCCCCACCTTTGCTGTCAGCAGTGGGTTCTCCAGCAGCGTCACTGCCCCTTGTGGATCAGCGTGGTGCCACACAGCATTCCCTTCCCATGGAGGAATAAATCCTGCAAATAAAACACACCCTGTGGGGATTGACAGACACGGACTGTGCTTATGCCGGCAAAGAAAAGCCAGTTATTACACCAGTTTGCCAGTATTTATAGGTCACTATGTTTGTACAAACATTTTCCACTCAGATCCCTTTGTCCCAGTCCCCTTTAGAAACACAATCTTCTCGATAATCCCTCTTACACTAGCAATGTCCCTGTTAAACTCTTTCTCCAGCAATGTCCTTGTTATCTCCTCTCATCAGAGCAGTCAGCATCACCAGACATGATGCCTTCCCTTCTGTTCTTGCCTTGAGTTTATCTCTCCCTCAGCCTTCACTGCACCAAGGCCAAAATGTTGGCCGCACTGCCCAGCCCAGCTTCTGCAGCTGTCTGATCTCCCACAGCACTCCACAGCTCCAGGGCTGTGCTGCATGTTTAACACCCCATGAGGGCCCAGCTCACACCTTCCAGGGTGACATTCATGCATTCAAACAACCCAAGGCACCCAAGAGCAGGTGCCAGTGCTGCCATCCCTCTTCCCATCAGCACAGGACAACTCCCTCTGGTCACAGGTGACGTTTCCATGTGGCAGGAAAGGGCACAGGTAGCAGAAGCATCAGCCACTGAATCTCTTGGTTCATATTTTCCCTAGGCTGGAGGAGGAGAGCCATGACCAAATTGAGTCTTTTTAATTGGTAATTTTCATCTGACTATATTTTTGCACTTCTGAAAACCCCACCGAAGGCCTGGTTTTTAAACTGTGTAATTTCCTGACAATTAAGTTACTTTTAATAACTGCTTTGGTCAGGAAGGTCTCTACAGCATAGCAAAGGTTTTACAGCAAAGTCAGGAGATGAAGCACTAACCTCCTCATCCCACAGTGAGGAGATCTGCAATGGAACAGCCTCCTCCAGAGACAAGGCATCCGGAATACAACAGCTTCCCTACCTTCTGCTGCTGCCTTCATTTTTAAAACCTTCCTTTGCTGATGAAACGAGGTGCTTGAACACCAGCAGATTTCTCCCTCCCGTTAGTGGCAGCCTTGTTCAATTAAGCCAGGGCAAAGGTGTGTCCCTGGTAATGGACACTGCCAAGGGAGTCCAGGTAAGAGCACAGGCTCACATCACCCACCACATTTGCATGTCCTTGGATACTTATTTGTTTTTCTTGATGTGAAACATCTCATTGAAAAAAAACCATACAGCCTTGTTTAGAAGTCGTACTTCAATTACATTTAATTACTATTGCTGTAAAATGGATGGTGACTTCTACTAAATTTAATTACTTCCCTCTGCAGACAGTGAAGGCCAATGGCCAAGGCATCAGCCAGGCTGGTTGATAAAAGGCACAGTCAGGGCAGCCACACGATGATACAGGTGAGAGAAAGGGGCCCATGGGAGATGACAACCTGTGCAGGGAGCACAAAGCCTGACCAGGTACCATAGCACAAATCTGCAGAGGCAAGAAGAGTTCTCAGCATCCCACCATGAAAGAGCTGGGAAACCAACAGCAAATCCACCTGAACAGCACCCATGAGGAGCTGTGGGTGCTGCTGCTCCTCAAACCCTCTGAAACATTTTTTGCCTGCAGTAGCAGCCTGGGAAACCCACACTAGATGGCACCTGCACAGCAACTCCCATGTCAAGCTCATAAAATTCATCTTATTCTACCCCTCACCATGGTCAGGGACAGCCCAGGTTGTTCCAAGCCCTGTCCAGCCTGGCTTTGGACACTTCCAGAGATGGAGCAGCCACAGCTGCTCTGGGCACCCTGTGCCACACCGCCCTCACAGGCAAGAATTCCTTCCTAAAACCAGGTCCTTCATTGTTGGGAATTTAGCTGCTAGAGAATAGAAAAGTACAAAACCGTGGCTAATTCCAAGTCCTGCACCTGTGTTGATAGCATGTCCTTGAGGCTTAGCTGTAGTATAAGAACAAACAGTGAAAGAGACATGAGAAAAGAGAGATGTAACCCCTAAGGAATGAGGAAGAGTTGATAGTATAGTTTAACCAATAGATTGCTTAGCTTACAGAATATTCATAAGCTTATTACTCGCTGTATAAGTGTCTGATGCTCTCTTCAATAAACTGGAATTTGCTTATCACTCATATTGAGTGTCTGAGTCTCCCCTCACCGACAAGTAGCTCATCCCCGACAAAGGCCTTCATTTTCAGCGACACTTCATCACTCTTTTGGTCCTCCAAGCAGAAGCCTAGAGCTTCCCCTCCACCAGCTTCACTACCAACACTGAAAATAAAATGAGAGAAATGGGAGGAGCCATCACATTGCAGCCAAGCATTAGTGCTGTATTTACCCCAAAATACAATATCCTGAGGTGAAGACAAGGTGTGCTCACAATTGTGGGCAAGCAGGTCACAAAAGCCTCCATCAACCTCTGACAGGCTGGAAGAGTTTTTCCTAAGTAAAACACTGTCACCTTCCTGCAAGGCCCTCTCCCTCTGGAGCCATGGGTTTTGGAAGCAGTAGCATCCTGCTGAGCAGCCCACTGGAGTTCTGCTGCTCCAACCACCGTCCCCTGGATCATCACTCTGTGGAGTTGTTCAACCCAACTTCGTGTTTACATGAATGAGTTTGAATTTATAATAAACTTGATGGTGCCTAACTGATAGATATAAAAATGAGCCAGTTATGCAGCACTCTGCTCTGATCCTAAAACAGATGTTTGAGGATATAAAATTATGTTGTGAGCTTTGAAATTGCACATACAATTAAAACCTTCATCTTTATTGCTCCTCCTAAGTGTTAAATGCAAGTATATCTACATTGGAACTTCACTTATTGCCATACTTCTCCCTCTCTCCCAAACCAAGACTGACTTGCAGCACTGTGACACCAGTAATTATTCTCCTCCTCTGACAAATTCAGGGGAATGAACAGAAATCTTTGTGGAGCCCATTTAACATTCATCTTGTACAAACAACCTGGTTCTTCCTTCATTTCCAGGAGTGTTGGCTCTCTCAGACAAGTTAAAGTCTTCAGGGCAGTGCCTTGGGAAAGACATTGTGGCTTTTCTTTTGATGGGCTGTGAGAATTCAGCATCAGGAGCTTGCAGCTCAGTGCTGATGAGAGCCAGGGGCAGGTTAAATCAATATGGGTCTTCATTTCCTTCACTTTTCTTCTTTTAAAAAAATTCTTTTTATAGTTTGTGTTTTCAAGGTTTTTGTAGCAACAAGAACTGCTTTGCATACCCCTCCCAAACCCTGAAATGTCATCAGTTCATGTCAGCACGTGCCTCCAGGACCTGGATCTTCAGGAAAGATAAAAATATTGCAAATGCTGGGTCAAACCACAAGAGCTGATGCCACAGCCTGAAAGCACATTCCTCCTGAATTAAGGTTGGATGAGGAGAAATGCATTTACTCCATCCTCAAAAGTGCAGGAATTCAACCCAGAGGGAAGAATGGTGCAGGGACAGGTTTTAGTCCTCCTGGTGCTCAAATATGTTCTGTCCAGAACATTTTGCCCTCTTAATAAATGATGAGTGGCTGCAAGCACTGACTGACCCTGCCTGCAGAGCCCTCCTGGCAAGTCCCCATGTGGTGGAGACACCTCAGGCTGTGACCCTGCTGCTGCCAGTGCAGTTCTTGCCTTCTTCCTTAATGCAAAAAGAAAGCATGATTCCAGCAGACAGCAACTACCTGCTGGGCAAGAAATCTTCTGTGGAGGGAGAGAGAATTCATCTCTCTTTTCATATTTACTTTGGAGGGACAATTCTCAACCTCTCCATGAGCAAATAACACAGCACATTGGTAGCCTAACAAGAAATTGTTGACTCTTACCAATAAAATCAGATTGATACTGACTTTCCAGCAGAAAATCAGAAAAAGCCTTGGCTGAGTGCCCCCAGGGAATACACTCAAGTTTAGGTCAGCAGCTATTTGATGCACTGAGTGTAGCTTGGGAAGCCCTAGAGCACAAAGAATGTGAGGCCCTGTCAAAGCAAAAATCTGCCAACCCTCCAAGAGTGCCAGGTCTAACCCAAATGCTTGGACATGGAATGTGAGGATGGGAAGTGATGCTGCACATCATGTGCTGGGTTTCCACCACCTGGAAAGAGAAGGCAAAAGAGAAACCCAAAATCCAAGGAACTCATTAAGTGGATTGCTCACTAATGACACTGCTTCTCCTCCATTTGATTTTACACAAGGAATTGCTGGCTGCAGTCAGGCCATCCTGGCACTCCACCTTCCCACACAATCTGAGAGCTACTTGTGCCTTCCCACACTGCCCCACCAGCTGCTGATGCTTCTGCCACAGGAAGAAATGCTTCACAGCCTCTCTCCAGCAAAGTGCATGGAGAGCAGTGGAGAAAAGGGCACAGCTTTATTCCCAAGTTATCCCCAAGGCAGGATAACCATCATGGACGGAAAGGGATCACCCAGGCACATGAAGCAGAATCAGGACAAGGTACCAGACAGCTTGAAAGTTCTAAATGCAAAGTGACCTGCTAAGATCCACATCCTCCTGCACCCCATGGCTCCACATTGTCCCTGCTGATATTGCCACAGGCCCAGGGCAGCCCAGGCTGGAGAGTATCAAGTGCTAGTAGCCCAGAATGTCCCCAGTGCCACTGGTGCCACCTGCCAGGGTGCTGGGTACTGGCTGAGCATGGCAGCGACAGCAGGCACAGCCCTGCAAAGCCTGCACAAAACCAGAGGCAATGCTGGCCTCTTGTGGCAGCTCTGGTCCTTTTCCCTCCTTTAAAAAGAACGGAGGTTTTCAGAAGTTAAAAAAAAAAAAAAAAAAAGAGAGAAAAGAAAATTAAAAACTTAGCCACCTACCAGAAACTGCTGGAATTCAAAGATTCCCAGGAACAAAACCAGGCTGGTTTTGAGCAGGGTCCTAAGAACAAGGTGAGGCTGGACAGGGCTGTGATCAGCCTGGCTGGTGGAAGGCATCCTCACACATGGCAGAGGGTTGGAACTGGGTGAGGGTTAAGGTCCCTTACCACCCAAACGATTCTGTGATTCTAAAACTGAAAATTCCCACTGGAGTGAGTAAAATGGTGAAGATAAAACCCAACTCTTACCTGAGCAGCAGAGGTGCAAACACATCCCCATGCACAGGAAAAGGGGCTGCACAGGGAGGAAGGGAGGACAATCCCATGTGCACTGGGGGAACAGAGGACAAGAACCTGCAGACTGCTTGCCAGGAAAGAATCCATTACACAAATGTCCTGCCACTGAAAAAAAAAAAGTCCTTTCCCATAAAGTTTCCTCATAGCTTAGCTTTTGTAGTATCAATGGATAACACAATATCCCACCAATGGAGGGAAAATGCACTCAAAAGTGGTCCTGCCAGCCAGGGCAGGGGGCCCAACTCCTCTTGCCCATCCCATCTGGGGTGCCTGGGGGCCACAGGCCCTCTGCAAAAGTAAGGGCAGGAAAAGAAGTATTTTAGTATTTCCAGCTGTGTGGTTCCACGCTCAGTGCCAGCACACAGCTCCATCTGTACGTGCTGCACAGGCCGTTGGTCTGGGAGGCACCACAGGCCTCAGGCCCTCTCTGGTCTCTATCCTGAGGCAGCAGCCACAGGACTTGGGGAAAGGGAAAAGATCATAGAATTACAGAATGGTTTGGGTGGGAAAGGACCTTTCAAGGTTATCTAGTCCAGCCCTCCACTCCTGCCACAGGCAGGAACACCTTCCACTGTTCCAGATTGCTCCAAGCCCCATCCAAGCTGGCCTTGAGCAGTTCCAGGGATGGGACAGCCACAGCCTCTCTGGGCAGCCTGTGCCAGGGCCTCACCACCCTCACAGGCAACAATTACCTCCTAAAATCAAAAACAATCCTGCCATCCTTCAGATCAAAGCCATTCTCCCTTGTTCAGAGTCCCTCTCCAGCTCTCTTAGAGCCCTTTTAGACACTGAAAGGGACTCCAAGGTCTCCACAGAGCCTTCTCTTCTTTAGTCGGAGTACTCCACCTGTCTGAGCCTGTTTTCACAGAAAAGCTGCTCCAGCCCTCTGAACATCACAGGTCTGTATTGTCCTCACTGTGAAGACACAACAAAATCACTCAGTGGTGGTTCCTC
Organism: Zonotrichia leucophrys gambelii; assembly: GCF_028769735.1. Taxonomy (NCBI): domain Eukaryota; kingdom Metazoa; phylum Chordata; class Aves; order Passeriformes; family Passerellidae; genus Zonotrichia; species Zonotrichia leucophrys. The sequence goes on from NC_088183.1 coordinate 10,247,842, forward strand.
TTTGATGCTGGGGTGAGCATCACTCCCACCAGGCTCTTCCCAGCTCTGTACCACCTCAGCTCCATCCTCCAAAGGCTGCCAGAAAACAGCTGCTGAAAACAATTAATACATGTTGATTGTTTATTGATTCCAACATATTAATAGATTGGATAATAAACAGTACTTTAAACATTCTCTTAACCAAAAATATAACAAATATTTACAATCACTCAGTAAAAATACAAAAAGCATACAGAGGCATTGTCTTTCTAAAAGACATAAGTGTAAGAGGTATCAAAAAATAGGAGACAAACATTGCTTGTTACAGAATACTTTACAATCACTGACTTGTGCAGTACAATTGCTATTGGAATATCATTACATCTGTGCAGTTTTGCCAATATGCTCACATATTTAGAATTTAATTAATACCAAGCTAAACTGCATTCCAGGTATATCAGAAATAAAGATAAAACAATAAAAAGCACAACAGAAGCAAAAGCTGGGTTGGGAATTCAAGATAGATTACCCTCTATACAAGCGTTCTAAAATATAATGTGTAAAGCTTTTCTAAAGAGAGAGTATCCCTTTTTTCTTTTCTTTTTGCAAAGGCAGTGGTAAGTTTATCCTTCAAAAATTCTGATGTTTTTATAAAAACTTAAATGACAGGGTTTTATTTCCACTATTGCCTGTAGTAAAATGACTCAGGACATGATTAAAGAGGTTTTGGAACACCCCTGATGCCTCACAGGCCCCTCTGCAAGTGGCATCACTGGTACATTCAGCCCCTGGGGACACCCTCTGCCTCTGGGAGGTGCAGAGAGCCCCCAGCACAGCCCATCCCAAGCAATGGGCTCTGACCCCCTTCCAGTGAGGCATCACTCACCTGGCACCACAGGGTCTGCTGACTGGAAGGGACCCAGCAGGATCATCAAGGCTGGCCCTGCTCAGCACCATCCCCAGCAATCCCACCCTGTGGCTGAGAGCCTTGTCCAAACACTTCCTGAGCTCTGACAGGTTGGTGCTGGGACCACTTCCCTGGGAAGCTGTTCTGGGTGAAATGCCTTTTCCTAATGCCCAACCTAAACCTCCCCTAACACATCTTCAGGCCATTCCCTCCTGATCTGTCACTGCTCATGAGAGAGAAGAGATGAGAGCTGCCCCTCAGGAGGATGTTGTAGATTGCAATGAGATCTCTCCCCTGTCTCCTTTTCTCCAGGCTGAACAGACCGAGTGCCCTCAGCCACTCCTCATAAGGCTTCCCCCCTCCAGACCATCCCCATCCTTGTGGCCTCCTCTGTATGCTCTCTAATAGCTTCCTGTCTTTTTCATATCATGGTGTCCAAAAATCACACACAGGACTCAAGGTGAGGCCACACCTACAAAATTATCTGAATAAAGGCAAAAGGAAGGAGCCAGGAAAGCCCCACACTGCCCACTGCTGGCAAACACTCAAAATTTGTCCACATTGAAAAATGGTGAACTGCAAACATCCACAGCCATTGTATTTCCATTCTTTTGTGTACCTAGGAGATGAACCTGATGCTCAGAGGCTCAGTGACCTCATCTTCCCCTTTCTGCAACTGGAGAGGCCAATTCAACTTTACCAAACCACACTGCTTTCTCAGGAATTATTTGGAAGTTTAAGATTTATAACAAAACACTGTGTGCTTAAATCACAGAAATCTGAAATGCATCTTTCACCAACAAGACAGAAGCAAACAACGAGCAGGAAGTGAGCAAACCCAGGCATGGCAGTGGAAGAACATGACATGAGGCACCTTAACTGTTCATCAGCATCAGAGCCCAAGCTAGAAGAACCTAGCAGAGGTACTGAGACAGGGATCTGTGGTCCAGAAGACATCACTTCAACAAAGCAGTGTACAACAGGTACTAACCACCATATTGCTTCTGTCTGAATTACCAAAAAAAGGGATAATGTCTCTTCAAACCCACAGCAGACACTCTACATTTGGCTATTGGCCCCAATCAATGTGATCGGTTGACTTAAAAACAAACAAACAAACAGAAAGCCCAGCAAGGAGCAGCAGAGAAGCCACACTGTGCGAGGCAGGAGGAGCAGGAGTAGCTCATCTGTCCATCATTTATGCATGATTTATGTACACCAGCTGTGTTGGCTATTAGGAAAATATTATTAGTAAGACTTTCACTCATTCTAAAACTTTTCAGTGTCTGCCAAGCCCTGTGGAACAGATGGATGCTGTTGATGTGCAAACACCATCAAACACCACGTTTGGATGGGTGATTAATTCAGCTGCTCTTGCTGACTGCCAGGAGACCCTGACCCTGCTCCCCCCACAGGGGCTTCCCTGCTCCTCCAAGGCAGCACTATTGGGTTTGGGGTAAAAGGAAGCCACTTTAGTAACCCCCATCCCCTATATTTTGTTCAACAGGCTGGAGTAAGCTGCAGCTCCCCCCCAGGGCCAAGGAACTGTATGGCTTCATTCACCTGGCACAACACAGATGATTTCTGATGGAACACAAAGCCTGCTCTTTCCATGTAGAAGTTAACAAGCAACTACAGCTGACAATGGGATGGCAGGACCTGGATTTACATCCCACAGGAATATCAGTTCAGAGTTCTATTACCAATATTGCATGTGCTGAAAACACTCACTCTGCCCTGCATTGCTTTGACACATTAATCTTTAGTCATTAAGGCCTGTGCAGGTTCATTGTAAGCATTAAGGCCTTGAGAAAGCAAAATGCATGTATTATGCCATACCTTAAGTGGATTTTAATGTACTTTTTCAACCATATGCTTCTCTGATACTTGTGCCAAAATTCATACAGCCAACCAGTGAGTTATAAATGCTCTTCCTCAGCATCACTGTTCATTTACACCCTTCCCATTCCAATGGTGAGAGGTACATTCCAGGCAATGCTGAGCCTGGAACTGCTCTGAAGGCAGACACAGGCTGGGTCATTTGCATCAGCCCCTAGCTACTATGGAGAAAGCACATCAAAGGCTTTGGGTTGTTTTTGGTACTTGTGGCATTTTCCAAAAATGTTGCATTTACCTTGCACCCCTGCACACATATAGGTAAAAAAAAAAAAAAACCAAAACCTTAAAGCTCTCCACAACTATGGATATAGAAATCAGTTTTGAGGCACTGTAAAAATGACAAACATCATCTTTCTAGCTTAGGCTGTAAACATCACAACAAAGATTTACAATTAAATGTTTAAATACATATTCACACATTCATGTCTGATTTCAACACTAGAATGGGGTGTCATGTATGGAAGGAAGGAAGGAAGGAAGGAAAGAAGGGAGGGAAGAAGGAAGGGAAGAAGGAGAAAGAAAAGAACCTGCAGGCATTTCCAGTTCTACCCCTCTGCACTCTGGCTGGCTAAAAGTAAAATCAAAGAAGCAATTATTTTGACCATAATCAAACTAGAGGATCATGGGTTAATACTGGCTGGCTGTAAGTCAAAATTCTCATTGACATCAACAACACCAGGATTTTTAATTAGTATTTTTAAAAAAACCTAGTTTGAGATTATCTGTATTTCCAGATAAATACAACAGGGTTTTTTAAACCATCATAAAATGCATTATGCTCTTCTATAAGCACTGTGTCATTTATTATTTAGTTTCACAAATTTTATTGTGAAATGCAGGTGATTTCTAATTGTTTTATTATTTTTTTCAAAGATAACCTTTGCACCTAAACCCGGTGCAACTCTGGGAAAAGGCCAGGACATGTAAGATGATCTTAAAAACCACAACACACAGCTGGAGTTTTGAGTTTTAGAACATGCTTTGCATGTTGAACTCTGCAAGGCAAAACCTGGTTAAAACTCTTTTGGGAAAGCTTCAGATCTCCCCAAATGCTCCCCCCTCAAGCTACAGCTTCCACATTTCAAACATTCCTTAACAGGGGAGGAGAGCACCAACTGTTGCCTTAGTTGGCTGGCAGCTAAAACAATTTCTAAAATCCTTGGACAGGTTTCTGCTGTGTCCATGTGGGAGGGGAGCAGCAGGAGTGCTGCCTTGACAGACACTGCTCTGCAGGGCATTGGACTCTATTCATATTAAATCTAAACCCACTCTAAAATCTATAAATTTCTGCACCCGTTTCTACTTTTCTGTGTTTATTTTGAGAGTACAACAGTTGATGGGTAGCTAATTTACTGTCACATTGACTAAACATTTATATTAGCCAACCAGAGCACTCCCAACGCACGTAAAGGAAACTCCCATTTAAAAATATTAAATTAATAAATTATTTTCAGATATTTCAGCAACGTCATTTGCTTTTGCTGACATTTTGATATAATTTTTTTTTTGAAGTTCATAAAATAACACTCTCAGACTTCTAACTGTCATGTAGAAAATAACAACAATTGAAACTACCAAAGGATTATATGGTATCATACAGAAAAATGCTCCTAAGTTTCAAGTGGTGGTGACAACTGGTCCTCCCCAATGCACAAAGCTAGGTCCATCTCTGGGTACCCATGTTGGTACCCAGGCAGTCAGCACATTCCTTGAACAGGATGTTCTATTTCATGGGTAGAAATAGCTTCTTAGGAGGTGGTGGCAGAGTGAAGGAAGGTGTGAAGAGGTGATCCAACCCGTTCCATCTCGTCTGGGACACAGGCAAGGTCTGAGGTCAGTAGCAGCAAGTTGTCAGCAGTCCTAACAGAACCATGAGACCTTCTTCCACATCCTTTGTGTTGTGAGTGGTTCATATAAATAGCCCAAGGGTTAAACTGCTGATACTTGTTCATCTTCTGCAAAACAAGATAAAGAAAAAAGCAGTTATTCCACCAGTCCCCACCTCGGGCACACAGGGCACAGAGCAGCACCCAGTGAGGTGATAACAGTGAGTCTGTGACAGCTTCAGCCCCTCAGCAGCAGCATGTTTTCACTGTCTTTATCATTGATCACTACACACTCCATATCACCATTATCAGATCCTCAGGCAATCACAGAATGGTTTGGGATGGAAGAGACCTTATAAAGCATCTCATTCCAACTCCATGCCATAGGCAGGGACACCATCCAGGTTGCTCTAAGCCCCATCCAGCCTGGAATTGTGCACTTCCAGGGATGGGGCAGCCACAGCTTCTGCACTCTGAGGTATGATGGTCACACGATAAAGACATATTGCCAAACAGAAAATCCCAGATTCTCCAAAAATTATCAGCATGCAGCTCCCAGTATGCCAAAACCTATGGATTTGGGAAAAAAGCCAGCAAATTTTCATGCAGTGAGCATTTTATCCCAAATAAAATTAACCAAGCACTTCAAAAATAGTAAAATGGGTGCCACTAAAAGTTAAATTTAGTTTAGAAAAAATTTGATTAAAAATGTTTGAAGCAATGACTTCCTTATTTTTACATCAAAAATACAACAGAATTAATGCCAGGCAAGTTTATGTTTACTCTAATTTTGAACTGCAGTACTAATACATATGTTAACTACTGCTTACACATTTTAAATGGCCAAGATATAATCATTTTGCATCAGAAATTGTTTTAATCTAAATACAGGCTCATTTTAAATCAGACTGGAATGGAAGGAAATGATCACAACCTTCTAATAAAAACAGAGTTCACCAGCAAAAGGTACAGAAGATCACATTGGTGCACAGAAATTAAAAGCAAATCAGCAGATAAACAATTAAGTAGAAATTCTCCTGACCTGAAGTTAGCTTTGACACAATATAAGAGCAGTCTTTACTGGAAAATCCTCTCACATTTTGGTCACCCTATAAAAGCCATGCTTGGCAGCACTGGCTGTTGCTTCAAACAAGATCATGAAAAATGAACTGGAAGAGACACTGTCAGGCCAGGTTAGGCAGAGAACACAGGTTTCATAAAATGCACTCTCCAGAAGAACAGACGTTCACTATTATTTTGTTCAATATTTTGAAACTCAATCTCCAAAAATATCTGCTGAGGCATAAGGCCAGTGCCAGCATACCTGAATACAAATAAGGTAAGTTCACTCCACCAAATCCAAATCACTGATTTTGGACCATCACCCTGGTGCCAGCCAAACCACTGGGACACCAATAATCAGCCCAGGGAGGCAGGAGTTTTCCACATGTAGCCTGTCAGTGTCCCATCACTGTTTAAGAGGGGACTGATTTTAAAGAAAAAAACAAAAAACAAAACAAAACAAAAATATCTACATGCTCTTAAGTGTCTCAGCTGTACTTTAGGAGATCTTATATTCATATTTGTGTATACTTATTTACATACACTTTGAGTTTGTTTGGTGCCAACATGCTTTTCCTAAGGGGAAGGCATTCCTCTTTGCTTTAACCGTGTATGTACATGCACACAGCTATGCATGACACGCACAGCCACACAAACACAACTGTGTACACAGAGATTAATGCGCTTTTAATCTCCAAGGGTGAGCCCAGAGAAAGGCCAGAGCGCTGCTGTGAAGTGCACCCTGCAGAGCCCCGCTCCCCAGCCAGCTTTCACCTACCATCCTCTTCACTATCTGCGTCAGGCAGCTCTGCTAGCCTGGGGCTGGACGGCTGCCGGCCGTGCCACTGAGGCATCCTCGAGGAGACACAGGCCGCCGCGTCGGGGGGCAGTCTAGACAGGTCACTGTGCAGCATCTTTGACCTCTGCACTGCCACACTATAGTCTGGAGGTTTGAGGTGTGGGTGGTGGGGCGATCCTTCTTTAATGTCCGCTAAAGAAATCCCCATGTATCCCGGAGGGGTGGGCGGTGGCTCCCTATACCTATCGTCCTTCTTAGGTGAGGTGACACAGTACACTGGGCACGAGAAATAAGCGATGGAAATGTTAAAAGAAGAAAAAGAAAGGAAACAAAACGTTAAAAAATCATGAAATGTTACAATGGCAAAACAGAAACTGATAACAAAATGCAAATGCAGAAACACTGGTTATAACGACAGCAGCAGGTATTTATGCCTTCATTTCTATTTTCTATTTATTTTAAGAAGTCAGAGTAACAAGAGAATCCATGAACTCCTTAGGTGAGATGTCAATTGAGTGGAAAGAGGACTCTAAGCTTGTCTGCATTGAGACTGCAATTAACACCTTTTATTACAGTCCCTGCTCCTGCGGCCCTGCTGCACCAGGGGATGCTCTGGAGCTCTCCAGCAGGATGGAGAGGCAGCACAGCCAAGTCTGCTGCCACTGTTACAGGCTGGGAAACTGAAACAGAAGGAATTAAGGCAACCAGCCCAGAGTTACTTCATGCAGCATGCTGGTGTTTGACAGCAAAAACTGCTGGTTGACTTCCAACACCCATTTCATCACCCAAAAGAGGTCAGTCACTTAACACAAATTCATTACCACAAATAAAACATCACCATTATCAACTGATGTGTATAAAGACATGAAACCATCCAGCTATGCCATAGAAAGAAAAAAAATCCCTTAAAGTTGATCCTATGAGGCAGACTGTGTACTGAGCCTGCATTAATTATTTTATTTTTCACGGAGTGAATAATGGCTTATCACACCCATACTTTTGATTTCTTACTTTTTTCCCTTGGTTTTTGCTTTGTTTTCTTTTTTACTGTTATCTTAAACTATGTTCTCTGTTTACAAGAGAGAAAAAAACCAGGAAGTTAGTGGAACAGGGTTGCATTATACCTTGTGCAGTCCTGAAAAGACTACAGTCAATATTATACATTTGCAATGTCCATGCCTCATAGTTCATCTTCTTCCTTCCTGCCCTGTTCAGCAGTACTTCAAGTCACAGAGGCTCTCAACCCAAAATATAACTCTTTTAGGTTGCCTCCCCTCCCTCCCACCCCAGGTCTGGGGCTTGTGTGCATGTTAAATTGGGCTTTTTCCCATGGACATGTTGCAACAGGAGAATTTCAAAGCCAGGGTAATTTTTTTTAATCTCTTAGTTAAGTGAATTTGCATTCTTCCTGTGGATCCATTTTAAACAGTGCATGTTCATTAGTTTCATTTATTTCAACAAATATAATACTTTCTTATCCTAGAAGAATGCGAAGAGATGAAAAATAAAGGAAAATTCCTTATTGTGTTGTAGGCTTGTGAGATTCCAGGTTTTTGTACCAGGAACACAAGCTGGTTCATACTTGATGGCCTCAGCTCATGCCTGGGCTGACAGTAAAACAACTAAAATCAAATTCAGTCAGTCTGGGGTTTAGCAGATACACGTGGGTACAGGCAGAGATTTACACTATTTAATTACAGGATTTATTTTCATTTAACTCGCACTGAATGAGGTCTCTGTGAAAAAGCAGGGGAAGTGCAGAGGATCTGCTCTTCCCTGGAGGGATGGGGAAGGGCTGGGCCCTCACCTCACCTTCAGTCTTGGTTGGAATGACAAGGGTGGGTATGTTCTCCTTCAAAGGAGAAAGCTTCAGGCTCCCTGGAGCTGACCTTTAGTCTACTGTAGTAATGCAAGAATAATGTGTCCCTTTGTTAAGTTCCAATTCACAGTATTTTACAAACAGTGAAATAAAGTGAAGATACCTTTGGCACACTGTGTGATGGCGAGCAGCTAATGGATTTGTGTTTGCAAATCTGTAATCATATCCATCCCTATCAGATCTTTCCTGGAGCAAACATACTCATGTCCAGCACTCTGAGAGTGCTCCTCACAGCTACATGGTGCAGAATGGAAGGAGAATTAAAAGGAAGGGCAAGTGCTGTCAGCAAAGACAGTATGTACAGTATGTACAGTGAACCTGCCACCTCCTCATCCAGCCCAGACACTCATGAACAGCTCTGAAAGGCTGCAAGGGCAGAGCACAGGCACAGCAATGAGCTGGGAGCAAATTTTCTGCAAGGCTCCACCACGATTTCTTTTTCAAAGCCAAGAAGGAGGAACACAATCCAAGACCTCCGCCCTACGTGCAATGTTTATTCAGGCAATTACCTTTGATAACAAAGCCCTCCAGCAATCCACTCAGTAATTAAACTACATTTCAGCTGCACCCTTGCCTCACAGTCTTAGAAAGCTTTGCATTCCATGTTTTATCTTGCTACTAACCCAGTTCCTTTAATTCTGGCTACTAAACTCACTAGGATGGGGGAAGAACATCTTGCTTGATAGAACTATGCATATTTCAAAGAACTTTTAAAGTTTTTTTCCTTTCATAAGTAGCCAAACTGCAGCCGTATAATCAAATAAACGGCATCTTAAAATAGCAAAGACAGGAAAGGAATCTGCTTTGCCCTTGAGCTTTCAGAGCCCAAAGCCCTGTGGATGAAAGGTGCCTCAGCTCCAGAGAGGCAGGTGAGCTCCACACTACTCTGCAGTCATGGGCACTACTCTCACACACTACTCTTCCCTCTGGGATCCTAGGATCTGTCTTATTATAAGGAGTATAGGATCATTGAAGATGATTGCTCTTCTTGTCAGAAGAACATCTACAGTGATGAGTATACCCTCCAAAGTCATTCAAAAAAGCAAAATAGACTACAGAAAAGAACTGCCTGACATTTTCCTGAAGAGAGTTTTCCTGCAGCCCCATGAAGTGATAGGGAAGTGCACTTGTTTATTATCTTGATAGTCCTAATAAAAAAGAAGGTGGCTTGAAAACACACTGTGTAGTGCTCTGATTTCAACCACGTGTGAAGCTGAATTCAACACGCCAGGCAGCCCCAGACCTGCTGACGTCATTTCTTAACAGCTTAGTACAAAATGAAAAACAGATGTAGCAGCTTCCACGAGCTGTTGGCTTGGCTTACCTATCAGGCCTTTTTCTGTGCTCGAAGTAACAGTTTTGTAAGTTGTATCAGCGCCTGCTTTAGAGTCCAAAGCCTCCGTCTGCTCCACCGAGGAGTTCTCCAGCCCCCTCCGCTTAATTGTCCCATAGTTTGTCTCGTAAGTGTCTGACAGGGAGCTGGAGGATGCCCAGCTCTGCCGAGACTGGTCCAGCTCCACGCTGGCTTTTGACTGCCTGTTGGCTTTGGAAAAGGCTTCGGAATACAAATAACCCTCCTCAGAGTGAAAGTTTGCGGCATCCACTTCAGCTATAGGTCCGTCCAGCTGGGTGTGGCGGTAAGAACTGAGGAGATCCCAGCTCTTCTGGTTTGGGATATTCTGGAAATTGTCATGAGAGCTACTTGAGCATGAAGTCCAGCTGCCCCGGCCGCTGTCTGCTGCCTCCACTGTGATGTGCTCGTGGGAGATCTCCTCGCTGCTCATGGAAGATGTGAATGCCATCCCTCTGATCAGAGCAGGCCTAGTGATGGTCCAGCTACATTGGAAAACAACAGAAATTGGGGAAAAAACACTTGTAAGCTTTTACAGCAAGAGCAAGGTACTCAGAGCCCCTCTGGGTTTGTACCAGGTGAGCAGCAAGCTCAAGGCACAAGGCAGCACTGACAAGAGACACTGTTACTCCCAAATCATTATTGCACCCAGCAGCAAGGAAGGTATTCCCAAGGGAATAGTAAGTTTGCAACATGTATTTTCAGGCTGCATCCCAGATTCCTAAGTCTGGCCCACAGAAGCTCTTCTCTACCAATCACAGACACAGTGCCTGACAGAAAGCAGAGCAGTAAGTTACCTCTTCCATTTAGTCTGCTACCACCTTTTACTGTACAGTCATAAACTAAAACAAAAATAAATATATAGAGTAAAATCCAACCCCTTCAGTGATAGCAATATCAAGTTGTTCAGACAGAGTAGAAGCAGCTGAATTTCAAGAACATCTGGAAGTATTGGGCATAAATAACATTTGTGGGAACAATATGCAGGGATGGATTCTGAAAAGCAAAGTCCAAAACTTCTTTTTTTAAAAAAATGTCTGCTGAAAGCTCTTATCACTCTGAATGCACAATTAAGGGGAGAAAAATAAAGCCTGGGTTGTATGAATTTAGAATACATGTAGATAGGATTGCTAGACATTATTCAAGTCTCCCAACTATTTCTGGTCGTGTTAACAAATGCATGGGAAGCACAACATTAAAATTCAACACCCTCCCTCAGCAGTTTACTGACATGTTGTGAAATCAAGGAACTTTTTTTATGCATGTGCAAGCAAGGGATTTTATTTCCTTCCTTTTCTATTTTGTTAAGTCCTAGGATAAAATCCATTTTCTTTCTTTGCAACTTATTGAAACTAAGGAATAAAGAAACAACCACAAAACATGAACTCAGTGTATATTATGTCTTCCAGAGAGGGAATTATTTTCTTTGATGAAGTAACATCTCTACATTCCCATTTTAATCCCATGAAATAAACAAAATTACTCATTTCTTTCCATCCCTGGAAGTGTTCAAGGCCAGTTTGGATGGGGTTGGAAGCACCCTGATCCCTGCCCAGAGAAGGGGGGTTGGATCAAGATATCTTTAAGGTCTGTTGCAATCCAAAGCATTCTATGACTCCATGTGCTGGAAAAATTAAAAATGTAAGGAGCATCTCTTGTTTAGCTGAATCCATGACAGCTGAGGACAGACAATGCTATCCCAAGATATATTAGGAGATATTACATCCTATGGATCAAGGTGCTACATCTAGCAAAAAAAAATCCAAAATCTTCTAGTTCAAAGCATCATTTCAGCACAAATTCTCATTGCACTGAAGTAACAAGACCTCTTGGGTGGAAACCATCAGAAAGACATTGGCAGAAAGCTGCCAGTCTGCCTAAGCAACAAATGATAATTAGAAAAATCCTTACAAATCACATTAGAGCACGTTAAGTGACTGGCACTGCTGACTCAGAGAGAATTGATCATATCCTGCTGCTCTTTTGCTGTCTCTCACCATGGCATTAATTTGCTAAGCATCATCCTGGCTTTTAACAAGCTTCCAGTCTCCTGCAAGAAATATCCAGCTAAACCCCACCAATGGGAACAAGCTGTTGTCTCCCCAAGTAATACTGTAAGCTTCTTATGGAAACAGCTCCCACACAGCAGCCAGTGCTCCAGCCTCCAGCAGAAGCTGGGTAACCACAGTGGAGTGTCCTGGCCAGAGCCTCCTGACAGCAGCACACCCCAGCAGAAGCAGCTGCACCTTACCCTGGGCAGGGCTGGCTGTAATCTGTCAGTGCCTGAGGATGCTCCTTCCTCTCTGCCCCGCCTGAATCCACCACGAGCAGGGACTGGGACAGAGCCCTCTCGTCCTGCAGCGCTGCTGACATGGAGTCCACCGAGCAGTTGCTCACGATGCTGGAGCGCGATGAGATCTCACTGTGGCTGGAGTCTGAGAAGTTGTCGGATTTAGTGGAAGGTATGAGGGCATAGCCTAAGCACAGGAGAGGAGAGCAGAATGTCTCAATAAACATGCAACAATGAAGTGCTGACTCACACAATACAGCGAGGGTATTTAGGAGAAAACCAACCAAACCTTGTTTGCATACAATCTGAGGCTTTTAAGGTACTAAAGCTTTTAGCATCTATCAGCATCTAGCACTGATTTACTAATGCAAGTCCAGGAACAGCAATAACCCACTTGCAACTCCACCACTCTCCAGAGCAGCAGCTTTAACCCACACTACTAGAATCAGCAGCCTACTGCATCACCACTGGGCAGGCAGATCAGGTCTTGCCAATTCTGCAAGTGCTAACTCCTCCAGTAAAAATGTAGCACACTTCCCACTATCCCTCTGCCATACTGCCAGGCAAGACTCAAAAAAAGATTCTGGCAGTGGAGGAGGAGATGCTGACTAAGGTGAAAGACAGCTATGAGCACTCAGGGATTAGCTACATGATCCATTTCAGTTTTGTTATCTGCTCCAAAACTAACAGAGAAGGAAGCAAATCAGGAAGCACAACCTTGGCAGGAGCTGGAGCAGACCCCAGTGTTGTTCCCACAGAAGGGGAACAACTGAAGACCCCAGACCAGATTCAGAGCAAAATGCATAATGCTTTTTTTTCTCGGCTTGGCTTACCCTCAATTAACTTCTTTCAGACCCAAAAAAGGTATACACCCCTATATATCTAACACCTCAGACAAACTTTTTTTCCTAAATTTTTGCACTTGTGCCTTTTAGTCAGACTGCCAAATATTTACATTGATTAGGTGAAGAAGTGAAATGACAAAGCAGTGTAAAAGTGACACACACAACCTAACACAGAAAATGGATGCCCTTAAATGCATAAACAATACACAGATGATACAGTATGGCATGTGGAGACACTGACATGCAGCCACTGAGCACAATGCTCATAATTTGAGATTTCACAGCTTAATTCTGATTGTTGCTGTAAGATTTTAGTAGCAAATATGAGCAGTAAATATCTATATTATCAAGCTACAGAACTGAACCTTAAAATCTACTTAAGAGCAGCCTTTTTAAGACTAAATTTCAGTTTCCTTTCATTTGGGAATAACTAATATTTCATATTCTTTACATTTATAGGGACTCTTTAAATTGACACAACTACGTTGCAGTAAGAAATTTCCTCAGAGTGTTCCAATTATCTGGAAAACTAAGGGGCTTCTCTTCATTAAAAAAATTAACACTATCTGAAAGCTGAGCCATAAAATAACAGCACATGTGTATAACAGACTAAATAGAAATATTTGTTGGGCAGGAGATGTGACCAATGGAATACACACCAACAGTGGCAGTGAGCATTCCATTGACACCGTATCAGGGTCTGTTTAATTAACAAATGTTGCAGAACTTACTGTTTCACTGGCATTTGTAACACACTAAGGAACTGAACTGACACTGTACCTGTTCCTTGCTTCTCTAAACTTCACATTATTGTCTTCACTGCACTGTAAGGGTGATTAGCTATAAAGAACTGACACAAACATCTGGAAGGGAAGCACATTAAACATCTTTAACATGTAAATGGATAACGCTGAAGTAACTCAGATAAATTCAGGGCATTGGACACAACATGGACATCAGTCTTCCTTCTAAAAATACATTATATAGTCTTCCTCCTTCTTCTAGGCCTTATGCATAGGCAGTAGGATATGTGCACACTGCTGTTGGTACAGATACTTGCAGTACTCAGAGCATCAAAGTCCTTGTCCTTTTGGCTTCCAGTGCTTTCTAAGGCTTCAGTGGGCTCTGCTTCCCTTTTTGCAGTAACAGCTGTTCTTTCCCTGGAGAAGCTTCTTTCCCTAATTCTTCTAAACAGGAATCCCTTTATTTTTGTGGGTTCATGCTCAGCTTCTGCCTTTCTACTCTCTTTCTCTCTGTCCACCTTTGCCCTTCTCTCAGAACTCTCTCCAGCTTGGCAAATCTTCTGAATTTGCTTTTGTAAATAAGCCCCACCTATTCCATAGCTGCGCTGTCCACTGTTCTTGTTGCTGGTTTCACTGGCCAGTGATGAGGAAGAGCCAGAGAGATTCATCTGACTGCAGTTATCCGACCTTTGGATGTTGCCAACTACAATGAAGTAGACACAGACAGATGTTGACAGATGATGAGATAAGTAACAACAAAAATAACATCCTACTTGAAAATCCTTTTTTCTTCAATCCTATTTGTGTATCACTTGGGTATAGCTCAAAAGAAAATGAAATCTAAGATCAAGTGGAATGTGCTCATGCCTAAAATTATGTCTTTCAGCTGTCTGTGAAGCACCTAATTTTAGATCAATGAGCTGTTAGCACAACACATACAACAAAGTACAGATCACCTCAATTAAATGAGATCAGTGCTGAAATCAAGTTGAATTAATGAAACAATCCCCAAGAAACAAAACATTCTTTTCAAAGCACCAGATAAAAGTTAACAAAAATAACATAAGCAATGCTCGGTGGAGCAAGATTTGGCAACCCAAGTATTTAAGCTTTTTATACATATGCTGTGTTTAAGTACAATAAGTGGCATTCTCCTAAAGGAAACAGGATCTTGTGAAGGCAGAAGTGGACGGAGCAGGCTGATCTCCCACTGAGAGGGGTGAGAAGATGCAGCAGTCCCTGTGCCATGCCATGCCAGGGCTGTGGCTCTGGGCTGTCAGTGAGCAAAGCAGCAGAAGGGAGGGAGAGGGGCCTTACGCCATCCAACACCAACCACCCGCGCTGGCTACTGAGGGCTCTTAAGAGATTTCAAATCAATTCCCATCCAAGGTTGACTAATGATGAAGTGATGCAGGTCTTTTAAGATGAAGACATCAAAAATAAAAGGATTCTCAGGGCATCATGAGAGACAGGGATGTATACAAAGCCCTGTGCACAAGAACAAACAATATGAACAGCGACTCGAGGATTTAGATGGATGCACTACTTCTGCAGCAACCTAAACCACCTGTCCTGGAGAACTATGACACCATTCCACCTCCAGCTCTATCTAATCACCTGCTATTCCAACTACCTTGGGCAAGACCAGAAGTTGTCTCAGCAGCTGCAGTGTCTGTCCAACACTGTCATCTTCAACAAATCCCCAGGTTTGCGAATCCCATTTATTTAAGTGGCCCCCTAAATCTGAACTGGCATGATGGCAGGTGTCAGCACGTCAGTTCTGTTGGGAATTCTGCCAAAAGCTCTTGGGCAGTATTTTAAGAAAACAAATGTTCCCCTTTTTTTAAATACTAAGTGACTTAAAGGTCCAAAATATACAAATCATGTCTATTCATAGAAAGATGTGATTCTATTCCTGACATGAATATTTTAAATTACTATTTCTCTTATGTGTCACTGCCCACAAACATTCCTGCCACTGCCCACCCTGTTTTAGGTTCCAGTTCCTGGGACTGATGCTGCCACACACTTACCTTTGCGTGGGGAGCCCTGAGGAGAAGCAGGTGGGCTGGAGTGCAAAGAAGATGCCATGGACATAGTGTCATCTGTTTGTTTCTTACTACTACTTACTTCCTCAGACAAGCTTAATGACTTCTGTGGAGAGCCTGTACCTATGAAAACAATGGGATCAGTTACTACATATTCTTCTTTTGAATTACTGATTTCTGTTTAAACTACAAATAAGCACCATGCTGAACAATCAGAATAGAATATTCAGCAAAGAGAGGAGCAGATGCTCAGAGAATTCTGCATGTGGAGGCAGTCTCCATTTAAATTTAGATCAGATCAGCTGTGGCCACTGCTACTGCTGGCTGCTCATCTAAAATGTTGAAACATCCATATCCCAACAGGAACCAGGAATGCAATGATACATTCGTTGTGGTTTTGGCAAAGGACTATGTAAAAAAAAAAATCTGTGTGCAGTATAAACCTAGGAGGAAATCCTTGCCCATGGCACTGTTGGGACTGTGTTAAAAACCACGTGTGTCAGAGCTACCAGGTCAGTTCAAGATCAACTGTAATAATATTTTATATGCTGTAATATACTACTTTCGGAAGCTATTTTAAATTACGTTGATGCTCAATATAATATAAAATAATTTTATATCAGTTATTGACTGCAGCTAACTTCATTTAATAACCCACAATTGCAGCTTTCAAATGATACAACAGTTATGTAAGTAGGACAAAAGCTTTTTAATAAAGAATATACTACTTTGCAACTAGCAAATTTAGAGACCAAGAAAATATGTTCACTAGGGGCAACTAATAATATATGTTGCTCCATTTGACCATAATGCTGTTAAAATGGTGCCCCAGAGGTTAAAATATTACATCTGTGATTTGTTTCAATGATTTCACTCAAATAGTTTAGACTTCATGAAGCAAGAGCATATTTGGAGACAGCACCTCACCATTGACTATTTCAAAGTTATAAAAGACTGCAAATTACTAAGCGTGCTCTCTTAAAACACAGCAACATGTATCAGCTGTTTTAAAGTGAATTAATTTATGAAGTTTACAACAATGTCTCACATCAACCACTCAGCTACAAAAGAGCTTCTCCCTCCTGCTTGCTTACATCTTTAAGCCTCCCCAGCCAGGTGAGCTGAAGATACTCACTGAATGTGACATGATCCTTTGTCAGTCCCTTTTTCCTGCTGGGGTACAAATTCACAGTTGGGACCTGAAGAACTTGACTCATTCGGTTTTGCTGATGCTGATGGGCTTTTGTGGTTTGGCCAATTGATCTCATGGGCACTGGAGACATTTCTGAGGATTTCCCTCCTCTTCTCTCACTTAAATTCTTTGTCACTGTAAGGGAAAAACTGCATATAAATATCTAGCACTTTCAATTGCAGGATTATTGCAGTACAACCATCCAGACAAAGGAACCACTGTATAAAGAAGATAAATTGTTTTTAAACCATTTCTAGTCCAAACACAACAACCCCATCACACTGAAGATGACATGTGAAGAGCTTTAAAAAGAAGCCCTAAATTCTTGAAAGTGCCATTGAGGTACTTCATCAAAAGATCAAAAGACGTTGTTTATTTCTACCACAAGCCTGTCTTTTAAATGTTTGCATGCAAGGTGCAATTGCATAACAGGACCTCTTTCAAAATCAGGTGGTTTTGCAACTGGCACCAAATGTTTCACTAGGTGGCACAAGTGATTTACAGCACAGAGTACTACCTCAGCTTCTGCTTTAATCATACAGCAATTCACAGACTGCTCCTCATCTGATTTCTCCTTAAATTCTCTTGGAAAACTCTGGATTGCAGTGTCACTGCTGCTCATTCCTACCACAAGCAAGGGCAGCAACTTATTAGTGAGGTAAGAAATGTGGGAGCAGAACCCCTGAGTGCGGGAAACCCAACCAAGTGGGGAGAGACATCCTTGGACAGGTCAGGGCTCTCACTGCACCAGATTTAAACCACGAAGGGCTGGCAGCTCCCTCATGCCACACATCACTACTCTATCTTTTCTCCCAGCTCTGTAACAATGATAACCTTAACTGGATCTACTACCTGTGGGTTTTGGGGCTTAAGGCTTCTTCCCCAGTTTTTAAAAATGTTATTTTTAATAATATGCCAATCTACTACACATTTATTTGTATATCCACTTAAACTTCATTTTCCTTTCTGATGTTTAAGAAAATATTGACTTGATTTGCCTAACTACATGAATAGAACAGTTGGTACATATTCCCTATTTTTACTTTCAAATATTTATGGCTAGCACCGTGCATACAAGATTTTAATTTTTTTTAAAACAAATAAAAAAAAATCTGGTAACAATTATGTTCTTCTCTTGAACCTGGTACCTATGATTGCACAAAGATCATCTAGAAAGAGTTCAAACATGAAGGATTTAATGTTTTTTAAAAGGGAGTTTAATGTGGCCATTTCCAGGTTTCCTGCTTCAGCGCTACTTAAAATAAATGCTAAAATAAAATTTGCATAAGATGGCATCTTAGGGAATAATAAGGATTTGCATTCCTAATACTGTAATGGCAAGGACTTAAAATTTTATCTTCAAGGTGCCATCTCCTAGTCATGCTTTGAACTTACCTCATCAGAGATAAAACAGTATTTGAAGACAAAAAAAGCCTTAAAATGCTATATTTGGACAAAAGACAAGCAGGAAACATAATTTTATTTAGCATGGTTGTTACTCATCTATTTTGAAACAAATCTGTCTTTCAAGAAAGTGAAAACTGCTAGAATATCTAAATAAAACACAATTATAACTTCTAATTTCTAAATAAGAATTTACTGAACTGTGTAAGACAGCAGGTTAGACAACAGTTTGTTTGACAAGAACTCAAATTATGAGAGCTATCCTGCCGTAGTCCTCCAATTTGTGACTGTCAAGCCATGTCAAACTCATCAGTCAATATTGACCTAACTTCTCCTTCTCAACAATCTTCATTTATTCTAAGGTGTAATCCATTGCAGTTTCTATATTGATTTTGTCTCTTTTCATTTCTTGCTGTTCATATGGTAAAGACTACTTTTATCCTTCCTAGCTCTGTGCAAGGACAGCAGGGTTGATGTGCTATTGGATTTCCTGCCAGACTGATGGGAAGACACAGCTTTAGGAACCAAAGGTCAAAATAAAAAACATCACAGAAATTTTTGAGCTCAACCAAAACATGAACACACATGAACTGACAAAACAACCCTTCCTACAGTATTCTCTCCTTGGAAGAAAAGTTTAAGAGTATTTTTAGAGAAGAACAATCTTTTTTATAAATGCTATCGATCATGCTGCTGTTCTAGCTCACTGTACTTACAAGTGCTGTATGCAGGCTCACACTGAAGTGACAATATCTGGATCTTCTCTTCATCTGTCTCCACGCTGAGGTTGGACAGGTACTGCTTCACCTTCCTGGCCATCTGGGCATCCTCGTAGAGCTTCTTGGCGTTGAGGAGCGAGCTGCGGCGCGCGCGCTTCTTGTGAGCCCCTCCCTGCACGTCCAGCATGTTGGAGTTCATGCTGCCCTGGCTCAGAGACCTACGAGAGAAAAGATCAGAGCACTCAAGGTTCAGTTCTCAACAGCAGCAAAGAGCTACAGAGCAGCATAGGCCAAAGCAGATTAATACCAATAATCTTCAGTTAGGGCTAGTGCATGCTGATGCAAATGAGTTAAAAAGGATGAACAGCATTAAAACAACAATTGTCTTAACGTATTTGGGTACATTGAGAGCAGGGATTTGAGCCTAGAGCAGGACTGCCTATGGAGATGTGGAGCTGAGAAGAACAAGGGTCAGTGTTGTGTGTGGAACTCATTCAGCTCCACTAATGAACCCCAGGCTTGTGCTGCAGGACCCGCAGCTGACGACAAGAAACGGCCTCAAGTTGTGCCAGGAGAGGCTTAAACTGGACATCAGGAAAAACTTCTTCATGGAAAGGATTGTCAAAACCTGGAACAGCCTTCCCAGGGCAGTGGTGGGGTCACCATCCCTGGGAGTGTTCAAAAAACACATGTTTAAGGTTACACTTGAGGACAAGGTTTAGTGGTCAACACGGTGGTGGTGTTGGGTTGAAGGCTGGATTTCATGATCTCAGAGGTCTTTTCCAACGTTAAGAGCTCTGTGAATTCAACTGCAGATTCTAGAAGTGGACAAACTTGATAACTTTGGTGGTTTAAGGAACTGGGTACCCACTGTGTGCATCAGGCTTACGCAGAAACTTCTGGCACTTAGCTGAGCACGGAAGTGAGTGACCACTGCAATCCTCTTAGAAAACTGAGCTTCTCATAAAGGTTAAACAAAGGGCAAATTATGTTAAATGTACAAAGTGCATTTGATTACACACTTAACTTCTTTCTTCAGTTAACTAAAAACATTCACAGAAGAGCAGCTCATTAAAAAATGTATCCCAAGAAAGGTGAGGAAGGCAGTGATGATAAACATACACCCAGATGTGTACAGACTTGCATCTATGAAAGAGGATACTCCTCAATACTCCTAAGTTTGAGCTCTCAAATCTATCAGTAACTGAAGCAAAAATAAATAATACTGTAATAGTTAAAGAACATGAGTTAGTCTCCCTGACAGTCACTCCTATGCACACTGGAAAAGTGACCAAACAACTGATCAGGGTATGGTTTAAACACAGTCACCTCTGTTTCAACTGCCAAAAGTCCTACAGCCACACCAGCTCTGATGCATTTTCAAATAAATGGAGATCACAGTACAAGTCACATGTAAATTCTAACGGGAAATGTCAGAGTTGTTCAAAGCTGGGTTTGTGTAGGGATTTTTAAATATTCAGATGAAAAATTTTAAAGCTACATGAAGACATTTATCAAGATCTTGTGTGTTTACAGAATCACAAGTGGCAGAATAAACAACATCAGGCACAGAAGAGCCATAATGGCCAAAGGAGTCAGAATGAAACATGTTGTTAGAGAAAATCCAAGGAATCAAGTAAACTGAGCTTAGAAAATAAATGCTGGAAAACAGCTAACTGCAATATTTTCAGACATGTTAAATAAATCATTCTGAGAGAAAATAGAAGCTTAAAAGCTCTCAGCAATTTATAGCTTAATTAAATAAAAAAGTAATGTTATTGGAGACAAGGAGAAGCAAAAAGCATGATGGAGTGTTCACAGCTATTCAAACCAAGGGGACACTCATGTCTCTTGAAGGATAAGGACAAAGCTATTCTACAATGATCAGAAAACTATGCTCATTTTAAATGATAGAAATATTTTGTTGTTTATGTACACACTGACTTTTTTTTCAAGTCTGGATTTGATTTTAAGGCAATTTTATTCTATTTCTTTTAACAATTATTTTTCCTTGTTCCCATTTGTTCACAGTCATTCCAGAGGTTGGAAATTACAGCGGCTCCATGGGTCCTGGCTATTTCTCCCCATGAGCTGCCTTGTGAGCAGTTGATTATTGAACACCAAATGCTGCCAGCCAAGGGCATCCACACCAGCATCAGGGACCAGTCTCAAACCTGCTGAGCCCAGTATGACCAGCCCAGGTCCTGGCACTGTCCCCATCACTGCTATGCAAAGGCACACAGGTAACACACAACACATAAAATACGGCTACAATGTCAGTCTTAAAATCACTGCTCTGAGCCAGGCAGGAATTTCCCTGGCCAACATCAGAATTCTCATCTTTAGCCATTCTGTGATCCAGACCTCACACAACCAATACTCCCGGGAGGATCAATGAGGATTTTGGCGCAGGAAATGTGAGATACATTTTAAACATACGCTAAAAATAAATACTTTGAAGGTTGCCCGAAGATAAACCTCAGGGAGGAAATTACTACATCATTACCACAATTCAAAGTGTCTTTATAGTTGAAAATGCAGAATGGCTTCATCTTTCCAGTAACATGTTAAAAGGCAAGTTACTTATTTCATTTACTTCCCACAACAGTTTGCCTTCCAATATAACTGCACAGCAAGGTTTTTTAATGCACAAAGCCAAACTTATTTACTACACAAAAGCAACTCAGAATTCTTATAGCTGCAGTAAAATGTTGGCTGTAACCTCTCACTCCTGTTTTCAAAAAAACATGTATTGCAGGGTTAATAAAATGCATGCTGTATTTCAGATGCATGCACTAACGAGGAGGATGCAGTATGTTAAGAGTTGCATAATCTTTATTTATCTTAGTTGCATTCAGCTCTACACTTACCCCAAACTTCTCCACCTCTTCTTCCTGTAAGCAAGAGCCATATACATTGAAGCATGTATTTGAACAGAAAAGCACAGGAAAAAAATAAAACAGTTGAGAGTCAGGAAGAAAGATGTAGACAGGAAAGAACAGAAAAGAAAAATCTCTATACAGCCAAATTCTTCTCAAACAATAACACAATGTTTTCATGAAATGCAGGGGCAAGACTTGACAAATACTTTTATATCTATCAGTTTTTTGTTTAAACTATTAATTGAAAAATTTAAATTTGCATTAATTTATTTTCTGTAAGTCAAATTCAAATTTGATGGAGTGCAACTCATTCATATTGCAGAGAATGGGATAAAATGATTTTATTCTTTGCCTGTTGAAAGTGTATGAGAAATCATCACTATCAATATTCAAGTTTATTGTGTTTTTTTCTCTTGACTGTTGGCTGGAAAACAAGCCAGTTGCCAAACACACCTTGAAAGTCTAGATGCTCTCAGTAATTTGTAATGAACTTGTAAAAAGTCTGATGATACCACTAATACAGACTTTTCTTGTTGATTTTTTATCTTCAAAAGCATTTATTTAATGCTTCATAACACAAACTGAGAGATCAAACATGAGAGACAATGAAAATTAATATAAATTACATGAAAACATGGAATTATTTTCTTTTAATCTTTGGCACTATCTCTAATATTGGATGCCTAAGCAGTTTATGGCAGTGTGTGTAATTTAAATTACAGTCATTAAAATGTGCTCTGAAATTCTGAAAAACATACTAAAGGTAACTTCTTACTATTAAATTTATTTAATTATTAGACTTCATGAGGTCTTAGGAAGTGCATGGGCCATCAGGGAGGTTATTTATAGACTAATTTCAGCTGTGAATGCCAAAGTTTCTGATAAGCAATCACAATTTCTCAGTAACTGACTTTGTAATTTTATACTAAAAATGAAATCTTGCTAAGTTCTATCCAACTGTAAAAAAGTGAATCTCCACTGTGGTTATTTCTGGCTCAAACTGAGACATTTTAGAGTCACAGAACAGTTTCTGTTGGGGGGGACCCGAAAGTTCATCCCCTGACATCCCCCTATACACCTTCAGACAGAACTGATGATCCTCTGTGATCCTGACCACTGGAATACCACAGAGATCCAAATCTCTGTGCTCCTACAGAGGCTCCCTATCCTTGCATGCCCTATTTCTTCCACTGCACAGATGTCACTGAATTCACACATCAGAGAGAATCACAGCTGCACAGGAGACTGCAATTTTGGGTGGATGAAGTAAAATTCACCCAAAAAACTGTCCCCTGTGTCTCCTACCTGCACTGCTCCCTCCAGGGTGCTCAGAGAGCTCTGCTCTGCTGGGGCACACACAGGTATGGGCAGCTCAGCAGAGAATTTTCTGAAGTCAGAGCCATGTGGCTGCTCAGCCATGACCCAGCTGCCTGAGGGGGCTTGTCTGGCCCATCAGTTTGAGGCAGACAGTGCAAGGAGAGAGGCCACCACCCATCCCATAGACACCTGCAGGGTCAGGACCCTGGATGGACACAACATCAGAGCCACTGATGCTTTCAGTTCAGCCAGTGGGGAGAAAACAGATGCAGGAAATAATTCATTTCCACTAAATAAAATCTGGAGCTAATCAGCAGCAGATTAGGAGTTATGTTGTTTTTATTCTGTGCTTTGTTAACACCAAGCCCGGTGATATTTAGCATCAGGATAAAAAGAAAAAAATAAGAAAAATAAGCCAAGAAAACACCCTCCACCTGCTGAAGCCTGCACATATCAAACATTATGTAGGTGGAACAAGCTGTGCTTAGAACAAATAAAAAATATTTAGTTTGAATTTAATATGTTATCAGTGGAGTTTTGTTTTGAAACAGCATTTCAGATCTATACATCAGTGATTGAGGTGCTTTTTATCTCTCTCTCATATCTAAATATTGTACCCTGTAATATTATATCTCTCTCAAAACTCTACTGACACTAGCATTTTATTTGGCAGAAATATGTATCATTAAAATTAGAACTTATTCTTCTGTGCTTTTTAAAGGCAATAAATGGGTTTATTCGTCATTCAAAGCAGGTCTGGGAAGCATCAACTGTTTTGCCATAATTTGATAAAGGCTGTGTGGTTTGATGGTAGATGTCAATGATGATGTACACAATGAAACACCAACGTGCTGATGCACACAGAGACCCAGATCCCCCCACAGTGAGACCCCTTCAGTGCTGCTGCCCCTCCCTTTGCACACCTTTGTCTGAACATCACAGCTGGATCCATGTTTGCAGAGGTCATCCGGACAACTTGGCGGATTTCCTTGGCGATCATCCGCAGCTTCTCAAAATTCACCAGGCCATCCACTTTAGAATCATTGCCTGCATAATTGAAACACACACATAAGGAAAGAAAAAAAAAAAAAGGAGTAATAAACATTTCTGAACAGCCACTGTGCTTCTAGTTCTTCCCTTGTTATCGTTCTCCCTTTCCTATCCCCTAATCAACAAAATTTTTTTCATCAAAGCAGCAAGAAAACAGGATGTTCTCTCAAAACACTGATGGAATCAAACTCATTTGGACTACCCTATATCTTTTTGTTAATTCATTTCTAAAGTAACAAGTATTAGTAGGAGGAAAAATAAATAAGTGAATTATGCCCAAATTCACTTGCATAATATTAAAATAATATAAATACAGAATTGACATTAACAACATTCACATTAGGAAAAAAGTTTAAATAGTTCTGAGTCATCACAACCAAGAATTAAGCATATTTGGAAATGGTTCACCTCAACTAGTTGTAAACAGGACTTTGTATAAAGGGAATAAGATGGAAATATTTAAACAAAATCCCTTGAAAATGTTGAAAGCAAGAGTAGGAGGTGTAGCACTGTGTGCATGCCACAACATGGAATGAAAACCTGGAAACATTACAGCAACTAGTTTTTTCTAAGAGAAAACATTTGAAGTAATGTAGCTAGCAGACAGCACACTCACCTACGCTTCCACCCTAAACCTCAGGACAGCTGAGGAGGATTACAGCATTGCTTTCAAAATATTAAAAATATGCATTTTATTTTTAATTTTTGTCTAGAACCAGTCTCTTCCATTAGGCATTCTCAGTTCTGTTTTATTTCCCTCCTACAAAGGATCCCTCAAAAGCATCCTACTGGTGCCAGCTTCGTTAGACACATGTGGACACAATGAGCACTGAAGAAAAGGCTGAAGTACATTCAATGCTTCATTTATTTTCTCTCTGTTTGACATTACCTTCATGCAGAAATGTGATATCTTTCTTGACAACAGGGAAAAGTGGGATAATTGGAGGCTGCATGCTCTGGCTGCTGAGGATGTTGCGATATTTTGCCATGTTTCGAGATGGATCAAAAAGATCTTGAAGGTCTCTGAGGTGCTTTTCATACTTGCTGGGTAACTTTTCCCAAGTGCCTCTGAGACGAGCTACTGGTGCAAGATTTAACCCACTGCAAGGCAGAAATGTTTCATTATTAGCTGTGAGTGGAATTGTTACCTTTCAGAAGGAAGTGAAGGGTTGGGAGGTTGTTTTTCTAAGGATTAAAAATAGCTTTCCCAAGGTTAACTGTGGAGCTGGGTGAATAGCAGGCTACGAGTTCATCACAATAACCCTCTGCTGTTTAAACAGGACTGGTAAAAACCATGACTGCTTAAGGTACAAATTTCAAATTACTGCCAAAATAGTATCTCTGTAATACAGGACTGACATCTATTTAAGAATCCTGTAAAAATGTATACCACAGTAACAAAAATGGTAAAATATGCATGAGGCGAACCAATGACTGCACAGAAAATGAGAACAGTGCAGAGCTCATCCCAAGGAGAAGTGGCAAGACTTCAGAAAGAAATTCTTTCTTCTGAGGGTGGTGAGACCCCAGCACAAGCTGCCCAGAGAGGCTGTGGATGCTCCATCCCTTAAGTGCTCAAGGACAGGCTGGCTGGGGCTTGGAGCAGCCTGGTGTAGTGGAAGGTGTCCCAGCCCA
Organism: Zonotrichia leucophrys gambelii; assembly: GCF_028769735.1. Taxonomy (NCBI): domain Eukaryota; kingdom Metazoa; phylum Chordata; class Aves; order Passeriformes; family Passerellidae; genus Zonotrichia; species Zonotrichia leucophrys. The sequence continues at coordinate 10,273,669 of NC_088183.1, forward strand.
TGGCAGGGGGCTGGAATGAGTTTAGCTTTAAGGTCTCTTCCAACCCAAACCATTCTGTGATTCTCTGACTTCAGAGCTTCAAACAAGAGCATTTTAAATGAGCAACTGACTGAGAATTGGAAGCAGCAGATATGCTAAAACTTGTCACTGCGCCCTCATTCCTACTAAGAAAAAATATATCCAGAATTATTTGGATACAAAAATACCCCATTAAATAAAAACTTAATAAATTAAATTCAGTCTCCTATCATAATTTGTTACCACCTATGGTTCAAGGAATTCTGCAGTAATTGTAAAGTCCTCACCTTTGCAGAACTGGAAAGGGATGTGCTGCAGCACTGCTTAGCAAATCCAGATCCACACTATCACTGAATTTGCTATTCTCAGATTTTATTTTTTTTTCAAAAATTTATTTTGTATTTGGTTTATTTTTTAGACAAATTTCTCTCCTTGCTATGTCAAACAAAGCCTTATCTTACATGAAAAAAATCAAACATATGCCAGCCCACAGCTCCTCTTTTCCATGCTACATTAAGATGGTTATCTTCCTGTTTCATGAGACATATGGCACCAAACTGCTGTGCAGGACAAGGCAAGAAAGAAAACCCCTGTGCCATATGCTAAAAAAAAAAATATTCTTCTGGAAATAAGAGTAAAACAAAAACTAACTTATTTGCCTTTTTTTTTTTCCCAGAAAAAAGACCACTTTAGTCATGGCCTGATTAGACTTAAATGAGAAGCAGAAAGAGTAATTTCCTTTTCTAGTACCTAGAATAAACCATGAAAATTGGGGAGCAGAATATAAAAATTAGAATCAGTATCTATGTGTGTATTCCCACATAATGAGCAGCCACAGTCTCACTGACTGTCCAGTACCCTTCACAGAAACTCGTGAATTCTTTAATGACTAACTACAAGCCAATACATTTGATGAACTGGTTAGACATGGAAGAAAATATTTTAAAATGGTGTTTTCAATAATGCTGCTGGGATACAAATCCAGATCTTTGTCTGATGAATCACAGTGTCTTTTTTTTTTCCTACAGTAAAGGCTTGGTGTAAGATAATTGCAAATACAGGAAATGATGAACTCATGCTGTTAAAGCACCAGCATTCAGTATAAATCAGAAGAGAAAGCTTAAATGTGCAACGGAAGAGGGGAAAAATAAAATAGAAGCAAGTAGATGACAGGAAAGAATGAGAAGGAAAATGAAACCAAAACAAAGACTGATTTGAGCAAGTCCTTACAATGCAAGGAAGAAATAAAGTAATCTCATCATCACATATATGACTCGGTGCACCCTGGAAAAGTAACAGTGACTGACAGAAAGAAGGGAAATTGGGTGCCAAAGTCACAGAAAACAACACAGTGCTCAGGCAGGTTTCTGCAGTTCATCAATCACACAGTGCTTTGTGCCCATCTTCTCTTTTCCTGTGATGTACCAGGGAAAGAGAGACTGTCACACCTAGCACTGTAACAGGACTGAAGAGCTGAGGTGACAGTGCAGAGGCTCTGGTGACAGTCCACCTCTGACCAGTCTGGCTTTGGAAAACCCCCCAGCCCCAGCTGTAGTCTGCTCAGGTTATTCCCATTTCTTCCCTTTCATTTGGACTACCAGAATTGCCTGTAACAGCACCAATCAGATCTCAGAAATGGGAAGTATTTTACCTTATCACCGCAAACATGGAATTGAAGTTCTTGCATTCTCGACAGTGGAGAGCAATTTTAATGAAATGCTTAATAATCTTCATTCTTTTGAGCTGGTTGGGTTCTGCTAAAATTTCCATGGCAACCCAGAAGGTCTCTTGATTTATGACATCCTCAAACTGTTTCAGGTGAGCGTTGCCTGTTTTGGAGTCCAGCTTGTAAAGGTCGTCGATGTACTCCGTGGGCTCGATGTTGCGGAACAGCTCAAAGTCGCGCATGGAAAGCTGGGTGGCCACCTCGATGGTGCTCAGCTGCAGCAGGGAAATCTGGCTCTCTCGGAGTAGCTCTTGAGCATCCTCATCTGAGCACAAGGTTTCTGTTTCCATGTTGTTTTTCAGATAATAGCTGAAGAATGATTGAGGAAAAACAACACATTAGAGATGCTCTTCAGAGGGTTTGGGAACACAAAGACATTGAACTATACTAATCACTGTGAGCATTTCAGAGACAAGAAGGAACAACATAACCTTGTACTTCAGTAAACGTTAAATAGCACCATTACTTAAGTAAACAAACATTTCAAAAGCTCTTTGTTAATATTTTTACACTGTACTCTGTAATATGCTGTAGTGCTCACCTTTTCGATTTGTAAATTCAGCAGCAAAAACAGCATTTCAAAAACACACTAGCCCTGAGACATCTCCTGTTAATGTATTTCTACATCTCGCACACAAATTTTGCATGGTTTTTTTCCATAAATTTACTGTGGCATACTAATATGTGCATGAGGCACAGAGTATTCAGGAAATGAAAATATATCTGGAAAATTCATTCTATGGTCCCAGGTAAATCACTTTCAGATACACAAAAGTTTATTACTCATAAATTCCCTCTGTTGCCTAGCAAAGACAACTACAGAATACTTTACTTTAATAAACTTTCTTCTGGTATGGATCGGGTCATCAGATAAAACCAAAGCACTTAACATTTTAGAAATATTCAGAACAGTTTACTTAAAAATGGAAGAATTCATCTCAGGTTAGTATCAGTTCATTGCAGCATAACGCTTAGAAAGGAATTAATTGTATTCTTTAATCCTCAAGTACATGTGAGAAGTATCAAAACAAATATAACCTTTTTCTCTAAGTGTAAACCACTATATACATTATCTTAATCTGCTAAATTTAGCTGCCCTCAAGCAAGCTCACGGTAAATTTAGGGAGAGATTTTTGGGTGCAGAAGAGGAAGGCGATCCAAAGAAGAGAGTGAAGTGTAAGTTACTGGCAATTACTTGCTTGTGCTTCCAACAGACACCCATCTATTTTTAATTAATAATCACCTCTCCCTGATGTTTGGGATTAATTATCATGGAGGTCTTTTCCAGCGTGCAACACTTCAATCCCAAAAGCCAAATAAAATCCAAGCAAAAGAAGGGATATTCACCGTCCATTGAGCTGGATCCTGTCCGCCAGCTTGGAGAACTGGTCCGGGAGGCGCCGCTGCTTGATGACCCCCTCGGGACTGACGGACACCTCACACAGGGAATAGGTCTCAGGGGCTCCCGTCAGGTTGAACTCGTGGACAGCATGACTCACCACCTCCTTTGCTGTAGTGTCTTTGCTGATGATGATGTAACAGCTCTGCTGATCTGCTTTGAAGACTCGGATCACTTGATCTGGAATATCTAAAAAAAGAGCACAACACCTTTAATGTGTGATGTACTTTTCCCTTGAAAAGACACAAGGTCACTTGGATATTTTACAAGGGCATGTGATAGAACAAGGGGGAATTGGCTTGAGCTGAAGGAGGGCAGGTTTAACTGGATATTAGGGACAAATTCTTCCCTGTGAGGGGGTGAGGCCCTGGCACAGGCTGCCCAAAGAGGCTGTGGACTCTCCATCCCTGGAGGTGTTCAACATCAGGCTGGATAAAGCTTGGATCTTGTCTAGTGCAAGGTGTGGGGAGGAACTAGATGATCTTATTGCAAGCCAAACCATTCTCTGATTCTATGATTTACTGTCCCATTTGATCATCAGGAAACAAAAACAACCAGGTTCTGGGGAAAAAAACATGCTGGACTTAAAAAATATTTAAAATACTCTGGGGCTTTTTTTATCTTTGTAAGGAAAAAATAAGACTCTTGTCCTCTCTGCTCTTCTAAAACCCAATTACTCTACCATCCCGTGACTCCAATCAAAGCACAAGACATGCAGGTATGTAACTAGACTGTGCACTGCTCCTTCACAGCGTGTCTTAAAAACTTTGGCAGCATCATTCCTGCTTTGGCTCTCCTGTGTCTGTGAGAGCCAGGTCCACACACGTGCCAGGGCACTCTTCCCAGGGATGGGAAGCCACCAAGTACGGATGGATGGGCTTGGGGTGGGAGGATATGAGGAGGAAAGGAGATTTAATTGCTCCTAGAACTAGCCATGGGCTTTTACCCTCACTCTCTCTCCTGAAGGAACTAAGCTGCTGCCAGCAGTTAATTCTTTGGCTGGTGTACTTATTTATAGCACATTTTATGTATTATAAATGCATTAGAGAACAGCTTAATCTGAGGCAGCCTACAGCAGGAAATAAATATCTACAGAAACATGTGTTTAATGCACAGCTTGATGATTGCAAATAATTTACTCTATTAGTTATTACAGAAAGTTTAGTTTTCTAAATAAAACTGATTTTTAAAAAAAATGTCAGGAGTCAAAATGCTCCGTAATTTTAAGCACAGGGAAGCCCAGTTTTCCCTTCCCTGAAGACTAAAACTTCACAACTTTTCTGCAGAGCTGAGAAGGTGGGAGGATGCTGCTGAGCCCTCAGCCTTCAGAGTCTGAAGCTCTCCAAAACCACAGCAGAGGCAGATATTCCATAACTGCTGCATTAGAGATCCCCGGTGAGGGAAGGGCCGCCATTAAAGCAACACCTCCCAAACAGCCCTCCCCTTCTCTTCTCTCACTGCTATTTGTCCAGTCCTTGAGTGCCAAATCTGTGGTTTGAGACCTGCCCTGGAGCCCCAGTGATGCTCAGGTGTCCCTCTGCCCAAGGGGAACCAGCCCAGGGAATCATCCTGGTTGTCAGAGCACCCAGGTCCTTCAGGTCTCTGAGCACAGTTTCAGATGCTGCTCACCCCACTGCCCACACATTGATTTTCCTCCATCACAATCCACTGCTTAAGGAGGCAACAAAGATCTTTGGGGGTAGTGACCCTGGGGTCACTTTTTCTCACATCAGGATTTATGTGTGTTATGGGCACAAGTAGAAGGAATTTCAAAGTAAAAGGTAACCAGGTAATCTATGATTCAGCACCAAAGGTCCCACCCATTGGAAAAAAGAAAGACTCAATAACAGCTGTAAAAAAATTTTAAGATGGAAGAAAACATGGGCTAAAAAAATTCCAACTGAAACCTAATTCTTTTAACAGTTTCATGATTATGATTAAAACATTATCAGAACATTCTCATCAGAAGCTGGGTTCTAGCTGAATATGGAAGTTCAATATATATATATATATGTGAATAGGGACAATATAAGGGAGAAGTATTTGTACTTTATTTCAGAGTGAAAGGGTTGGAAATGACATACTGAATAATTAAGAGAAGTGCCTGTCATAAAAGTGATAATAAAGAAACAGAAGAGGGAAACATCTATACTTTGGTATCAACATACCTAAAAACAAGAACACATTCAAGGTGTAAAACTGAAATTTAATTGGGGAGAAAAAAGTAAAAAAAAACCCAAAACCAACAAACAAACAAAAAACCCCAAACCCATGCAATCAAAACAATGTAACTTTTGACAGATAAGGGAAAAATTACAGGCACATTTCTGTCTTCACAGTCTTTGCTTTTAAGCAGGCAAACATAAATTATTAAATTAAATTTTTTATGCATTATTCAGCTCATTTTGACAATACAAAGCACATTTCAGGCTGGCATGCACAGAATTTTAGTTATGAAGTACAACAGAAGAACAAACTAAACCTCAGAACTATTATCCTCTGAAACTTCAGTTCTATGAAAGAGATACAAGCAACTTCATCCCTTTAAAGCAAGGCCACAGAGAAGCAGAGGAACCTGCAAGAAGTCATTCAGTGTGCTGGGGGCAGAAATGGGAATAAAATGCAGGTCTCAGCCTCAGCACAGCACTGTGCCTGTACAGCAACCTATGGATTTGTTTTAAGGAAAATCACAGAGCACAGGGCTATCCAATGCCCCACAGTGATAACTATGTCAGTGCAATGTCTGATAGTGCTACATTTACAGGCAAGCCATGCAATATTAAGGTCTGCAGGATGCTTTACATGAGGATACTTACAGTAAAACCCAACAGCTGCAGACAGGAGAAAAAGAAAAAAATTGTATCAACACAAAATCAAGACTGAGATGCTTACAAAACTTATCAAGTGTACACTGTCAGAAATAATTTGGTTTTCTCTGACATTCAAACTGGCAGCATATTTGTTATAGCAAGCTTAAAGTAAAGCTAAGTGAGCCAGCTGAAGATGTCCCTGCCCATGGTAGGGGGCTTGGAATATTTGACCATTAAAGGTTCTTTCCAACCCAAATCATTCTGTGATTCTATCCAAGATGAACTACTTACCACCATTTCATATTAAGTGGTAACTTGTATAGTATTAAATTAAAATTTTCTGAAAAACATGTAGCTCTCATGCAGGCAGCAAGGATCTGGAATTGCAGCAAAAAAGGAACTTTTTTTGCTATGGATATTTATGCACCTGATAAGATACATCAGTGCACATCCCTTTTAAAGGGGAAATCTGCATGTTTATGTAAACATAAGTCACAGTCACAAAACACTTTACAGAATATGTCATTATGTACAGAACTTACACTTAAAATAGGGAAAAAAAATATTCTGACCAGACATGTTTACAGGCAGCTGCATATTGCAACAAATGCCTCCTGCAGCCACCCCATAAACTGGATTCCTACAGCAACAGCAATGAAAGCCCAGACCACATAGCTCAAAACATTTTTTAGGATTTTAGACATACTGTTGAGCATATATAATGTTTGTAAAACATGAAAATCACTGTGCTGCTACCATGGCAGTCCTATTCTATCCACAATACTGCCTGAAATATATACTGGCAGATAGAAGGATGGACAAGTCAAAGCACTGAGGAGAGATGGCAAAGGAGAAAGGGGCTAACAAAGATTATCTCCTTCCACCAGAGCCAAGTAAATTAAAGGCTCTCAGAAGTGGCAAAATACATTTCTTTGTTAAAAAAAAAAAGTAAGTCTCACATGACATAAAAAAAAGTAGGCAAGAGAGGCTCAGGCAGTGTGGATTTTCAGTACATTTCAATTTCATCCCTGTCAGGCCCACAGGATGCCTAACAATGCCAAGCAACTGCCCTCAGCACCAGGGATGTGAGTACAGTACAATATTCCCCCTGACCCAGCTGCCTTGTTAACCATCCTGTAAATCAACCTCAAGCTGCCACTTACCTGAAGGGTTAGAGAAATCCAGAATGCTGGTTGTGGGCTGCAGCAGGTCAGGGCTGCTGGAGGAAAGGGTGCCAGGGATGGGCATGATGGCCAGGCTGTGGCGGCACTGCCGCGTCCCCACGATGCTGTCGTCCTGGGACTGGCTCACGCTGCCGTCGCTGCAAAACAGAGCTGCTTCAGTCACCTGCACCAAACTCCTCCTTCTCACCTTGGCATGAATGAAACTAAGGAAAATAATGGTGCTCAGCTGTTTTAACTACATGCTGTAGACAGGCTTTCAAAACAAGATGAGGGTAAAGATTTGAAAGCGTTCATGGAGAGAGAAAAGATATTTTGGTCTTGTTCTGCATTCTTGGGGCAGGTGCCATGATTTTTTAAAAAACATAAGCAACATGGACACAATGACTAGACATCCTAAGCAACTGGTATCTCTTAATGGCCTGAGTATGAAGAAGGGTAGGTTTTAGGTAGAGGTTAGGGAGAAATTCCCCCCTGTGAGGGAGGTGAGGCCCTGGCACAGGTCACCCAGAGCAGCTGTGGCTGCCCCATCCCTGGAAGTGTCCAAGGCCAGGTTGGATGGGGCTGGGAGCAACCTGGACTAGTGGAAGGTGTCCCTGCCCATGGGAGGGGCTGGAATGGGATAATCTTTAAGATATTTAAGTTCCTTCTCAACTCAATCCCTTTCCAAATATTCTATGATTAAAGCAACACAACCTAATCAGGAACTCTTTTGGCAAAAGAGTCTGACAAACCTGAACAGTTTTGGAGGCAAGATGCTGAAACGGGTCTTGTCTAAAATTTTCCTGATTCTGTTTCTCCCACCAGACACAGTGTTTGCTTTCATTTTCTTGTTTCCTTTTTCACGGGGAAACATCTGTTCCACATCTCCAGGCATATCTGGGATAGAATAACGGTTGTTTTTCTTTTCTGCAATTTTTGGAATATGTGGGATTCCATTCTTCTCCTGTCCTATCCTGCAGAGCAGCTCCTTAAACACTGCAAGAGAAGATACAGTAGTTGTGAGTAATCTTTGCAGAGTCAGAACTTAACAATGAAATTTTCTTTTCCCCTCAAACCTTTTGCTTCCCATGTCCCAGAGAGACAATAAGGAAACACTGCATGCAGGGCAATAAGCACTATACATTTATTGGCTTTTTTTGTTTGCATCTTTTAGGTAATGGAGTGCACATGCCTCTTCAAGAGTAACTGCAACACAAACTGATATTTTCCCTAACTATCTTTGCCTCTACTACTGAACAGAAGCTGTATCAGATTTCCTATTGCATTTATGAAACTAAGCTAGTCTATAACCCACACTGACATTCTCAAAGCTGGAATTCCATGGAAATTACAGGGGGTTTGTTCTGTTTCTTTCCACATATATAAGGTGAAAAAAAAAGTTCAAACTGTCTTGTCAACAACAATTGCTTCTTTAAAGATCCTTTAAAAATCTTTTGAAAACCTTTCAAGTCAGAAATTCAGGATTTTCTATTGAAAAAATGGTGATACTGGAAGAATGCAGAACTCAAAACAAAGCAAATTACTCAGATTGTCCCTATGAGGAAGGCAACCAAAATTTTCTGTCCACAAAGTCCAATTAAATGGGACATTTCTGTTGCATAATAAAAGCTAAGGCTACAAGCTTTCCCAGTATAGATTTGAATAGAACAACAGGAATTGCTCATAGTCAGTACCAGATACTTAACACTCAATTAGGAAGTCAGGATAACAGAATAATAGTTATCACTGTTGAAAAAAGCTTCAAGATATAAATTCATTAAAATTTATCAGAGAAATCACCTTGAAATTCTATCAGCTAGCAGGAGGAGATTAGAACCCACTTGCAAGTGTATGTTGCTCACATTTATAATAAATTAACAACCTATCCCTGTCTCAGTTCTAGTGATGCTTCATTTCATGTCATTTCACTCAGTCTGGACCACTGGTGACTCAGGTTGTTTCAGGCCTTTTTTGCATTATTCTAATGAGCAACTGCTGAGGGCTTGAACCTTTTTAGCTGCACAGTGATCAACACAGTATAATAATGAAAAGAAAATCAACAATGAGCAAGGGCAGGTAACTGGGAGAAGGAAATAGGAGAATAAAACCATCAGAAGATATGGATACAACTATGCAGGAAGGAGCTATCCTGGGCACAGTCTCCTTCTTTCTGTAGCTTTTGTTATTCTGTTGCCTTAACAAGAATATGGAAAAAGAACAGATGATTTGACTCAGATTTTAAAGAGGTATTTAGGTGTTTATATTCATGATGACAATTAAAAGCCAACATTTATATGCCATACCACTTTTTATATCCCCTTTTCAATTATAAAGGTAATTTATCCTCTCATTCTTACAGCCCTTAAAGAAAGTTTCACAAAATCCCAGTCTTACATTTTTGCTGTTTCTTGGCAAAAATATTTTGGTCCAGATCCCCTGGCTTTGTTTCAGCCCCACTGCATGGAGGGACACGAAATCAGCTTAAACAGTCATCTGAGGATTTCTCAGGGAGCTGAAGAGCTGCCTGTGCTGGCTCTGTGCCACTCAACATGCAGCCTTTGGCACATGAGAACTTATCCAAGCAAACAGAGGCACAATGAGGGGACTTCTGCACAACTTCTCACCTCAAGAGCAAGGTGGAAAAAAAAGGTGGAACCCTATTGCACTCATAAAGCCAGAAGGAGTGGAGTTTTTCTTTCACACATAAATATATATAATACATACAGTCTACTCACCAAAAATGTTTGTTTTTACAGTAATGGAGAGATGTGTGTTATTCTTTAAGATTTCCAGAGCTTTTACAAAGGTAATGTTCTCAAAATTCTGTCCATTTACTTCCATTATCTTTAAGAAATAAAAATTGGGACCATTAGAGAACATATATCTGACGGAGTTACAAATACAAAGGTGATAATACAGGCACAGTAAGAACTTCCCAGGAATTACCATTTAATCTTTACAGCAGCTACAGAATGAAAACATTCCACGTAAAATAACTATTTTCATCATGTCAGAGAAGTTATATCCTGTAAATAGGTCAGCACTTCCATTTTTACTTGAAAAATGCTTTAAATAAGTTCATTTTCTATGATAACATGACATTCTTGCAATTAATCAGAAATAGTGGATCATAAGCCACAGATATCACTTCAAAGGTGGATTTTCACTGAGTGTGATCTGCCTCAGTGAGCTGGGATCAAACACATCAGGTGAGAATCCATCCCACAAAACAGTCTGATTGTTTCAATGTAACCATATCTCCAATCAGAAAGTTTCAAATAATAACCATAACTTGGTTTCTTTTCCCATGCTGTTTTTGGAATATTTAAATATTTTACGTATTTTGAAAACTATTTAACAGAAACCCATTTAACAAACAGAAATGGAGACTGAGCTGTGGCATTCCCACAGTTTCCAGTGGTTTGGTTTTAGTACACAGCACAAGATTTCTGTTGAGAACAACCAAAAGGTGGGTGAAGCAGAATATTTTAAATTAACTTATTTGTTTTTACCTGATCACCACGCTTAAGTCCAGCTTCTGCTGCTTTGCTGCCTATCTCCACAGTCTCTACAAAAATGCCAAACCCTTTGTCACTGCCTCCAAGAAGGCTGAAAAACAGGGGAGAATCTCTGGAAGGTTTTTGCAGGGTGATTTGTCTCCATTTTGCTTTGGCAGCACAGGCAATATTCAGCAATCTGAGATGGCCTTTCATTTTCTGTAACACAGAAGACACAAAATGCACTGCAATGTTTCTTTTATCAGAAATGGAAAAACAGTTACAAAAAATACCCCAAGTGCCAGAAAACAGATTTTTGATACCAGATTTTCAGATCTTACTAAATAAACCTTGTCCTATTTTGCAGAAATGCAAAAACTCCCAAGTGAGTGCCATAGGTATTACTTTATATGGCCTTTATATCTAATTTATATTTAAGAACAAGTATGTCCCATGTTAAAAGCCACCTGTTAACTGTTACACTTAGAGACTACAGCTGTTAGGGACTCCTACCAGTCAAAAACTGAAATATTCTAGTAACACTAGAAAATGTGACATTCATTCTTTTTGCTCCTACCGTATCTTCCAAGTTCTTTTCAAATTCTTCCAGGAATCGAGTCATGGCAGGATCTCCTTCGAAGTCATTAAAATGATTGTTCACCCACAGTAACACTACCCTGGTAACCTGTAAAAACAAAATAAACTATGTATATATATATACACATATAAAGGTACCCATGGGTCTTTTCCTATAAGCTTTAACCTATAAACACAGAGGAATACTTGGACATGGTAAAACAGATTACTGTATCTGACAGGAAGAAGACATTTACACTTGAAATCATCTCCTTTTTCCCTTTATTTGGGGAAGCAAATGACAAATTTAAAAACCCAATATTTTTATACCTAAAAAATACTGGCAGCCTCACCCAGTGCCTACTGGTGCATAAAATCCATCTTCAGCTAAGCCTTCCTGACACTGCTCATGAAAATCACCATTTAAAGCATCCTAATGATTTCTTTAAGTTCTAGTTGTGATAATATAAAGCTTTCTTTTATGAAATTTTATTTAAGTCTTCAGATTGCTTCTGTAGGTGCTACAGAGTCACTACTATTCATGATAGTCAGTCTCACAGCTAGATTATCCATCCATATTAAAAAAAAAAAATCTAAGTCTATAGCAGTTTCTCTTCCAAAATTATACCATTTCTATTTTTGTTTCATGATACATTTCTCTTTATCTTTCTTTTTATTAAAAACCAGTAGCTGCCAAAATGAAAAGCATGGAAAGAGGTAAGAAGAGAAGCAGTAACTACAGCAGACCCTACACAACTTCCTATACAAAACATCCAGTGTTTTGACAGCATGTTGGACTTCCTCAGCTCAAGGCTAGAACACATAAAAACATTGGCTAAGAATCAACAAATTGGCACAAGTTCCAGACTATCAAGGTTTCTCATGAATGAACACACAGTTAAATAGAGTGGAACCTAGTTTTATTTATCTTAGCTTACCAGCAATACAAAAAGGGATCAATTTAAATATATTTTCACCAGCAAAATTAATCTCTTTGACTGCAACCAACCTTATCCCTGAGGCTGTCCACTGTGAACCATTCCAAGAGTTTATTTCCAACTTCCAAGGGACTTGTTAGAAATGTTCTGTATGTTAAAAGAAAATCTTCGATGTAGGTTGGATCCACAATAGAATGTTCCTCTATTAAGTGCATGATGAGTCTCTCGGGTGTTGCCTTAAAAAAAGCAAATCAAAAAATAACTGATATCTCTCACCACTACCTCTCCCTAAAGAGGAATTCAACACAAACCCACATGACTGTATAATCCCATCAGAAAGTCCATTTATGGCCAGCTCAGGAGAAAATGCACCAACATGTTTAAATCAAATCCTCCTGCTTCTCTCAGCCCTGACATTTTGCAAAGGTAACACCTGGTTAAACAATTAGTAACTTCCCTTAATTTTAATTTTTTGTAAGAATTTTAAGTTCCTCTTTCAGATTACAAAAAAACGGCCATAAATACCCCGAAGGGTGCTCCCAATACAAAACTCAATGTTATGTGTTGAACAGGTTACAACGTATGTAACTTTATTAAAGGGGAAATGAAAGTAAAGTTGGAATATAATACACATTCCTTCCAATCAAGTTTTTTGAGCTGACACAGATAAAACTGAATATGTATACTAGATTCAAATTTACTTACTAGTAAATAAAAGTTTAATAGATTAACGGAAAGCATAGAAAGAAATGTACCTTGATAACTATGTGTCCTTTCCTGGTTCCACTGCGATCCAGCTCCCTGTGCTCCTTTACCATCACAATTTCTCCTTCTTCCTCCACTTTGTGAGTGTTTTTTTCTACATGGTTCAGAATCCTCCAGTAGTCTTGCTGGGCTATACACACAAACTGTGCCCAAAGAGAACAACAGTGAATAAAGAATGCATCCCCATCTCCAGGCTGAACAACCCCAACTCTCCCAGTCTCTCTCCACAGCAGAGGGGCTGTGCACCCCAGAGCACCTTTGTAGCCTCCTCTGGACCTGTTCCAATCTGTTTTCTTTTATTAGATGCTTAAAAATAAGATATAGTTATACAGAATTGTAATCTTACCTGACAATCATCTACTTTGGTTCTGACCACTCCATTCATGTACTGTTTGTCCAGTGAGGGAGTAATCCCAAAACTATTTCCCATACAGAGACTCTCACTCTTCCCATCAGGATAGGTGATTTCTACTGTGCCATTTAAAATAACATACCAAGAATCAAGCTAGAGAAAGAAAAAAAAAATTTAAAAAGTGAAGCTAATTCAACAACTTTTGTAAGCTCTTATCTCTCAGAAAGGCTCATTCTTGTAGCCTCCAGTTTGTTATCAGCGCATCTCTGCAACATTTAATTCACCAACACTGCACTGTAAGGCAGTGAGATGTAAGAGATGGAAACAGGAATGCTTTTCAGCTTCCTTCATTTCCTTCAGAACTGATTCTGAAGGGAGAAATACTGATTAATAGATTGCTTTCTTAATAAGTAGGCTAATTGCCATGATATATTTGTACCATTTAGTGAGAATGAACATTCCTTCCCTGGGTACCCATTTAGTCACTGCCAGAGATGAGTCTACCTCACCCCTTCTGGGAGGGATGAACAGCAAATGCTATTCCAGATGTCTTGATCCAAACAGGAAAAGAGATTTCAGGACAGTGACTCAGGGCACCTATGCTGGAGCCTGACTACTGATTTCACACCTCCTCTGGCAGCAGGGACTTACCTCCTGGCCATCCTCAAGTATGATGGCTCCTGCTTGCTCCACGACTTCAAAGATCATCACTGAGCACAGCTCTCTCCTCACAGACATGGTCATGTTGGCAAAGGCAGGGAGTTGATGCATGAATTCCAATAATTGCTCTGTTGGACAAAGGAAACATTGGTATGATGACTGCAAGGCCCAGGGTTTCCTTGGATTCCTTACCCTCCACGAGTGTATTAAATGTTAGTTAAATTCATTTGAAAATTGTTCAGGGGTGTTACACTTCCCATTAGTGCCTGTGGCTAAAAAGAGCCCAGTGTGCACTTTGTCATCAAGAGCCAGAACTCAGCTCCACAGCCTTGCTGGTGTTCTGATTGACTCTCAGGGCAGCAGTCTAGCTAACAGTAAAAGCACTTCAGCTTCAAACATTTAGAAAAATTAAAAATACCCCTAGGTACAGTAATTATAAGCTAGACAGGAGCATGAAATGATTTTCCAGTGTTCAGAGACGCAATCTGAAGTACAGCAGAAAGCAAATTTTGCTATTGAAATTCATGCCAATTTCTAGTTAAACACTGCAGTAAATTATCTTCATTTTAACTGTTTTGCAGCTTACAGTTAAGTATACCTACACTCAGTAATAGTATGTTCTCTTTGCTATTTAATAACTACTTCAACACTTTCAGGCAGTCAGAATTACCTTGCTACATGTCCCATTACATCAGTGCATACAATGACTGTAAAACATCACATCTCCAGTATCACAAAGACTGTTGTTCAAAATACTTGGATTCTCAGAACAAATACTCTCTCAGATAGCAAGAGAAGACATCAATTAAGAGTATCAAGAGAGGAAAGTGAGACATCATTCAATTATTAAGATATACATTGAACATTAACTCATTAAACAGTTTTTGGTTATGCTTCTCTTACAGATGTTACATGAAGCTCAGTAAATTTTACTACTGTAGTTTTCCTCCTCACCAATGTCATCATCAGTTTTATCTGCAGGCTCCTTCTCAAGGCACTCTCGGACAACATCTCGCCCTAGAAGTGGATCAGAAGTTCTGTCAATATCTTCATCCTCCTCCTCTTCTTCATCTTCAGAGTCTACAGGAGCTTCCGGAAGACCCGTTAAATCAACATCTCCCATCTCACTTTCTGTAGCCTACAAAGAAAATGTCAGAGGGTTCAATGTCCTCAGTTCAATGATTTATGGTCTGAGGTAGCTAATTAAAAAAATTAAATTCTGTGACCAACAAGTCTAACTAGAATATCTAACAGCTCCCTTTCTGAACACTGAGGAAAACATGTTGTGCTGAAATCTACTAAATTTTCATTTTACAGCACTTATTCTCCTTCTTGTGAACTCCTGTGACATTGTTTTTTCACCATTTGAGTCCACAGTATTAACAAAACAGTAATATAGTTTAGTAATATCATTGGTTACCCAATGCCTGTCAGCAATAGATGACAACAAAGACATCACCCTGAGCAGCCAAACAAGACAATGGTCAACGAGTACAAAATACCAGCAACAAAAAGCAGAATCACATAGGAATCACTTGCACTAATTCCTTATGTACAGTTTAAATGATGTAATGGCATGAAAATAAATTTCCAAACAGATGGAAGGGGGAAAAAATGTAGTTTCAAATTCTCAGTTTCTACAGAGTAGTTGCTCAATCACTTTTTTTAAAGCTTAAGCCAGAATGCAAATCATTTTTCTGTTTAAATTCAGAAATTTGAACAACAAGATGTGTCACTGAAAAGTACAAGGCAATTATATAGAAACTTGCAGAAAATGGAGTTTGTTTTTAAATGAGCGCATTTACAACACTCACTTTCACTTTGAAGAAATCCTTGAGATTTTACAAAAACACTGAGCTAAGGTTTTTGCATGTTCACAAAACATCCAAAATGAAGGATGAATTTGAACACTGTAATGGAGCCAAGCACAGCTTCTCTGGACAACCTGTACCAGTGTCTCAAAACCCTCACAGGCAAAATTTTCTTCTCTGTACATAAATTACATCTAACTTTTGTCTTTGTCACTACAGAACATGGTAAACAGTCTTTCTAAGTATTGACAGGGTACAATAAGGTATCCCTGGGGCCTTAATCCCTATTTTCTCCAATCTCTGGGGGCTTCCCACAGCTGCCAGATGGAGAGTGCATGCCCAGTTCCACCAGCCAAGTCCCTGAGAGCCCTGCCATGCACTGCCTTGGGTCCCCTGGACTGGCTCAGATCCTCAGGTGCTCTCAAACACGACCTTCTCTTCCCATGGGAAGAATTTGATCCCCCAGTCCCTGCCTTGATGTTCAGGCCATGGAGAGATGTGGGAAGAGCAACCTGTGAAAACTGAGACAAACATTGCTGAGTGCTCTGCCTTCTCCATGTCATCAGTTCTCCTGCCTTATTTACTGGGGACTGAAGCACAATTTCTATCCTTTTTTTGGGGTTTTGGTTATTTGACTAATGTACCTGTAGAAGCCCTTCTGGTTTTTGACACATCCCTTGCCACATCCCCCTCCAACTGAGCCTTACCCTTCCTGATCCCAACCCTACACTTTAGGGCAGTGTTCCTGTATTCCTCCCAGGACACATGAATCCTCCCTGATTCCACTCTGCATTTTCTTCTTGTGCTTCATTTTCACCAAAAGGTCCTTACTTGGTCACTGCTCTCCTGCTTTTATGGCTCATATAAAACAATATTCACTTAAAGTGATTTAATCACACCAGACTTCACTGTCTCCATCTCCCTACACACTCCATGCTGATGTGAGCTCCAATACCTGCACAAAGGAACAGCTTTGTCATCCTACACCAGAAAAAAAAAAAACCTGGGGTTTAGATATAACCCTAGAGCTAATTTCCAAAATGTCCACATTTTGGAAATTAGCTAGCAAACCTAAAAAAAAAAGCTTAAACTATTTTAAAATATGTATTTCTTTCAGAGGAGGCTAACAATATAGAGAGGGTTAAATCTGTTTTACATTACATCACTTTATTGGCTTCTGTAGCTCACATTAACAGTTTTGGAATTAAGCCCAAGTGCAAATTGTACTTGGAGAGTCTCAGCAGCACATGATCAGTACAGCATTTTATTCTAGGACTTTTCTAGCATTTCTTCATCTAAATAGCCACAATTTATACCAACTTCACCATGCTATGTCAAACAGCATCACCAATCCTCACTTTGACACCCCCATGCTAAACCAGAAAAACTGAGGCTACAGGTTCTACCAAATTTTTTACATCCTACAGAGGAAAATCAGAAAATCAGCTCCTTTCTTGATAAATAAGTTATGATTTGATCAAACTATGAAATAGGAGCAGGTCCTCCAACTGTGTTTCCAAGATTCCATGCAGATGGGTGACAGAATGCTGGCAGGTCAGTGCTGGAGGAACAGGAAGGATTTCACTCACAAAGCCATCTGCAAAAGTAGCTGCTCTTCCCAACCACAATGCTCCAGCTGTTTCCATTATCAAATATAAAAATCAATCCTAACACAAACATTTATGAACTACTGATGTACAAAATGAAACCTGAAGCTGCAATCCTCAAATCTCACACAAATATGGATTTCCAGGATCAGGTCTGTGACACAGGGGTATCTACTGAAATATATATCCTTGATAAATATTTTATGAATAATCTATTTCAATATTGAAGCCTTAACCACAATTGGAATTACTGCTGGACAATGATGCTGCTGCCCACAAAGAGTACATACTCCCAAAGTGATAAATGAAGGATTTTCAAACAAATGAAAGGGGAGAGAACTGACAGAAATAAACAGCTAGGAAAAAACTGATGCAAACTGGTTGGCCACTAAGAGAAGATGATTGCCAGGTATTGATACAAGAAACTCATTTCTCAGAGTAGGGGTGAGACCTCTCCAGCCACATCTGGAGAGACAATTTGGATTCCCTGTGTGACCCTGGCTGAGCACCTTAGAGCCTGTCCCATAAAAGGGCAAAGAAAGATGTTTTCCCTGTGTAATAAAATGCTGAATTCTTCTTCCCTGAGGACCCCTGTAACAGGTCAAAGCAGCTCTACAAGTTCTGCATTTCAACTGTTGTATGCACAACCAAACAGCTTCCCCTACTTCCAGCTGAAGACCATAGTTCTAAAATTAAATGTACTTCCAGAAAGGGACTGACGGAAAAAGAATAAAAATTTTAGAATCCACTTCAAGAAAGAATTTACTTTTAAAATTGTAGAGAATAACTTACTTTTTCTTTCTATAATTAAAAATGTCTGCAGCACAACAGAAAGACACCTGCTCTGCAGCATTCCAAGCAAGCTGGAATTTACAATACACACATTTGGACATTTTGGAGTCTGTGTTTCAGAAATCTCCAACAGGGAATAGCAACAGAAAAGGCAAGAAAGAAATGCATAAATTTTCATCACTTTTTGCAACTAACTCAGGATTTAACACAATGTCTCCACAGCAGAGCTTACAGGCAGGAATCTTCTGATCTCACTAAGCTTTATGTTCATAATTTCCTGTTTAACTGGAAATGGGCTTTACTCTGGACTGAGAGGCAGCTGGGACAAGTGAAACCTCATTTCAACACTACTGATGAATGCAGTGCACTCAGATGAAGAGAAAATCTTTACATATCTTAATAAAACACTGTTTCATTCTTTGGTTCTACCATTCTAATCATGTTTTCCCATTCTAGAATGAAGTTTGTACTACTTACTGAAAAATTAATGTTAAGATACCATTAATTCAAAAGGTCATTTCAAGGTTACATTAATCAAAATTATCCAGAATATTAGTGACACTAATGATACTTCTAAAGAGTTTAGCATGTGAAGCCTGGCATGATACATATGAAGCTGACTGCAAAAGCAAAGCAGCATTTTCCAAACATTTTATGAAAAGCTGAATTTTGCTGTACCAAAAATGCTTTCAATCATTGAGTCAATACATCACACTCAAAATGTAGGTTTACTACATATCAAAGATATTCTCTTCCTTCACAATATGATGAGTATTTGGGGGAAACCACTCTTCTTTTTTGTGATTTCAAAATCTGTCTATATTGATGTGTTGCTGCAATATAATGCTGTGTTAAATATTGTGCAATGGCATTATTACTCAACATTTATCTATTACTAAGTAATATCTAGAGATCATTTATAGATTTGTGACAAATAATAAGAGAATTCTCCATCACTAACTGTTACAGTTACTGCAATAAAACCCATAAAATACATAAATGCACATAAAATACATCTTTTATCAGGTTACTATCTGCACATTAGGCATATGAGAACGAGATACTAAAAATTCACTAAAAAGTTAAGGGGGAGAAAATCATTGTGGATTGTTGAGGATTTCCCCCCCTCATGCCATGTCTTCTCTTCCCCCACAGCTTATCAAATGCTTGATTCTGTAATGCAGTCTTTCACAGTTAATGTCACTGTAGCTCTGATCATACGTGGCTGTACAATTATCTCTCCATATCTCACTCATCAGTGATGAACAGTGGTGACCTGCCTCAGCATCAGCCTGGCCAGCCAGGAATTCTCTAACAGATGTCCTCATTTCCTTCAGGATGCAAAACCAGACAGGTGAATGTCACTGAAAAGGACATTCTTACCTGAAAAGTCCTAACTCCTAAAAATTAATATAAAATCTGCAGTCATTTTCACATTAATTATTCCTTAGTGTACAAAACACCTAGCACCACAGTTTATTTGCTACAGTGCATTTAATATGTTACTCCCTCATTTCTTTTATTTATATGATTTTTATTTGTTTAGCAATTATGCTCTTTTGTCATTTATGGATGAGTAGATATAAGACAATTATCCACACATGATAAAAGAGTGTTCTCTTATTACAATATATCATTGCTAGAGTGATATATTTGTAATCAATAATATATTTTAAGTGCTTTTCACTTAAAGCAACCTCTCCAAACTACTCAGCAGGCAACTCAAGCACGCTGCTGTTATGGCCCTGCAGTGCCTTTTCCAGTGCCAGTGTCTGTGCAGCTGTGGCATCTGTGACACTCTCAGCCCTACCTCTACCCTGATGGCAGCTTATCCTGGGGTGAGCTCCCCATCACCATGGCTGGTGCTGGTCAGAAGATGCAGCAGCAGCAATGTTGTGGCCCTGCTTGTGATCACCTTGGCAGCCTTTTCCAGCCTCAGTGCTCCTGGAGCTGCTGGTTCTTGGACTCTCCCAAACCTAACCCTGAGCCTAATCCTCATCCAAACCAATTTTATGGGTTTTCCAGATCAGAAAGATGTAGGAGCTGCAATGTGGGGCCCTGCCAGGATTGCCTGGCAAACCTTTTCCAGCCCCACTGTTCTGGAGCTGTCAGCTCTTGGACTCTCCCAACCCAAACCCAACCCTAACCCATCACCATGGCTGGTCCAGACCAGGAAGATGCAGCAGCAGCAATGCTGTGGCCCTGCCATGATCTCCCTGGCAGGCTTTTTTCAGCACAGTGGAGCTGTAAGCTCTTGGACTCTCCCAATCCTAACCCTAACCTAACATAAATTCTGACGTAGTCTTGATTCAGAAAATAAGAAAGAGTAAAAATAATCAAGATACAGAACACCATCTTCCAGCACAGCCTCTCAGAAATAAGAGAACTCATGGAGCATCTTGGGAAGACTCTCTCAAGAATGCCTGCCAGCTACTCCTGATCTAGCTGGCAGCAAGCACATCTAATGTAGTGAGGTTGTAGATTAAATAGGACAAAAACACAGGGACACTTCCAGTGTTCTAAAGTAATTTTTGCTTTAATGTCTTATTTTTTAAGTTCCCTAAGGAATATATTGCTGTAAATAGGTATCATTAATCTGTTTCCAGTATAGAAATAATATCCAGACAGCACCTAAGCAAAAGGAACAGGTGTCTACAATCAAGTTACACCTACACCGTTCTCAACAACTGCTGTATATTCTGTATTGTGGCCAGACTGCAACTTGGAAATGGAAAAGCTGTGAAACTACTGATCAATACAAATCCAAGCTGAATCCCCTCATCAATCAGAGCATAAACACCCACAAAATGAGCTCTGTGATTTGACACAAGACAGGTAACTTATTAAGTGTATTATCAGTAAACAAATGAAGCTATCTCTGGATTTCAGCCAACTTCTCTCAGGAAGCCACACTAGAATTTCCACAGTCAATTAGTGCAAAGTGGGTTTATTACCACACTTTTGTTTGCAGAACTGAACATCTGCTATTAGCAATAAATATAAATAATCAAGGACGGTATTGGAAACACCAGGCTGATTTCGAGAGATTTGTTCCATTTCAGAAAGGAAAATGATCCCATGAATCAACAAATGTTACTTTTAAAAAGCCACAGCATACTTGGTGGTACAGAAAGATGTGAAAAGCAACAAAGAGAGTTTACAAGCAGCAGCTTGTTGCATTTCTGTGTCTGTGGGAGTGATGAGCCCCGTGGGCAGCACAGGGATAGGTGGAAGCATCAAGAGGGTTTTACCAAGCCTTGGATAAAGGGTCACTCTTCCTGTTTATGGAATAGTTTTAACACCAAGGAAGGACAGCTATGAAACCAAAGCAGTCTTACCTGATAGATATCCGAGAGGCTGCTGCTCCCAGAGTCACTGGCAATGCTGCAGCCCGACTGGCTGGAGGGGACGTGCGGCACCTGGGGATGGGGATTGTCCGTCAGGTGCATCTTGGTAAGGTCAGCTGGAAGCTGAATTTGGGGAAAGGCAGGAAAAAGAAAGGAAAACAAGATGTGTAAGTCTGATTTGAAGACAAAGCTTTTCATAAAGCTTTGGTTAGGTATTTAAATTTGTATTTGAATTGCTGAGTTATTGAATCAAAATCAAACAGAATTTGAACCTGTAACTTGACATACATTTTGAGAAAAAGCTAGTTTAGACTAAGCTGACCCAATCACACTTCCCTTTTCATAAAACTGATGGAAAACAATGCACCCTTCTATAAAAAAAGGTCCTGGATAGTTACAGCTAAGTGACACACCCCAAGAGGACAAATATATGATGCTGGCCAAACAGCACACAGTATTTAACCTTAGCTGACATTGCAATCCATTATGAAGAAGCAGGATTCTTCCTTATAAGTTCAATTTATGAACCTTAGTTCAGGAATAACCTTTAGAAAATATCAATGTAGAAAAAAAAGTAATGTAATCTAAATAAAACATTTGGTCTGTAAAGGGCTTTAAATTTTCTTTAAAGAAATGAGTACACAGAAAGAATATTATGCATTTTAGCTACAGCTATGTACAACAGCACCCCTATTTTATAAATCTATCTGTAAATGAACACACACGCAGATATCTAAATTTGAGTGCATAACTCAAGTTCACAAACTTATTCTTTCTACTAAAAAAACCAGCAGTAGCTTTTAAAGACTCAGAACTGCATGGGATGCTGTCAAATAAACAGTCCTTTAATTCAGCTGCTTGTTTATTTTTTGTCACATATATTTATTTTAAAAGATTAAATTATTAAAATTTAGTATTTAATTTTTTTAATTATACTCAACTATATGAAAAGCACATTGTATCAAGGAATCATAGATTCTTTATGTGCTTTTATAATTTTTAAATTATATAAGTTAAATACTATTTCTTTAAAAAAAAAAGTTCTGATGCAGAAGGAGTCCAAAACTACTCCAACGGCATCAACTGATGTCATAAAAATTCAAAGATTTCTTCTATTAAACAAAAAAAAATTCACACAATCGTGTCAGCTACTAGATACTCAGTCCTACAAATTAAAGTACAGTACTGGAAAATACTCCTAGGCTGGTATCAACTTTATAAATACTGACCAAACTTAAGAGAAGTGGTTTTGATTTACCATCACAATTGCATGTCCATTATCTGAAGAACACACAAGAGAAGTACTTCACCAAACACCATTTCACATATTTTCTGAAAACACAGATGGCACCAAGAGGTCTTGGAAACCTTCCCCACATCCAGGGAAAAAATTGTTGAGACCTTCTGACAAATGCAACATAATTTCACTATTAAAACTGTGATAAGGAACATGAGGGATCTTGCATCCCTTGCAACTCCCAATGACATTCTCATTGGCAATCACTACTCAAATACAGCAATCCATGTGGGCTATGAAAGAAAACATTACTCTTCCTCACTATCCTAATTTTTACCTTAGTCTAGACTTGCTTTTTCCTAACAAAAGAAAGTACAAAATACCCAACCTGTAAATTCATATCTATGTTCAGATGAAAAGGAGAAATTCTGAAAAGCAAAAAGTTGCTAAAATCCCACAAAAAGTCCATTCAAGCAAGGGGGAAGAAAGGAGTTTGGCAGAATGAGGGTTAGGGAACTTAAGTTGCAGTGGGCTCGATCTAAACACAAAGGGAACACAACACTTTAAAGCCTATGTTTAGCCACCAGAAAAAGTTTCACAGGCTGAAAATACCTATTTTCAGGATCTGAGAACAACAAGAAGGTCAAAGCACTCAGATGACAAAATTCAATCCAGTGGCCAGCAGCACTGGGGAAGAGCTGACGTACATGGAAGAGCTGTGAGCACATGGGGAAGAGCTGATGTAACATCCAGGAGTTTTAGGAAATTACAGAACAAATCACCCCACACAGATTCACTGGCTTTAGCTTAAAGCCCACAGGTTTGCTGCAAACTCTTCAGGTTGTCCCCACCTTTATAACCTTCCTATTCCAACAAACAGCTCCAACTTCAGCTTCAATCCTTTTGTCCATGATCAAATCCAATGCTGACTGTGGTAACACAGACATAAGGAAATCTAATTTAAGCTCCCTTCTATCCAGATTCTCAAACCTTCAAAACAGCTCCAGTAAAAGAGTGATCAGGAGGAAGATTAGACCCAATTCTGCAGGATTTCCCAGGAGAACAATGGCAGGTGCTGCTCTTTACCAACAACCAATGCTGTTAAATCCTATTCTGGCTCAAAGACACCCCAGCACTCACACATATGCACTGCCATGTACAGTTTGTCTTCTCTGGTTTACTTGAGATTTTAAGATTCTTGTGATGAACACTGTCTTCCACACCTATGGGGTTCCACCTGGTCTAGTGGAAGGTGTTCCTGCCCATGGCAGGGGCTTGGGACAAGATGAGCTTTTAGGTCTCTCCCAACACAAACCATTCTGTGATTCTATAATTCTAAGTGCTGTTGGAACAAGACATGGCTCTCAAAATAAATAGGTTGTGCATATATTTTGTGTGTCATTTTCACAAAAACCCACTGATGATCAAAGCACTGCCAGCCTTCCCAAAGGAGTATTCCTAAACAACCAATTAATCAAAACTGCTCTTCACTCCCCCTGCCAGCTCTCCACTTCCATCACCTATAAAGCACATGGGTATGTATGTATGATGCAAAGTCCTGCTGGACTTTGCAATATATTCTTGCAAAAGACATTTAATGCAAGTTAGATGCAAGGAAACATCCCAATATCTCTTTAAATTTGAGAGAGAGATAAGGTTTATTTGAGACAAGTGACCTTTAAAGTACTGCTTGCCACTCGACTTGATCTCCCAAAATAAATCACAGCTTCTGCCTTTTGTACGGCATTTTTATTACCCAAAGTGATTGTTCTTTCTTGCAGAGCTCACCAGGCAGCAGGATACAGAGAGGATGTTTCTGTACCTACATGACAGCAGACACAGGAAGCTCTTGCTGCTTGTGGCTGGGAAGTTGCTGCAAGTGACATAAAATTGTCTTAAATATTGGTGGCTGTGACTTTTTTTCTGAAACTTAGAAATTCTTGTTACAAGAGCATCAGTATCCTGAAAAATCCTGTGTTGGGAAACAAGGTCCACACAGCAATGTCCAACTATACCCATATCAGATGCTTTTGGATGCAGATGTTTAGATTTGCACTATCTTCTGGCTAATTGTGTGCCCCAGCACCCCCAGACAGGAAAACCACAAACAGTATGATAAACACTCCAGACTACTTAGTTGCTACTTTAAAACACAACAATTTCATTTTTTCACAAGAAGGGATAATCTGGAATTGTAATATGAGTGCATCTGACATGCTGGCACAGCCTGTCCCTGCATCAGTGCCAGCACATCCTTGTGACTGACCTTTCCCAACAAAGGGATATTTAGGAACAAACCCCCCGTTGAAATGCCACACTGCAATTCAGAACTGTACCAGAAAGAAAGTTAGGAAAATAGAAGTTATCATCAGCACAGCCACCTTCACTCTGCACCCCCTCTGAGTCAGGAAAACACAGTTGGTGATTGCACCAAAAAATCCTGGATCAACTAGGAATTTTTAAAGCAAACTGCAAGAGGAAAAAGGAGAGAAAAAAAGACTAAATCCTTCAGAAGTTCATCCTAATGGTAGCATCAGCCTGCCATGCCGCACAAACCCAGAAGCACCAGCAGCCTGGACTTGTTTTTGTTAAAGGAATTTGAAGATTTGGAAGATGGTCCACAGGCTGATCCCATCTCATCTGTCAGGACACAGCCACAGGCAGTCACCTCAGCCAGGTACGGGAGGAGGTGGTGGGAGAGCACATGGGAGTGTAAAAGCCAGCACTCAGTAACATTTAATAAAAAATAAGATGCACAAAATACTAAACTCTCCCCATAGCAGACTTGGAAACCTGAGGTGGAGACTCCAAAGGTCCACCAGGAATTTTGGCTTTTTCCATCAATTTCTTGGATGCAGCCACCTAGCACCAATGCAAGGGGATGCAGCACTCCTGCTGCCAAACCAGAGAAACACCAAAACGCTCTGCAAGCCCCAAACCTGTCCCTTCTCCTATTACATAATACAAAGTTTACTTAAAAAGAGTATTATATTTTATTATTTTTGGTTTTTTTTTAAAGAGACATCAGGACATCTTGATTTTATACAGAATTACTGACTCTCTAAAAGTACTTTGGTAACAAGAGCAGAATAATGATGTGATGGTTTCTCCCTGAGACAGCTGAGGTTTCCCACTGTTCTCCAGCAAGGACAGCATAAAGTTTAACAAAGGTGAGTACAAGGTTGTGTATCCACACCAAGTCTCGTGTCTGTAATTTTGAAATTAATTGGAGTGTATGCTCTGATCCATGGCACAACTCACAGGCCAGCAGACAAGGACAGTGCGTCTGCAGTGACATTTACTTCCCACGTAAACACCATTTACTCTCAGCAGTGAAGTCACACAGAATACAAGGGAATTAAATTAAAACCTAATTTTGCTATAACAGACTTTGAAGATTGCACATGCTCTGTCCAACAGAGCAAATGACGTGACCTTTGACGAGATGGCCGCCCATCAACTTGTCTGAAAAGGACACAAAGTGATGGTCAGCCTGAGGACAACCTCCCTTCATGTTCTCCCTACAGAGGGTTTGCTAAAAAAGGCTATAGAAAGCCACTGCAGTGTTTAAACTGAGAGAAAAGGCAACCACAGAATTCAGACGTTAAGTTTTGTCACAGACTGGCCAAACTGAGACATTTTACTTTTCTAATTCCCTTTTTTTTCATAGAAAGGAATCAGTAGAACCTCTTTTGGCAGAGACCATGCTCTTCATCCTTTATTTCCATAGCAATTTACTTTAGGATTTGCTGGTCTGTCTGCCCTAAGGAAAAGCCATCTCTGTGCCTTTGTGCTACAAGTTTTGAAAATAAATATCAGTGTTTACTGTTACACCTTGGATAACCAAAAAACACATGCTGAAAATGCATAGGCAATATGAATTTGCAAAATAGTCTTCACAGAGGGACACAAGACCAGTGAATTATCTTATCCTGTGTGTAAGAGTTTCACCACTGTGTTTTAACCTGCAGTAAATTGTATGTTTATCTAACACATTCAAAAAGATCCCACAATAAGGACACTGGCCAAAGGACTCATCATGAGGATAAAAACAAATAAAGGAAGCACAACCCACTGCACTCTTTTGGCCCATTCCAAATTCAAATTAATGGAAAGAAAAAGGGCAATAAAAAATCAAAAGGTTTGCCCCTTTCTTTAATACTCCTTGGTAGCAAAGTTTTTTATCAGTTTTTCTAGGAGCCCATATGGATGTTTACAACCAATCGATGCAGTCTGGACACAGCAGAAGCATCAGCCTCTGAGAGAACAGTCTGTCCTTTTCCAGGCTGTATAAGCAAATTTTCTGTCCTTGGTTTTACAGACTGTCAGTAACCTTCTACCTTATTTGCTTTTCTGAAGTTCCCTGAAATGCTGCCAGCAAGACTAATACTCAGAAACAACACAGGAGTTATTTTCCATAAAACACCCGAGGACGAGTGCAGCGCAGCCCTGGGGTGTCAGGGCACACACACAGCTGCTGGGCCACTGAAAAACCCCCAAATCAGCCACCTCACTGTGAAAACCAGCTCTACAAGACAAACAGTCCCAATTTTAAGGCACATTTTTTGAGCATTTTGTTTATTGAGGTTTTCCATTAAGAGGTTTTCACTGTTGTAAGCTGGAACCTATTAACACACGCCCAGAGCATTAACTGTGATGACACTGGGTAACCTCTGAGCCTTAGGAACACTCCTGCTCAGCCTCCACCATACCCAAGGTTTAAGGTTAGCAATTTTCCTTTCTCAGATGACAAAGAAAGCCTGGACTGTCACAAGAAGCCAGTTAAAAAAAAAAGACCAAATATGTTTGTCTTAACTCTTAAAAATTAAACCAAATAGCCAAACTAAAAAGACCACATAATCAAAGAGCTGAACAGGACCCCAATCCACTGAAACAGGAATTCTCCAGCTCTCACCTCTCCCCTTTCAGTGACCATGTCCTTCCAGTCCCTTCAAACACCATTTTCTCTGATACCCTTGATTCAACATCTTTCATACCTTTAATATTGAATTAAACTATTTGCTGAATTAGTTCTTCAGCAAATTCTACATTCCACCATCTTATTGACAAGTTGCTTTGATGGTCTCAATATGTGTTTGTTCATTTACACAAGATAACTAATTTATTTAATTCATTCTACATTTCCTTTCTATAACCTACTGAAAAAGGAGCAGCACAGCTCACTCGTCTCACTGCAGTCTCTCACCTGCAATCCTTTCTACATCCCACTTTCTGCTCTCCTCCATCCCATTCATTCCATCTAAGAAATGAAAAAGGAACAAACCTCCTGGATGTTTTTTTCTTGGCATCACTAAATTATTTTAATCATCTCATATATCCTGCCAGTAAATCAACAAGAAACCACTAAAACCCACGGCTTCTCTGAAGTTGTTCTGTAGAATTTTCAGTAATTTTTTTCACAAGGATTTGTATAAATTAACTTGGCTTTATATTAACCTTTTACATACAAGCCACAATTCTCCTCCAGTTCAAAATCTACTTAGAGCTGTGTTAATGGGAGAGGAGAAAGTTGCTTCTCTGAGATACAAAGAGAGGCCACTTAGGTGTCCACAGAGAGAATAAGATGAGCCCAGCTGAATTACCCATGCTGACATCAGTCCACAGACTTAATGCAAACAAAACCATTTCCTCCTTAAAGACCACAGATGGCTCACCAGTGGCACAAAACCAGATTTCTTCAGCTTTTAAAAAGCACCAATGATGTCTGGGGGGTGAGGTTTTTGTTTTTAAAGCCAAGTGGTGGCTCAAGCTTTTTACCCAACAGGTCCAGATAAAATCCTGTGCCCTTCAATAACATAATGCAAAAAACCTCAGTACCTATCCAACTACACAAACTTCATGACAATATTTATTACAATGTTTTAATTCACTATCTACAGTATCTACTGGTTTTATCTATACTACACACATGAATCTCAAAGAAATAAGGACCAAGTTGACATCATTCATGGCAGCCTTGCAGTGCCTCCAAAACTATTCCTGAAGCCTTCCTAAAATATCTCCAGGCTTACAAGAAGGTAGAAAAACACACATAACACATAAAAACCATCTGGAAGAATTAATAATCCCTAGAGGCTGTTTATTGCCTCTGGTAGCCAAGAGTATTTTGGTCTTTGTGGCTCCTATAGCACATAGAAATTAAAATTCTCTGAAGTATTACATTTCCTTAGTTACAATAAGGTGATATGAGGACAGAATTTCAAACTATATTCTGGTGTTGCCTTAAACCACACATGTAATGCAATTTTAATTTGGTTTTCATATGTCTAAATTATAGATTACTACTATGCCTTAACTCACGATAATGCCAAGTGTCTGACACGCGAACATCTCAGCTTTGGAGAAGAAGTGGGTCTGAAAATTCACCCACAAAAAACTGTACCAGTATTGATGGGAAATCCATTATAAAGGGAATATCCTGCAAGTAAACATAACTGATGGTTGCAAAAAATGAAGATCAACTCTTCTCTGGTCCATTCACAAAGTAACATATTTTTAAATGTCAAGACTTGTGGGTTTTGTTATTTTGAATATGGAACAGGAATGTTCAAAAATACTTCTTTTACTCCAAATTTTACTCTTTGTTCTCACCACTGAAAATTAATACAACAGTAAAAAGTGTCTTGTATAAATAATTACAGTAGGAAAAATGTGACAGGGACTAGTGATGCTCAGTTCTACAAGGAGCCCAGGAGCTCCAGCAGCCTGACATTTGGGAACTCTCATCCTCAGCCAGTACAGCAGGGCACATAAAATTCCACACCTACATCGACCTTCATCCATTAAATAATTTATCAGCTGCTAGCTGCACGGATTGGTAAAATCCAGCAGGGTGACAATCCCTCTTTACACATCCTCAGGCTGCCACAGCCCCATCACAGCGGTGACACGCAGGTGACAATCAGCTCTGGGATGCACCGAGCAGGCTCCAAGGACACGGGAGCACAGTGAGCACACTGACCCTGCCAGCACCACCTCTGAGCCAGGAGCTGGGTAAGGAGGCCCTTGGATATTGTACATGCAAAAAAACCAAAGGAGCACCAGTCTTCCATTGGTGCTTCCATGTTTTCTTTCTGTATTCAGCAAGAAATGCATTCATGGAAGCAAGAGGAGCAAAAGAGGGTGGTGCTGACCTAGACTGTAGCTGTAAGGAGAATTCTAACAAAGGAGGTTTAAAACAAAGTCTAAGAGGAAATAAATGAACAGATAGGTTTTAATTTGTATATTAAGATCTAATTTCCCACAGAAACAATACTTCAGGAAAAGGCTTTTTCTGTTGAAAAGTAGCACAATGTATACTTGCACTTAACTTTAACATATTATACACCAGAGTATAAGAAAATCCAAGTCTTCTGGAATAAATGGCCACATAGCTCATACTAAACCATTTTTATCTTAAATGCATTTTTTTGCCTGATACTTTAGGAAGTTTTACAAAAAGTATCCTGCAAGTGGTTACAGAAAACAGATTTAACACTTGTATCAAAGTTATCATTGGTCAGTCCAAGTCCTCAATCTCCAAGTGCCCAGGGATCACAGGACTGAGGAACCAAGAGGCTGTGCCCCCACAAAAAACATGGAGAATCAAAGAAATCCTTCTGAGCAGTGGGTGAAGGGCAAAAGGATCAGAAATTACAGGGTAGGAGAGACCATGAACACTCTGAGGGGCTGGCTGAAACTCCAAACATTCCAAAGAGGGCTAAACCATGCAATGCCAAGCTCCCGGGAGGGAAGGGAACCACGAGGAGCAGGAGAGGAGCTCAGAGAGCAACCACAGCAAGGGATGAGAGCTCTGTGATGCTGAAAGCTGGGCTGGAGCTACAGACACAGACACAGAGAATGGTGGGAAAGGCAGGACCAAGGGGAAGAGAAAGACCTTATCAAAACTGACTGAAAAAAATTGAACAAAGGATCAGTTACTCTATTTGCTCTGGAAGCATTTAAAATTCATACTACTGGGGCTACTTTCCATGTAAGCACGTCAGCAAAGATAAGGGTGACATCGAATCAAATCAAGGACACGCTATCAAAGCTCTGGTTTTCTTCTGAGGAACTGAAATGAAATCTTTAATTGCATGAAGGTTCCAACTCAAGATCCTGGAGATCAAACTGATGCCCTATGGAATCAGAAGATGAGATTACACTCATTTTAGTTATGAATAACCAAAAGTTGTATCACATCCCTCTGAGAGGACACCAGAAATAGGAATGGAACTGAAAAATTACTCCAAGTCTTCTGCTCTAACCCAAACACAAATTTTTACAGAGCAAATGTATCATTATCATGCTCCACATTATTAGATTTATATCTAAACAGCAGAAAGAGAAGAGCACAGAAGCCCAGAGAAAATAAATTACCATCTACTGCCATAAGATAAGTTTCACATGCACCTGGGATCTTGAATTAAACTATTTTGCTTCAGGAAAAAAAAAATTTAAACGCTTAAAAGTTAATTCAAAAACTCTTATTTTCTATAAAAAGTACATTATCTGAAAGAGCATCCATTTTAAATAGCCTCTATAGAAACATTATCCAATCACTCCATACCCACCCCATCAGACCCTCATGCTTCACACAGTAACTGTGGGTACATCCCAGGCTTGGAAAATTCTTAAAATGTGCATAAAATTTCTATTACAGAAGAACCCTCTACATCTAAATTGTTACATTTAGAGCTCTCCTTCATAATGACTTCATAGCACAATTACAGTTAGGAGTCCAATACCACAAAGTGCATCACAGACAACTGAACAGAGAAAGTTATGATCAGAATTACAAAGACAACCAAAATCTTGCTGAGATTGTGAATTATTTGTGAATTATTACTTGTGAATTATTTTCCTCTTTAAAATACTGCACTGGCATCACAGGAGTTTTGTTTAATGTAAGCTGAATGTCTCTTGTCCTTGCCAACAGAACCAGCCTGTGGAGACAGATCTCCACCAACGTGATGCAAAGTCCTCCATCTTCCTCATCCTCTTGCAAAGCCACAGTGGCTCCACAGCTGGCACAGCTTTGATCACTGCTCACCACACTCCTCGCTGCTTATCATCCTGCCCACGTTTCCTTCCCAATGCCTGCATCTATTTATCCCATCTTCCCCAGTCTGTCAGTCCAGCAGGGGCAGGGTCCCCAGGGTAGAGACCATCCCTCACAAGGGCAGCTCTGCCCCACTGCTGGCTCCTCCAGATGCACACAGCCATCACCTCCTCCTCCAAGGAGAGGGTGATGGCTCTCAGACACGTTTCCAGTTCTCAGCAGCCCTCAGAAATACGCTGACCTCCACAGGAACCTGCCTGAAAGGGCACTGCAGATATGCATTCACTGTTTCCCCCCACTGTTCATCCTCCTTTTACAGCTCTGGATGCAGGGAAATGGAATGCATTGATTGCTTCACACAAGTCTGCTCTGCACCTTACTTTGGGAAACCAAAAGCCATGGGGTCTCTGGGGGATGAGAGCAGCACTAGCAGTGTGTGCTGTGGACACTGCTGTGGCACTGGAGAATGCCTTCAGGTGTCCACAGGGCTCCTAACCTGGCTCCTGCCCCTCCTCAGCCACTCCAATTAACCTCCCTAGGCTAAGGTTAACCTTCAGAAGTGTTCTACCCTCACAGAAGCCTACCTTTATGATTAGTCATAAGAAATATGACTTCATCTTGCTCTGATTCAATCCATGGATCATCACAGTGTCACATCCAGAACAGCTGTAATTACAACTGAGTCAACAGCCCATTTTCAGACTACTGTCCTGTACCAGTTTAAAAGCAGCTGATTAAAACAATTCTGGCACAGATCTACATAAATCTAAGTTCTAGTTTCAAAACACAAAATACTTGACATTTTCAAGTTAAACTTGAAGCTTACATATTTAACTTACATATTTAAAATTCTGACAGGACTTATTTTGCTGTATTATGTATTATTATAAAACACTTGTCATAGAAACAGATTTTTAGTACAAAGCTCAGCTAAAACCAAAATGGCACAAACTCAGATCTGATTCAGCACATCAGTTTGTTTAATCCTATGCACACTTCTCCTCAGAGTTACCAAACAACATGAACAGATCCTGTCAAAATTTTGGGGGGGGCTGTAGAAGTTTTAGATGGCTTAGGAGTTTTCTCAGAAAGGAATAAAAGTGCTTTACCTTTATGGCTTTAAAGGTAAAGAACTGTTACTATGGACTGCAATGCAAAATCAGTTAATGGGTTCTCATAAGCCATTAGAAGAAAAAAAAAAAAGAAAGAAAAAAACAAACTTTTCCCTTCCTAACATTTTATACCATCTCATTTATCAATAGTAACTGAGTGAATAAATGGCTTGGCTGGCAGAGCAGCAATCCACTGGATATTGTCCACAGAGCTGACACTGGGGTCAAAAAACTTTTATTTTTTGTGTTATTATTTTACCCTTATGAAGCCCTTATTTGAGCACAGGCTTTTTTGTGGTTTCTCACTTCAGCCCAAGCTCTGTGGAGAGTGCAATCTCAGCCGAAGAACCAAGGTGACTAAAGCATTCCCAGTCTTTAAGCAGTATTACAACATTCAAACCACCTTAATAAGGGCAGCGCAGGTAAGTCAAGCTTAAGTAAACTCAGCCTTTCATAATTAATGTCTGCAGAGTAGGAAGGGAAGAAAGACTCCCTGTGTACACTGGGGCATGGAGCATAACACAAACAGGCCAGGGTTTGCCAGCAGCAGGAACTGCAAGGTGAGGAGGCACAATTACCTGTGTGAGCACACAGAGCCACTCTCCAGGACCACGAGTACCTGCAGCTGCACCTCCCTGCTGTTGGGGGAATTCAGCACATGTGAAACCCCAAAATGCAGCCACGCACCCACCCACGCAGCTCCACGCTGGGTTTGGCACCCACTCAGGGAAACCCCAGAGCCCAGAGCTTGCACCCCCCATTCACCACGAGCTTCCCTTTACATCACACCAGACACAAAAACCAAACAGGGAAAATCAGCCAGGACAGGGAGTCCACACCCCCAGCTGGCTTCTCCTCCCTGTGCCTGTACACACCATCGCGTCATTGAGACTCTGAACTTCCTGGGACCAAAGTCAAGAGCATCTCCTGCTCCAAAGTCAATGCTGCATCTCACACTGCCATGAGCACAAGGCTTTTGCCCACTGCCTCCAAATACCAGAAAGTTGCACAGTCTTTTTTTATCCAGTAAATACAAAATTATAATAGAGGAATAATAATGAATATCTGCCTGGCCCTAGATTTATATATAAGGCAATTCCTGTGTCTTAGATGACTACTTCTTGGTAGTAGTCTCAATAAAATACCAGAAACTCAGCTAATTTTCTGACTGAGCATTCCAAACAGTAACAGTCTCATAAATATTGTATTTTTAATTTCTTTAAAGGCTTTTATCTCAAGGTGGGTTTGCTCGAACGTTCTAGCTTTCATTATGCCATTTAAAAGAAACACCCTTCCCTCCCCAGTTTCACAGAAATACTGCATTCTCAGACACAAAAAATAATTGGAGTCCTTTAAAGCTAATTGTAATTACATAGTTCAGCTAAATAATTAACCAATTCCATGCTGCTGCACAAAGGAAACAACCAGTACAGCTCCACACAGCTTGAAAATTAAAACATCACTGGGTTTGGATACTAGTAATCTCAAGTTAGCAAAATATGCCAGCAGTTATAAAAATGTTACACTGCAATAATATTTATAGGCTTCATATACACTTCATATTTATAGGCTAAAAACCAAGCTTAACACGTTTCATAAGCAAATGGAATTATTTTTATACTTGCTGGTAATTTTTAAGCTATTGGTATATAAAACAATTCCATGATTTCTAGGTCCCCCCTTCCTGTTAAGAAATGATTCTACAGAAATAGTTCATGCACAGCCAGGATTCCAGTACCTTCAACCCAGCATGCTGCTGGGATGAGAAGGGAACATTCAGCTAGCACCAGGGCTGTCAATACATGTCACAGAAATGCAGCACAGACAAAATCTTACTTACTTTGGAGGCCCAGGGCTGTAGGCAGTTGGCATAACACCGAACAAGAAAAGCCATTTCTTAGGCTGGGGGAAAAAAGTTTCCTTTCTCAAATAAAAGCCACAGGGGGAAAAAATGAGAAAAATCCCTTCTGCTTTCTCTTTAAAAATCATAAAGCAGCAATGTGCATATATGCAACTTCTCAGGCTTGGATTTCACACTGAATTCGATTACAGCTTCCACTAGATCTGAGGAGTTTTCAGTATTGCAGGGAGTTAGCAGCAGCAGCAGCAGCAATTCCTATAAAAATGTTCCAGTTTTAACAAGCACATAAATTCAAATCAAAATGTTTCCTAGCTTCTCAAATACAAATATCCATACGTTCCTCCAGGCAAGAGGCATGCACCCAAAAAGTGCTGCTTAAATTGAATTAATTCAGAAATGGATTAGAACTGCAGGTTAAAGCAACAATACATTAAAAAGCAAGGTATGAATTCTTCAAATTTCTTTTTTCTCTTCTAAAATGCATTTACAAGTGGCTTATCTTCGGGTCCACTTTTCAGAAACTTCATCCTAATACAGTAGATGAAATTTTGCAAAGGTTCTTCAGCATCTTAGGCGATCCAGGAATCCCACACCCTGGGATATTAAAGTTTCTTCTTTATACTCGTGTCCATCATAAATGCAGGAATTGAATTCGCATCCGTACTGTAGCTCCAGGATATATGCTCTAACAGGTTTGCACTGTGGAATGTATTAAAAGCCTCTGCAATACAAACCCTTTTCTCTTTTGCACCCCCCTCCTTCTTTTTTTTTTTTTTTTTTAATGCCGTTTACAACTCTGCAGTGTCGCTTGGTATTCTAATGCATCAGTCAGATAGCACGGCTAATCCACGCCTAGCTTTTCCAATTAAAACATTTCTGTAATGCCAAACAAAACAGGACGTCCATAGCTACAGCAAGGCTGCCTGCTGGAGTCCTAATTCCTACTATCTTTGCTTGCTTCTCAGCAGCTCCCTCAGGAGAAGCTCCCATCGATTGGATGCTCCGCAGCAAGATGAAATATCTAATAAGGAGGAAAGAGAGTGGGAGGGGAACGGAGCTAAAAGGATGACATCACCTGTATAGAAAGCCTTTAGAAACTGCATTAGATCAATTGGCTACTGGATCTGCAGATGCAGCCAACAGAGCATCTTTATTGACCTAATATAAACACACATATCAGTACAACTGCTCAAACACCCTGCTGCACATCAGCTTTTATATCTTTTTATATCTATTCAGGGATGTGCTGGAACTCTGATTATTCTCCTTTTTCTAAATATTTTTTTTTTAATTAACCACATGTATCTACTAACATTTTCAGCAGCATCTGGGTGGATTATTTTTCATC
This sequence comes from Zonotrichia leucophrys gambelii, assembly GCF_028769735.1. Classification (NCBI taxonomy): domain Eukaryota; kingdom Metazoa; phylum Chordata; class Aves; order Passeriformes; family Passerellidae; genus Zonotrichia; species Zonotrichia leucophrys. Next base: position 10,309,749 of record NC_088183.1, read on the forward strand.
TCTGCATTCCAATTTTTAAAAAAGTAAAATAAATATCTGCAGCCATTCACATGCACACAGACACATGCATCATCAGCTCACAATAAAAAAATTTTGCTTTTATGTATGTGTCACTCTAGAGACTCTCTAACACTTTTATCTCATCGTACACAATACAGAGATTTGATCCAGAATGAGAAGTAAATTTCTTATTAAAAAGTGATGTTTATAATTCTCATGGTTTTAATGGTTTTGGAACACTTTTTAAAAGTTTTGGAGGGTGGGGTTTTTTTTCCCTGTTCAATCAAGACCAGTTCTGTCTCCAACCCAATCTGCCTTAATTCTGCAGTCATCAATTTAGTTCTGTAATCTCTTTTTGCAACTAAAAACTGATATATTTGAAAGAAGCTTAAAGTCTTGGCTAGCAGCCCATCTCTCCAGTATGCTGGAGAGATGCTCCAAGGAGGGACCTCAGGGATGCCACACCTTTGAGCCAGGTCTGGCGTGATGCTTTCGGTTCCTAGAAGGCAAATGACTTCTGCTACTGCGCACGGGAGGGGAGGAGGGAGGAGACAGGCAAGGGGACAGGGGGTGCTGGTTCTGTTAAAGCCATTATTTTGGTCTCTGGATGATTTTTTTCATCTGCAAGAAGGGGCACTCACTGTTACTGCTTTCTTCTTTTTGGAAAGAATTTTTGTCGCCACATCAGACTTTAGGGTAATTCTCCAAATCAAAACTAGCCCATGATGGCTGTACCTCCTGTGCACAAATGGAGCTGCCAAGGGGGGCCTGCTGGTAGTGAGGGCCAAAAATGCCTTTTTTGTCTTGTCTGCTTGGTTATTTTTGAATATTGAATCAGGCAGTTTGAGCACTCCAGAGAAAGCTCTTTTTCATCCACTGTGCCAAGGGACACACAGGAGGAGATTCTCAAATCTTTGAAGCCAAGTTGTACCAACAGGGCACCACTCTCCATCTCACACCAATAGCTCCTAAGCAGTCATCCAGGAGCTGAATTCTTCCCAGTATATGACCCAAATTACCACAGAAACATAAAACATCTGGAGTCAAAAGAGACATACAAGGATCACCAAGTCCAACACTTAGGATAGGAGTTGCACCTTAACCCAGAAAGACCTTCCAAAACTATCCTAAAAGGAAAAAAATTGGCATCAATGTTTGAATTTACTCAACCTCTTATCAAACAACCCCAATAATAAATGCAGCCAGGGTCCATAAATATTACTGGGTTTAATTTGTATTTAAACATAAAGGACAATCTGAACTTCAATCTTGCGCTTGCAAAATTTGCAAACACAAAGTCTATTTGATTTCTAAAAGCTGAAAGCATTCTAACTACTTTAGATTTTTACAAAGCACTACACAGCTACACAAATAGCTGTTTCTTTTACTGCTTTTTCAATACTAAACAATAGACTGGATATGTGAGCTTCATCTTACACACTACTGTATTGCCTCTTTTCTAATAATTCATAAAATTGTACTTAGAAGCATCTTAAATGTCTGTAATGCAACGGTGATAAATCCCCAGCAGCAATGAACACCCAAACAATTCCATGTGGTGTTTCCTGCATTATGGCTAGCATAATCACAATTTATATCAAGGAGAAAAGAACCCATGCAGCTGAAAGAACCCTCTCCCTGCCTGCCTGCCCCTGATAGCTCTCCGGGCAGATCTCCACCTCCCAGATCCATCCTGCTGCATTGTGCTGCAAACCCGATTCAGCGCAGATTTTGGCGCAGATGCCATATTTTACAACTACTGTAAACACCAGCTCAATAATGGGAACGAAATTCTATTTCCTCCTGGTTTTGCCTTTAAGTGCAGATGACATCATCCCTGTGGCCGCGCCGCCAATGAGCGCGGCGGCTGCTGCGGGGGTCCCGGGGGGCTGCAGCCCACGCTGCGCAGCCCTGCCCACCCAGCCCCGCGTGGGGGGAAAACCTGACCTACTTCCACACCCCGGCTTTTGGGGCATCCCCCCACCCCCTTCTGCTTCCATTCATTTATTTATTTATTTTAACACATGCCTCTCTCTCTGCAGCCCCAGCTCCCTGCAGCATGGGGATGTAAGTTTTTTATAAATCGTCTGTTTTAATGACAAATCTCAAAAACTAGAGCAACTCTGAGATGAAAAAAAAAAATCTGATACAAAGGCTTGGTAGGGATTGCAACTGAAATACTTGAGAAGAGCCGCAGCATTGAGCAGAATCACAAACAGAAAATCACCAGTCACATTTTAAGCCAGAATCCAAGTTTTAAGAAGATCATAAGGAAAAAACAGTATACAATCTCTGTAGTAAAGGGAGTCTTTGTTCCTTAACACTGATTTATTTCCATGCTGAAATACCACTCCATAGATTTCTCTGCATCATTCTCTTTATCCTCCCATAATGCTACCTGAATCCTCCAGACTGTTAACCAAATCTGCACATTCTAATTGTCTAACAAGAGTAAGTCACTGAAAAATGAGATGTTTTTAAAAGGATAGTAAAGCCTTTCATAATTTAAATGCACATTCAGTCAGGCAGGATTAGAGTCTTCCCTTATTTAAGGACACCACAAATGCAAGCCCTGCACAGGCGGGAAGCACCAGCAGCTGCTGGCAGAGGTACCCCACAAGCAGCAGGACTTTTTCCTGATCAATCAGAGGAAGAAAAGCCCATTGTGCAATTCCAGCAGGGAGGACGGGGACGGTCTCAAAGCCATCACGGCCCTGGCTGACGAGGCAGGAGCTGCCGGCCGAGGGGCCTGGGGCTCCGAGCTGTGCTTCAGGACTTGTGTCCCTCTGTCCCTTTGTCCTCAGAGGCAGGCGGCCGCTGGCACACTGTCCCTGGCACACAGCTTCCTGCAGCGCTCAGACACGAGCAGGCACCTCCAATGCCCCCCCATTACAGAGCAGCAGCTCTGGTCTCACCCTGACTCCAAGCCCATGGTGGGGGCTGGGGAAGGCGGCCGCTGCTCACAAGGCGATCTGTCACTGCACACACTCGGGCAAAGATGTTTCGGGCTAAAATCATTCATTTTAATAGAGTTTTCCGAGTGGAAATTGCCAAACATAGCAGCATTATGCAGAAATATTCTAAAATTAAGGGCACCTGCATCAAGAGGTTATTTCCATAGATTTGAGTACTTTACATCGTTCTGGACAGACAGGCAATGGGGAGTGAGGGGCAGAAGGCAGAGCCTGCTGCAGACCCTGCCATGCTGGCACAGCTCACTGGATTCAGTGTCACTGCCATGCTGCTCAGAGGCTCTCCCCACCTCTGAACTTAAACACCAAAAACAACTCATTGTATTGTCGTGGCATGGTGGCTTCTCAGGAAAAAAGGAAAAAACATACAACCTCCACCCTGTTCCTGGCTCTTTAGGCAGGGGAGGCAGGGAAAGCAGCACCACAAGCTCCTGCTCCCCTTCAGGGTGACATTCTGTGGTACCATCACATCCTTACACATGTCACTTTCCACGGCAGCACTCACTGAAAGGCTGTAGAAAAATCTTACCCCAAGATCTGTAGGACTCATAAGTAGTATGAAAACATGATCCATCCTAAGGGAAGGAGCGAGGGAGAGCAGGGGGAGAGCGGGAGGGGGAGGGCAGAGACTGTCATCATTCCTTAAGTGATGTAAGCTTCTAAATATAGCACCAGCAACACAGGAGGAACAATAAAAAGGCACCATGGATTGAATTTCTCCACTGCTTTCACACTACCCCGACTCTTTTTTTTGCAGCTGCCGTGTTAAGCAGGGAAAGGTCATCTTCTATTTAAAATGATTCAGATTTATATGGTTTATAATAGGTTTATAAATTACAGCTCTCTGCTGCAGCTCTGTCTCACTCGCACACTCTGCAGAGCCGGGCAGAGCATGATCCGCATCACAAGCAGGGCTGCCGGCGCTGCTGGGGAAGGGGGAAGCCCCCTTTGCTATGGACTCACACAAATAAAGTTCCTTTCAATGGTTTGAACTGACATGATTCATGCCATGCTCCTCCCTTCCTGCCTAACATCTCATTTCGGCAAAGGGTGGGGAAGTCTGGGAAGGTCTGCAACCCAAAAATCCCTGGTGGTGAAAAGGTGTGGCTACCATCCCCAAAAAGGTCAGTCTGGGGAATTGAATCCCCTCAGAGACACAGAAAGGACAAAATAGCTAACATCCCACAGCAAAATCTCCCAAACACATTTAGGATTTTGCTCACTAAACATAACCTCAATCTAGTCTCAAATCTAGATTCTTGGGAGACAACACCTCCCAAAGCTAACATGGACATGGCTGTGATTTCCTCAGCTGACAGTGACCTGGGAAGCCAGGTGGGGGTCTCTCATTTGCAAAGCCCATAAAGGTGCATATATATTTTTCTCATTCTGCAAAACTTGATACAAAAATCTATACAAAGTAACACTTTTTCTTCCCTCAGTTATTCAAAACAGCATCTCAGATTAAACCAAGCAGATTAAGCCTATTTAAAACATAAGGTACTACCACACCTTTCACAAGAAAAAGGCTTCTGATTAAATGACCTTGAGAATAATGCATTAAGTCCACAGATGAGGTTAGAAAAATCATGAAACTGCCACTTTCAGTATTTCTTTTGTCTTTTTGCTTGAGGCTTAACACTAAACTGGAAGCCTGCAAGTGGGAAGGGGGGAGGGATTTGACTCCTCCTAGCAAAATTTCTCTCCTAAGCAAGGGTAACTTTGAACAATCCACTCTCATTTATTAGTGGTCAGTGTCTCCAGTTTGAAGAATGAAGGAGTCCCACGCTGACAGACCTGCCTGTGCTCAGGCACAGCTTCATGCTAACAGCTCAGCCAGCCCTGGAGCCAGGCTGGGACCAGGCTCAGCACTGAGTTCTGTAACAGAGTGAACAGGGAATAACAGGCAGGGTACCAGGCACTCAGGGTCTGCACATCCTGAGATCTGGATGCCACACCAGCCATGCTGGCGAAGCACAGCACAGACCCTACAGCAGCTCTGCAGAGCTTCTGTCATCAGATGGAGCACCACAGTACAGCAACTTCTAAACTTTCTTATTTTCTAGTAAAATCCAGCCTTTATCACCTTTAAAAACGCAAAGCTGAGTATGCTCAGAGAAAGTTTTCCCCAGCGTCATTTGGGGTCTTCCCTCTACTGAGGGCAAAGCAGGAAAACCCCAGCTATTCTCACCCAATATGAGAAACTGATCTGACAGATAAAGCAAGGGGTAAGCCAGATGCCATACCTGCACTCCTCATTGACAAACCACAAATGCTAACCAAACCTTAAAGGAAACAAAATCAAAATCATAAAGACAATAGAAGTATTGTGGCTATTTTACCTTCAACTAGAAACTTCATCATGCAAGAACAAAACTCATTAATACGCAGCAACAAAAAGCAAGGCTGACTTTCAAGAACAAGGTAAGGAACAATGACAAGATACAGTGGTGGTCCCATTTAGTCTAGTATTTTATCTGTCAGACGTATCACTATTAAGAGAGATGCCACATATCAAATATAAAACTAAAAATGCTGTTAAATGTCATTAGATAGTAATCAGTTCTGTGCCAAAACCAAAGATACTTATGTAGCTATTCTCTCCTACATGCAGTGGTCTTCATGCCAAGTTTCTCCAAGGAAAACAGAGCATCCAAATGCTTATAATTATGCACTGACATTTCTTGATGGTGGTTTTTATTGAAAACTGCTCAGGATATTCTCTATCTCTAAAGTGGTCCATGAGGCTTATGAAGAACATGACTGAGTTGATGTGAATTTCCATATTCTAAATCAGAAATCCATTTTACCTTGAACACAAAATTGAAAGCAACACCATCACAGCCCTTTAAAGAAATCCTTCAGCGCTATGTGACATTCAACCCAACAACTCCAACTTACAAATTTACAAGGCTAACATAAAAAATAACCCCTCACAGGACTACTTTTCTCTAAGGCAGGAGAAACCTAAACCTAAGTGAAAGGCTGAGTTGGCTACAAGTGAGATTACAACCAGGCTGTTACATTTGAGTAGAGCATATTGGACAGAAGCAGTCCAGATGGAAGACATGGAATGAAAAACAGATCCATGGATGCTACCATCTCCCTGCACACAGGGAGGCCAGCTTGCTGGCTACTACCCTGTCAGATTTCCCTACAAGAAGCCACCCAATATGTCATTTCAAGAGATTGAAACAATAATGTTAAAAACAAGGATCAGAAAAGGAACTGCAACTCATACACAAAAGATTTTAAGTCTCCAAAAGAAACAAAACATCTCTGTGGTGCAGAGCATCTTTCACCATCAACCCCCAAGTGACACAACGCAGTTATGAGCAGTGGGCACAACCCTCACACATCATTCTCCATCAAGTTTGCATAAGAGCTTGCTTATAAAGAATTAATGAGTTTGGAACTGCCACCCAAACCCTTAGGGTCCATCAAAACAGAGATTAATTCCCTGAACATGCTACATAAAATATTTTCTCAGGCATTTTCCAAGGAACTGAGTTAATTTCTAGCATGGTGTAAATCTGTCTATGTGCTAAAAGGAGAAAGAAACAAATAACTGGTTATTGTGTGGAGAGCCTTAGGTTACTGCAAGATGTAACCATGTATGCATTCTACTACCATCTGTTGAAACCAGGTGGGGCAGTGTTCTTTATCTTTTCCACACCCATCCTCCCTCTGGGGAGATCTGATCTGTTCATGGGCCATTGAGTGTCCCTGCATGGCTGATAAAATTACAGCATCCCATTGTGAGATGCTCTGCCCAGGGGGAGGAGCCAAGAATTCCTACCTGGATGTAATCTGAGATTTGAAACACCACAGTCAGCCTTTTCCCACTGGATTCCTAGAGGAAGACCAGATCCATCTGCACCACCACTGGATCTTCAGAAGAAAAACTCCACCCTTCTACAGGATCCCTGCTCCACCAGAACCACACATGTCACTCCACGATGGGTGCAGCCACCATTTAATGGGACTGCTACCAACACCCTGACCAACAGGGTGACAGGTTGTATTCTGACTCTGTCAGTGTTCTTGTATTACTCCATTTTAATTTTCCTATTAAACTGTAGTTCTGACTTGGGATCTCCCACTGGTTTGCTTTCAAACCAGCACCAAGACTGAATTTTTCAGTGACTGAATTTTTACTTCTTGTGGTAGCAATTTGCAAAATATTTACAAGTTTTGAAAGGTTTTTCTGACGCAGAGGTACATCCCTCCCACAGTACTGTCAGCACCAGTTGAGGTCAAGGCTTGAGCAACTCTCCAGACTGATCCCAATCAACAGAGCAGGATGGTTTCCCCGCAAAGAACAGGCTGTGCTCTGGATCTGCTTCCTAACAGTTCCAGGCTTCCTGGTGAAAGTGATCATCAGGTAAAAAGATTGATGTGTTTGGACTGCAAGTAGGAGATTAGTGTAAAAATATCCCTATATAAGGGATATTTTTATATAAGGTATATATAAAACATAAGTTTTTCTTGAATTATCATAAACAAGTGCAGTTCTGCTGCTCTGCTGAGCAAGGGGAGGGCAACATACAAACCTGCCGTGGGTTCAGGGGGCCCATCATCAACCCATCGCCAGGGGAGGGAGCAGATGTGCAGCTGACTGCTAAACTTACTCGAGATGGAGAAAGGTTCAAAAACAGGTCTTTGAGGCAAGAATCACAGAACAGGCTGTGAGGGACATTAGAGCTCATCTTGTTCCAACCCTTCTGCCATGAGCACGGACATTTTCCACTAGAGCAGGCTGCTCCCCAAGCCTTGTTCAGCCTGGCCTTGAAGAGCAGAGCAGACGGGTTCTGTTTCCAGCCTCAGAGTGCAGCTCCCCCAGCAGCAGGAAGATGCCACATCCCAACACTGTGGCATCACCCCCCACCACAGGCTCTCCCCAGGGCTATGAGAAGGGCTGTAAACTACTGCCAGCAGCCAGATTTCAGTAAATACAGGTGCTTGCCTAAAAATAAACCCTCCCAAGTTTCAGTCTGATGTAGTTTCATTTGTGCATCACTCTTAACTGCTGTTACACAGCTGCACATGTCACTTCCAAACTGAGATGATTCCTGTAAATCAGCTTACATATAACCTGCTTGTCCAGTCCATAAAATCTTTACAGAAACTCCTGAATATAAGGTCTGAAAAACAATCACTTTCATTATGGATAAATTGGGGCTGACATGTTGCATTACATTGTTAGTTTTAAAAAAAAAATTAAGCAGAAAAAACCCAGATTTTAACCAAAGGGCAGTATTTTCATTAAGTATTTTTGTACTTTCTCCACAGCCTATTCAAGTCATTACTCACTTGAAACTGCAAGTGCTCATTAATTGGACTGGGAAACACCAGTGGTCTATGGAAATTCCTAGGAAGATTTTTAATGCACAGCACACTTTGAGGATTGGTGTTTTGCTAATGACCACCATAACCAGCGGCAGACTTTCAAGGAGCCCTTGAAAGTAACACTGCTGACAAAATGAGCAGACAAAATCAATATGTAAAGTGAAGTACGAGAGAACATGCATTTGGCAATTTTCCCCTTGCTCACAAAAGCAGAGGGAAGTGCCCGAGGACACCTCGGCAGACCAGGGCGAGTTCAAGATGCCGAGCACAGGTTCCTATGCTGCATGCCAGTGGGACCCTGCCAGAGGCTGCTTCCAGCTCCGCCAGTGAAGCAGTAACATCACACAATCACAGTATTGTTAAGGCTGGAGAACACCTCCAAGACCAGGAAGTTCAACCATCAATCTAGTACCACCAGCATGCTCACCACTAAACCATGCCTTCACTGCCATACCCACAGATGTTTTTAACACTTCCAGAGATGCTGATTCCACCAATGCCCTGGGCAGCCTGTATCAATGCTTTATAACCCTTTCCATGAAGAAATTTTTCCTAATATCCAACTTATACATTGCCTGGCCCAACCTGACGCTGTTGTCACTCATCCCATCACTTGTTACCCAGGAAAACAGATCAATCCTCACATGGTTCCAGCCTCCTGTCAGGGAGTTCGCTGTAGAGGGTGATAAGGTCCTTTCTTCCTATTAGCCTCTTTCTGTAGAGGATAATATAGGTCCTTTCTGAGCCTCCTTTGCTCCAGGCTGAGCCCTGCCAGCTCCCTCAGCCGCTCCTCATCAAGACTCACACTGCAGACCCTTCCCCAGATGCTGGCCTGGGAAGCAGACACCTCCACACCATTCATTAACAGAGCTGCTTAACCACCACCTGATTCACAGCCTCCTCCCCCAGCCCAAGCCCAGCCTGACAGTAATTTTCCTTTGCAGAAAGCGGGGGCTCCATCCATGTACATCTCCTCCACCAGACAGTGCTGGCTCCACACCCACGCGTCCTTTGTGTGCAGCCCACAACAAACCAAACCCACGGGGCCCACACACAGGAAGTGAACACGCTGCAGATGCTTCTTCTGATCACAGAGGTAAGAAACACGTAAAACTGCCGGAGTTAAAAGAGCTGCAAACAGGGACAGCATACGTAGACTTTTCCAGGGTCCTGTCCAGGGGTACCTGGCTAGCAGAGGCTCTGGCACATGCTCTGGAACCTGAGCACATGCCTGCTCCTGAGAGCTGGGATCCCACCTGGGCCATGCAAAATTAAAGATGGAGACCGGAGAGAAAACAGCATCAGGAAGAAGCAACCTGCTTAATCTCTTTATATCACACAACATCTCTAGAGAGATAACAACAACGTTAATTTCTGTATCATTTAAGTGCACTGCAAGACCCATGGATTTCAGCAAGACCTGAATTTTCTCTTGATTTATCAAGAGAATGGTTTGGGTTGGAAGGGACCTTAGTAAATAACCAGTCCCAAGCCCCTGCCATGGGCAGGAGCACCTTCCATTATCCCAGGTTGCTCCAAGCCCCATAAAAGAAGGCCTTGAACTCTTCCAGGGATGGGGCAGACACAACTTCTATGGGCAACCTGTGCCAGGGCCTCACCAACCTCATATAAAAGAATTTCCTCCTATTACCAATCTAAACTGACTTTTCTATCAGCCTGAAGCCATCCTCCCTTGTCCTATCCCCCCAAACCCTTGTCCAAAGTTCCTCTCCAGCCCTCTTGGAGCCCCTTTAAGCAGTGGAAGGTGCTCTATGGTCTCCCCAGACCCTTCTCTTCTCCAGGCTGAAAAGCCCCAACTCTCTCAGCCTGCCATTAGTTAATAAAGTTAAAATTCTGTCAAGTATTTTTTAAAAGTGTCAAAAAGAGGAAGTGTGGACACAAACACAATAAAAAGCAATGAGCTGCAAAGAGACCCTTCCTCCAGCTCATTTCAGCCACTCACAAGATCAGCCACAGCTTCATCACAATTAACTGAAATTCCAAATAAACAGGAGCCAGTGATACTGTGTCCAGGTTTAAGCTGGAGACATGCTCTAAATCAGTCTTACTTGGTTTATATCAATAACAGGTACCATATCAGCAAATTTACCTGGTAGTTAAAAGTAGATTATAAAAGATCCACAGTGTTTCATAGCATTTAAAAAGAAAAGGATTGGTGATGCTAAAGCACCTAATGGGTTTGATCCAGTATATTGAAATGTGACTTAATTCCCTCCAATTATGAGATCCCCCATTCTACCTCCAGCCTCTGACAGGATTACATTAAGTAATGATCAAAGAACAAGAAACTTGCCACTCAAGCAGTCTGCAGCGACAGACTTCTCTGAAGATAAATGCTTCTACAAGCCTCCAGGACAAATTTTACTTAATGCAAATATTAAGATACTGTCCATAAAATGCAGTATTATAATAAATCTTTTAAACCTCATCATCCTCTTAAAGTAGTTTTAAAAAATTGCATCTCTGAGGAAGTGGATTACTACTAAAGTTTGGTACTAATTTCTTTATTCTCCTCTACAATAAATTTAACAGCTGAAAAAATTCAGTATGTTGTCACAACTCCACAGAAATAGGCATTGGGTCATACATGCACTATTTTTAGAGCTACAAATATTTTTCATTTGAAAAAAATATCACAGAGACTTGTAAAAAATGTATGTGGGTAATAAATGCACAGAATGACAGAATGGTTTGGGTTAGAAGGGATTTTAAGGATCATCTTGTTCCAACCCTCCAAGGCAGGGACACCTTCCCTTAGACCAGGCTGCTCCAAGCCCCATCCAACCTTCAACACTTTCAGGGATGGGGAGTCCACAGCCTCAAATTACTGATCACAAACATGAATTAGAAAAATTTTACTGAAATGAAAAAAAGATTTGAGTTTACAGTTTTGAGTCATATGGAAATTTGTATCGAATTGTTAAACCCTGTTTGGAATCGAACACTGCAAGAAATATAAATGCTAAACTTACTATCTCAGGTTTTATTTTTTAACTGTGAAGATAAATAACTGAACTGTTTACTTTCCTATTACTTGATCCAAGATCAAAACAGCAATTTAATTTTTATAAAGCACCAGAACTATAATTAATTTTTTTTCTAAGCATTATCATTAAAAAGTCACTTGCTGTTATTCTGGCTGCAGTTTTGCAAGCTCCTACTCCATGAGCACAGAAGTTTAGGATATAGTTTAACAGAGATGATCATAATTGTAAGTAAATAATTTGTAAGTAAAAATCATGGCTGTATTATTACTTTCTTCTTTTGCAATCACAAAACATGGTTGCATTATTGATTGGGTTGAGAAGCAGACTAAGAATAGAAATGACTCACTCGTCTCCATTGTGACGCTGCCCTGCTGCAGTGACCCCAGCTCCAATGCTTATCACCACCAAGACATGCAATCAGGCTAACAAATCAGATCTGAACCAAGAGCTGCCATAATTAACACCAATGGCACATTTCTACCTAATCCGCTCATTCTGAGCAAGAGCTTTTGCCAAATGTGCCCAGCCTCACCTTCTCCCCCACAGTCAGGACGTTACTGTGGGGGTGATGTGCAAGATGCACAATTAGTAAGTGACAAAAATGGAAAAGGCCAGAAACGCCCAGGGATGAAGAGATGTGATGTAATTATGGGATGCTCAGGCCTGCCCCGGGCAGACTGACAGGCATACACTGTCAGGCTGCCACGGTGGCCGTGGCCTCACACGTGACCCACGGTGACACAGCCACGTCCTCCAGCCCTTCACAGGCAGCAGGGCTATGGTGCACCCTGAAAAACACAACCTGAAAAAAAGTGTTTGCCAAATACACAGCTGTCCTTGGGATCCTGCTGTGCTGTACAAGGGAAAATCCCCAGCGCCAGCAGAACCTCAACACAGTTTCTGGGTGCACTCTGGACCTGGAGGGGAGCCCAGCCTGCTCACCAACCCCCAGAGCAGCGCTGGCATCCCCTGCACAGGGGCTGCAAGAGCAAAGTCACACACTGGGCACTGGGGAGATAGAGACAGAAATATAAACCTGTTCACTCTGAGGGAAAAGAAAGAACACTGCCAGCATGTGTTCACTGTGCTTGCCTGGAAGGGGAAAAAAAACCAACAACAAACAACTACAAATAGCTAATTCTGCAGACAACCAGTGCTCTTGTGAAATAACACTGTTCTATAAACCACAAAAACGTAGCAAAGGAATCTAAATGGTAACACATTCTCCAAAGAAACCTACCAGATGATCCATTCTTAGCTCATTTGAGGGAAGGCAGGGAGAGAAGAAATTTAAGATACCAACACTAATTTCAATATCCTGAAGATATCCAGTTAAATCAAGAACTAGAACTCTTTTACTTAATTAAGAGGCGTAAGAGAAGAGCTTCAAGGATAGTAACAATCTTTTAAAATATTATTTAAAGCATCTGCACATAAATCTTGGGTTTGCGTCAAATCAGGTATTTCTACAGAACAAAGTTCCACCACTAACAAGAAGTACTCCTTGTGAGAAGTAGATGTTAGCTCATGTCACAACCCAACAGGTAATGTTTTACAAAACACAGATTAACCTTAATCATAAATATAATCACAGTATATTTAATGTGCAGAGATTTACATTCTAAGGAGTTAATGGAGATTGCATAGATAATTCCCCTTAAAAGTAATCCCAAGAAACCTTAAATTTAAGGAATATTCCTAGCTATTCCTGGGTTAAAAAAAACACTGGATTTCAGTACCTAAAGGATCTGAGTTTTCTTTAGCAAGCAGAAAACTACTGGCACGTGAGGGATTAGGCATGTAAAAACTTAAATGGTGTCATACTGAATATTCCAACATCAACCACAGGAGATGGACTGGAGTCCATGTGGAGGCTGGAAAGCTCCAAGCCCTCCCCAAGCACACAGGACTCACAAAAGCTCCATGAGGCTGCATTCAGCATCTGTCACAGAGCACTCAGCAACAGGCTGGAGAGTGAAATACAACTCTGTGCTCGTGAATTAGCATTATGCCAGACAGGAAATCTGCTGGAGACTTTGTAAACACTTTTCCCTCTCTGGCAGAAACCTTATTGCAAGTTCCTGTACAATGGAAGTTTGACTTGCCCTCCTCCTTATCCTGATCCCCTGCCTACAGAAGAGGGCTGGAACTAGGTGATCTTTAAGCTCCCATCCAACTCAAACCACTCTATCGTCCTACCCTTCTCCCATGGGCTACGTAAAGGGTTTCACCATGAAATCTGTTTTTTCAAGATCACTGGGAAAGAACCAGTGTATGAGCACATTCATACAGGCATGGAAACCACCATACTTAAAATAAAGTTACTGCTTTACTAGTTTATAATGAAATATGGGAAAATACAGACACCAAACTTTTTCTTACTTGTCACATAGGCAGCTTGTTACTGTGTTTCGATTCCTGAGTCATCTACTGAGTTAGAAATTATTTTTTGCTACCTTAAGTACTTGAGTATGACACTTTCCAATTAGAAGCTTACAGTCTACAAAGCAAGGATTGGTATTTCAATTCAGGCTGCTGAAAACGCAAAATCTTGGAGATTTGGTAGCAGCGAGGTAGTTGTTCAGTCCTTGCCATTTAGCACTCACTCATTCAGGAAAACAGTGTTACAGGACTCTTCTTGTATATTCCTAATAAACAGACATAAAAGCAGATTTGGAAATGTGCTTCTGATCTAAGAAGTTTATACCATTTTCCATCAAACACGTCATACATACATATACATATATGTGTATGCGTATGTATGTGTGTATTTTTTTTTCCCTCCTCCACAAACCTGAGGAAGCCACCAGGTTTGAAACAAGCAACTACAGGCACAGGTGCCCTGTACTGTTGGCAACAATGAAATAAATCAACACAAAGGAAAATAAACCAACTTGAAGAAAAATCTTAATGAGGACATGATGTGTTGAGTGTGCCACACTGACTCCTTGCAGCAGTAACTGACAGCCCCTGAAATCATTCAGGAAGCCGTGAAACTTGGGTCTTTCTCAGAACAAAGATGCCAAGTCCCTTCTCACGCATCCCTCCAGGCAAGCTGCAGAGGTAGCACCAGCATCAGCTGCTCCTGGCATTCTCCTACTCTTAGCAATGAAACCTGAGAATTATTAGCTGTGTGCTTATTCACTGTCACAAACACCAAAGAGACAGAGATAGGCTCTGTCCTACACAGATTGGAATTTAATTCCTAATAAAGCTTTATGCACACTTGCCCAGGGTGTGAAGGTCCAACATCTCATTTTTTCAATAACTAATTTAATGTCTTACAAATGATAAAATCCAACATATGTGACAGTTCTAGAGATGAGATAGCAGAGGATGCTAAACTTCAATCAGCATATTCTCTTCCTGTCACAGACACAGTAATGCTGTGCAAGGTCTAAAATCACCACCTGCAACCCAACTGCTACCAACATACAGAAAAAACATCAATTCATATAAGTTATAAGCTCATATCTGACTGCACACATCAGATATTTTGAAGCGTATCAACTGAGAGTCTACCTCTTCTGGGGAGATGAAAAGGAAGATGGGGAAAATGGAGAGAAGGTTTTTTTTTTCTCTTCTGAGCATGAATACTATTCCAGGCTTGTACTTCAACGTTATTACTGGTTTGAAACTTTGATTTTCAAAGCAGATCAAATTATCCAGAACAATTATTTTCAATTAAATTATTTGTCTAGATGACATATATCGTGTTACCAAGCAGGAAGTTTAAAAAATAATGGTGAAGAAAAACCTTCACATACAATTTGCAGCCCTGAAACCACAGAGTGTGTGCCTCTACACAGCGCAGAGTTTATAGTCTCTGCTGCTCTTTAAGACTAGATCAGTTGTTACTCTTTTTGATGTTTGAACTACCACTGCACTATTTTTAAGCAAGTAAACACAACCAAGTATAAGAGTGTTAATGCTGCATTGATTTGCATTTGCAATTAACTCAGTTCTAAGCCACAGTTCAAATATATTAAGGCAAAAATAAGAAACCCATTGATTTCTACATCTTACCAAAAAAACACCAGATAAAACCAACAAAAAATGAAGAAAGACCATTTTTCTGTCCAGTGAGCATGCTAAGATTTATTTATAGTGCTCAGCTGAAGGTCCCCAAACCAAAAAAAACCCCATCTCTTCCAATTACTACCTTCACTTCCACCTATGGTGTTCCAATCCAAACCACTTCACTGCCCCTCAACACTAGAGAAGCGTTCTCAAAACCAGCAAGCACGGACTATTCACTTGACCAGTTTTGTCAGCAGAAGGCAGTTCCAGGCAGCCCTGCAGGCAGCACAGAGCCCAGGAAATGACCAAGCAGGGCGGACTCACCGACAGGTAGCTGCTGGAGTCCACGTTGTCCGTGATGGTCTGGCGCTCGCCGCGCTGGTTGATCCTGCGGTACCTGCGGCGCGACTGCCGCAGCGGCACTTCCCTCTGCAGGATGCTCTCCTCATTGTCCTTGGAGTTCTCCACCTGAAACACATGTTCAGGCTCCTGGTTAAACATCCAGTTCTTCCATAGCACCAAGAGCCGGTGGAGCCGTACGAAGCTCATGGGGAAGGAACAAACATCAGTTCAGGGCAGCTAAACTTTTCGGGGGAAATTTCTGTGTTTCCGTTTCAGAGAAACACGGCTGCAGATCTCAGAAGGGCCTTGGTACAATGAGTTGAGGCCACAGTTTCCTTCCGGGAAACCAGTATTTAAAAAACAAAAAAAAAGTAAAAAAGGCACACATATCCTCTAAACAATGTCAGTCATCGGCAGAAACTCTTCTGCACCCACATGTATCCTGAAGGAGTTACAGGCACCGCTCATTTCAAGCTTACCTTCAACACAGAAGTTACCAATTCTTGTGCATTTATAATCTGGCAAAAATATTGCATTCTACCCTATTTTTAGTAGTGAAATTTTTAAAAGTATAATTTATTTTCAACACAGAAGTTACCAATTCTTGTGCATTTATAATCTGGCAAAAATATTGCATTATACCCTATTTTTAGTAGTGAAATTTTTAAAAGTATAATTTATTTCTAGTACCATCCATAGCTAAACAACTTCAAATATTCCAGCTTTTTATAAAGAGCTACTTCACCTATGTCATACTGGCTCCTAATCACTTTCAGTGGATTATGAAGAAACGAATGGAACTTATTCATAACTTGATGTTAAATATTATCTCTGACTAAACATTAAAAATTAGGTAAACTTATCTGTTTAGTAAAAGCCAACATGAAACCTTTTTATCTCAATAGCTACAATACTTGTTTTCTATAAAAAGCAGTCTCATCCTTTCCCATTTCCTTTTGATGTTTTGGAAAAATATCTCCCAGCAGGAAGCAGGACAGACATGCAAACAGGCTGCAGCAGGCAAGAAGCTTCTCTACAATGTATTTACTATGTACAACTTTCTACTGTCTTCAATACCTTATTTTTAATTTTTTTTCTCCAAATTTCACTGCAAAATCCTAAACATATCACTGGAACAGGAGAAAAACCTCTGTATGGTCTTATACAGATCTCCCTTCACATACTCAAGTAAATTACCTCAAAATTAAAATCCAGAAGATACAAAGAAGTGAAACACAGAAAGAGTTAACAAACAGAAACAAGAAAGTGACCAAGCTAACACCATCACAAAAGCAAGATTACATCTACCTTCCACATCACTTTTCTCAAACACCTATGGTCTGTGTGAGGTCAAAGGAAGGTGCAAGCAGCTGAGTTTGTCTTGTGGGTTATTTTTGATTCCATAGAGAAATCATACATTAATAACATGGGTTAAAGAAACAACAGTTAGAAAAGCTGGAAAAGAAGAGTGAAGCTCACACAATAATAGTGTCAAAAAAAGAACTCAGAAAAGTTGAGTTGAAAAAGGGATAACCACACTTTTCACTATAATTTTACTACCTCTTTGCAAAGGAACAGGACAACAACCAAAGATACCTATTTGCAGCACTGCAGTAAGCACAGTAGTGTAAGAGTGTAAAGAATACAGTAAATGCAGGCAGAAACACAAAAAAACCTTTTTAAACAGGCCATCCAGTACTATAAAAAAATGCACTAAGATGATTGATATACAAGCCTTTCTTCATGTAGCATAAATATGGATTTCCAACTAGAAGCAATGTTGCTCTCAAACTGTACAGAAGTCCTTCAGAAATAAGAATTTTTGGATTTGTACGGAGTTAGTAATTAAATAATCAAAATTGTGCTGATTTAATTTTATTTATTGTATGTGATCTCCTTCAATAAATACATTATCTTTTTTTTCCCACATTCAGTCTTACAAGACCATAGAAACCAAAATAAGCAGTGAACTTCTACAACAGAACAGATTAACCTGGACCTGAGAAACTGCTGAGGTGGACAAAGACTCTTTCAATACTGATAACCTTTATTATCAAGAAACCCCAAACTGAACAGCTATTTTTAAGGCTAAATTTAAACAAACACTCAGTGACAGAAAAAAATATTTTTCTTTCACAATTCTAACTGCAAACTGAGATGTAAACATTAATAAATTATTTGATAGCACTAAGTCAGAACAAACAAGTGGCGGAAAATGAGACCACCTGCTTCCTTTGGTTAGTGAACTGCTGTTGACAAAAACAACATGGAAATCAGAAATCAGGAAAGATCTCCACACCCCAGAGCTTCCAGCTTAGCACCACCAGCACAAGCAGTATTTTGAGTCCAGCTGACCACCAGGTTGTCAACATTTATGATTCACAAGAACTGCTTTTGATATTTGTGCATCAAGAGGAAAGGCACACCTGGGCACCTCGCTCAGCCCTGCTCTCACCTGGTTAAAACTAAAAATTCCTGTTGGCAGAGAGGTGTCATCTTCATCTGAGCCCTGTGGAGGAATTCAGCTTCTCTGTGAGTGCTGGGAGCCAGGTCCTGGCAGGGGAGCAAAGGGAGGACAGATTCCCTGGGCACTGCAGAGCCAGGAGAACCAGCTGCCATCAGCTCAGATGGACACACTGTCCCACAGACTGCTTCCCATTATTTTATTTTCAATACAGTATCATAGAATTGTTAAGGCTGGAAAAGAACTCAGAGATCATCACATCCAACCATGCCCCTAGCCCTGCCAGGCCCACCACTAAACCAGGTCCCCAAGTGCTGATCTACACATCCATGAAATCTTTCCAGGGATGGTAACTCCATGGGCAGCCTGTGCCAGGCCTTGACCCTTCCCATGAAGAAAATTTCCCCAATATCCAATCTAAACCACAGGATTGCCCTGTTTCACTCTGCAGTCCAAAGCAGCAATGAAATATTTTCCACCTGCAAGTATCACACTGCTCTTCTGAAATCTTACACTTAGATCTGAAGAAGAAAATGAAAGCACCTAGGAACAACAGTAATGACACTTCAATATACCAAAATATGCTGCAATTCTGGGCCATCTTCCTAAATGATAAATGGGGCCATTATTAATTCAATAGATTGCTCAGCCTCCAAAAATATGAGTTATAATGCCCATTCACACACTATCTGTTATCCTCATTAACTTAAGCTGACCACATTTTATGGCCTTTAAAATGGGTCCATTCCCAGAGGATTCCCCCTACAAAACTGATTTACATTCTAAAGTGACAGGAGAGGAGGAAAAAAAATTAAAATCAGTCACCATCAGGAAATGATAGAGTTCTTTAACTCCATTAAAGCAGCTAACTAATTATTTTGCTTGAAAATAAATATTCATTATGTATTAAACCTCATTAGTATGTTGCAAATTAAAAACTATAGAAAATAAAAGTAAGAGAAATTAATAGAGTCAATCAGGGAACTAAAACTCAAGCACACCTTATGTCAGTGAAGATCATGAGCAAGGTGCACACCACCACACTGATGCTTTTTTCTCACACTATTTGAAGTCCTTCCTAGAAAATACAGCCAACAGCACCTTTAGCTACATTTACCTGTAAAATATGACCATAAATATAATGAGGAAACTACTCTGCACTTTTAATTCTCTGATTTTCCTACTGAAAAATTATACTGAAGTTCCAGAGAGGGATATAAGATACTTTCAAGTGCCTCTATACTCTCACTGGCATTTAATCACAATTACAGACAATTCAGGAGATGTCAAACAGAGCAAACAGCTGTCTGGGCTGTGCTTTTGTTTCCAGGAACACCCAGCAGTGTGTGAGGCTGCTGACATGGCCAATGCTGGCTTCCCCAGCTCCTGTGATGCTGTGCTCCTCTGCAAACACCCACCACACTTGTGCCTACTCAAGTTACACACACAATACTACTTTCTTCCATAAATATTTCAACAGGGTCAGCTCTTGAAGCACACACTGCACAGAAGCTCCTCTTTTATTTCCATCTCCCTTTTTTTTTTTTAAATTTATATTTCTTTACAATGGTGATGTGACCAAAGATGTAGGTATTTCTAAATTTTTCCTTTGCCCATGAAATATTTTTCATGTAAACTTACAGATGTACTAGCAGTGAGTCAAGTCACCAGCCAGACCAGGCTGGTCTAGCCTTCCCCTAGGTGGCTCCAAGCCCTATCCAAGCTTGTCTTGGACACTTCCAGGGATGGGGCAGCCACAGCTCCTCTGGGCAACCTGTGCCAGGACCCCACCACCCTCACAGGGAAGAATTTCTCTCTAATACCTGATAATAGATATGGCTGGATAAGTGAGTGTTTCTCACTCTGCTAGAGGAGCACTGAGGAGCAAGACTCAGCTGAGCCCAGCACAGCACCCAGGCACACTGAGTTTACCACATGCTCAGTTCAGTCACCAGATCCTTGGCAGCTGCAATTAAAGAGTAAAAATGCAAAGCAGCAAATGCAAACCAGTGGGCCTGGGGCATTCCCCTGACATGGCTGCACACACTGCCACCCAAACAGTCCTGTGGCATAAATCCCTCCAGGCATAAATCTCCCCCCCAGAATTCCAGCTTTGAGACTGCATAATTCAGAATAAAACAAATTAACTGTTTCACTCCAGAGATGAAGACAGGTTTCTTGCACTCTTAACCTGCACTTCAAGGCAGACTGTAGCTTAAGATACATGCTGCAGCACAGAGCATATTACTGATGCTATCAGAGCCCATGAGCAGAGTCAGACTGACATTGCACAGAGCAAACTGCACAAAGGACAGCAAGTGGACTTGGTACAGGACACTGCTGACATCCCTGCTGGTAATGCACTGTGAGAAACAAATATTTTATGGAAGCTGAGTATTTACATGCTCAGTAAGAGACACTGTCAAATATTAGTTTGAATGTTACCATATCTAGATCTAGGGCACCTAAATCAATAGCAGTCTGGAGATGAGAGTCTGATCAACAGACATGTGGCTTCTGAGCACAACAAACAGCTTTGTTCCAGCTCCATTAAAAACATCTAAGGTGAAAGTTGGAAGAGATCTGCCTGTGTCCCCAGGCACACTGCTGGGATACAATGTTGGTCTTCACTATGGAAAAGCAATCCTCATATTGTAAATGCATGTGTACAACAACCTGGGAAGGACTAAGCTAAACTCTCTAAGCACATATATATGCATCTATAGATGCACTTGGCAGCATCAATAAGCATTGTGAAGAAGCAGAAGGAATCCTGGACATTAAGGATGGTGACAAATCCTACCCTTCAAGCCTGGCTAACACTCTCATGCTTCTCCTACCTACAAGCCTTCACACCATGTAGCACTGCAAAGGCCTGGAGGAAGAATGCTGTTCCACCCAGACATAACCAATAAAAGCCATGAAATGGGGAATGGGGGTGTAAATAAAATACTCAAGATAGAAGACTGCCATAGCCTGACTCAGGAATGCTCAGCTCAGCCGTGACTGTTAGGCTTTTGAAACTCAAGTAAGCATAATTTTAGAAAGAATGACCTAATCATCATCATCATTTACCCATCTAGATTAAATTTACATAGCTACTGCTGTTATGAGAGCAGCCATAGGTATAATTGAAATCAAGGCAATTTTACTGCAATTTCATAGAATACTTTACAATAAGCTTTCTGCTGTAAAAGAGAAAGAATTTGCTGAAACCAGCAATAGATTTAAATACATATGAAAAAAATCTGCCTTACCACAATCATTTCTGAGGGTTCCAATATGATACATTCGCATCCTCGCTTTCCTCCAGACTGCTTGCCAAAACTAGAGTGGGATGGAAAAAAAGCAAACAAAAAGGAATGAGATGAACAGCCTATTTTACCTTTTCAGTAACAAAATAATTGGCAATGGTCCATGTTGTTAAAAAACAAAAAAAGAACAAAGAAAAATTGATGAAAACTATTGTATGAAAAATGTTAATTAGATAGTATCATTACCATAATATTTAATTTATTCAGCATCCCTCATCACAGCCTGCTATGTAAAGTCCAAATATAAAGAATGTTCTTTTGTAAAATCATTATTACTTGCAGATACTCACAACCACTCATAATACATTTCAGCTCTGACAAGAAACCCTTAATACATTTTAATTGAACATTAAACGGGCCTTGTAAAAACAAATATACATAAATTCCAAAGATTCCAAAATACTACTCAGCACAGAGCATCTTTAATGAGAGCTCCCTCAAGTCTATGTCACCCATTCATCCTCCAGCAAAGGGGGGGACAGAGAACCTCCTTTGTCACACTGAGCCTTGTGACCTCTGTCTTTATGTTGCTCTTGTACCACCACAAGGACTGGGTCATGGTGATGGGCTGGTTCTGTTTAAGAAGTATGGAAGAACACAAATGTAATAAAGCATGATGGGCAGTGTCAGACAGCAGCTGAGGAAAGCAGCTAAAAACAACCTGATGTGCTTCAGCTCATCAACTCCAACAGCAGATTTCCTTCAGGACACTGAATAACAGAGAAAAATCACCTCTGGAGAAGGCACCATACGGCCAAACCTGAGGGTGCTGGAGCTACCAGCAAAAGAAACTGAGCTAGACACTGCTGGGGGATGTGTGGGGTGTGTTATAGACCAACAACCTCTCAAATCAATCCATCTGTCCTGGTAGTGATACCTGGAATTGAAGAGATCTGGCTTCACACATTAAGCAAGGCTGTCTTCACTCCTCACCCATCAGCCTGAGGTGGGAATGAATGCCTGACCTACTCACTCCCTGGGCACCAGGGAAAGTGATTCCACAAGCCCAGCACATAAAACAAACTCCTTGATGAGCACACGGTGGCTGGATTAGCAGCTCAGTGGTTGCAGCTGCCATGTTACAAACCCAGACTGTCAACATCAATCACATTTAGCACCCACCAGCAGGTGAGATAACTGAAGAACTGGTTAATGCAAAGCAGGGATTAACGTGAGAATCAGAAGGAAGTTAAGGCAAGAGTGGAGACTTCAACTGTTTTCACTGAGATTATGTTTAAAAAGTACATCTGAAACTCCAGCCATGCAAGATTTAAGTTACATACATGGTCATCTCCATGGCAATGATCCACTGAAACCACCACCACTTTAAACAGAATGTTTAAAGACTCATGTTTATAAACAACACTCAAAGACTTCTGTGGGATATATACAAGTATGGGAAAAGAATATAAGGAACTGAACTGAGGCTAAAAAAAACTAAACTAAGCTGAAGAAGGGGAGGGTTTGTCAGGTATTAGGAAGAAATTCTTCCCTGTGATGGTGCTGAGGCCCTGGCACAGGGTGCCCAGAGAAGCTGTGGCTGCCCCATCCCTGGAAGTGCTCAAGTTCAGGCTGGATGGGGCTTGGAGCAACCTGGGATAGGGGAAGGTGTCCCTGCACATGGCAGGGGGTTGGAACCAGGTGAGCTTAAACATCCTTTCCATCACCAATCATTCTGTGATTCTCCTGAAACTGTGAAGCTTCAGATTATTGCAACAGACAAATTCTCAGTGTAATCCAGTTAGGATAAACAATGACAATTAGCAGGAGCACAGCAGCTTCCACTGTCAAGTTTTGATTTTGCTAATGGTCTACTGAAGGAAAAGAAAAAAATATTTAAATTACATGACTGCTATACAGTCATAAATGACATGACAACTAAAACTTTCTCACCCAGACCAGACGAGCACAAGTTTCACATGGAAAACTGCCATTTTCACACATCTATAGTAAGAAACTCAGAGTTCAAATTTTCATGTCTTCTTTCATGCTTTTTCCACACAGCCTGTGATTCAGGCATGAGAGCCTTGTGTTTTTGCAACACAAAAAGAATGCTAAAATACTCTCACTCTTACAACCGTTAATTCAGTACAGAAAATACAGAACTATTTTTAATGTCAGCTCCAACATTGAGATGAACTGAAATCCATGTTAGAATTCTCTACAAGCTAAAAACCAAACTGAGACCAGCTTTGCCACAGGATCATTTTCAATTTAAAGAAAAAAAAAGTAAAATAACTTAGAATTCTATTCCTTGAGGCAGAAAATGAAAGAAGAGAGATTTTTTTTTGAAAACACCAAGATTATAAAGGAATTATGTGCAATTGGAAGTTTCAGGTTTTGCACCTTTTTAAAACCAGAAATAATCATTATCAGTTTTATGACAAAACAGATTACTACTATTGCTACATCCCCTGTAGTTAGGAAAAAGCACCAATTTCCTGGTGCAGGTTGTTCAAGCAAAGTATTTTTGTTGTGTAACAAGATTTTATCAAACTCCTGGAAGTCAAGGAGGAGCTGTTTTCTTTTTTGTTTTGTTTTACATAAACACATTCCTCAAATTCAGCCACTGTCCAGCCTCCCTCTGCTGATGTTGCAGCATTTGCTAATTAAGTAATGGCAGTAAACACTAATGATGACAAGAATGGTGCTGGGGACAAAGGTCACAGTCTTGGCCCTGCCATTTCTGCTCCATCAGGCACTTTACAACAACCAAACACTTGGGAAAGGATCAGGTTCCAAAGACAAAACCCACCCAGCTAATCCCAAAGAATAAACTACTCATATTAACAAGTCAATAGGTCAAGTTTCATTATTTCCTGGTACACACCATCATGGATGGTTTATTGATTATTCCACAGCAGAGCTCCTTCCAAAGGAGGAGGCCACATATGGTTTTTTCCCCCAGACATAACTACCATTATGTCTTGAAAATACCAACTTTTAACATTCTTAATTAACATACACAACATGTTTTAGAAACATGGGTTTTAAATTTCTTAATGACTTATTACATATTTTTCCTCTAGAATACAAATATTTAGCTTCTCTATCAGTTAAGAGGTTTGCTGACATCAATATACTTCCCTAATCTGCCAATTATAATCAAGGCTTCAGAACAACATTCATTCCTAAATATTTGTAAATTGAAAAGGTTCAGTTGAACAAAGCTTTGAAAATGGAGGAGACAAACCCACCTGGGAAACAAGAGCAAACTTTGACATGAAACATTCTTTCAAAGAAGAAGCAACATTTCTGTGACAGCAAATTACCTGGAGAAGTCTTTAGCTGGTGATTAAAGACCCACCCAAACCTGAACCATGCTGATTCTCAAAAGAGAGAGCTCTGGAAAGTTCATCTAATTCTGGAAGAGACAGGGCAACTTTATCTTTTGGTACTAAAAGAGAATTTGCTGTGGCACCAAGAACACACGGAGCTGTCTGCAGGAGCTGTTATTACTCGGCATTTTGGTTACCCAAGCTGGCACCACAGACATCCTTTCCCAGGGTCAGGTTTGCTTCCTGGAAAGGTCCAATCCAAGAAGCCCATTTCAGTACTTCTGCTTACCAACATCACAGCAGCTTCCCCAACCAAAAGCATTTCTCAAAAACACTACATCCTCCTGATGTCACAAGTGGCAAGATACGTAAGAAAATTGGGAAAGACTCACAAAGGTACAACACATTACACATGCTTTAGTGCTTTCAGCAGACTGGGAAAAATAGTCTAATTAAAAATTTAAATTAACACTGAAAGTGTAAGAAAACATGAAACTAATGTAAATTAAGCTCTACTTACAATAAAAAAATTGTCAAAGGACATACTACCACTGGTATAAACCATTAAAGCTTTAAATGATTGAACAATTTAATTGGTATTGTTAGCACATGTGTGATTTAAATATGTCTTAATGTCATTCTAAAGCTTGCCACTGCTGGAAACCTAGAAAAAAATCAGTACTATAAAACTGCACTACAATTTCTTTTATTTATTATTTTATTTTATGCTCCCATCACTTAATATTCATGTTTTCATCTGCATCATTAATTTCCACACACTCACTCAATGGTCTGCAACGTTGTGATGGGAAAAAAAAAATGTCTTCCATATACCAAAGGCAGCTTTGTTTATCCTTGATTTATGGATGCCTCATTTACAAGAAATTGTGTTTTCCTTCTAATTCGCTGATACTCACAATTAAAAATGCTTAAGCAGTTGCATAATCTGAGAAGGAATGTAAGTTAAACTGGCATGATATCCCCTACCAACAACTAATGGTGTTCAGGCTGTGGGGTCAGACTGGAGCTACCAAAACGTAAAAGCCCAGGACTGCAGGAACAGCTCTGAGCCAGGCTGGACAGAGCTTGGAGAATCCTGGTCTGGGAAGTGTCCCTGCCATGGCAGGGGCTGGAACTGGGGGAGCTTTAAGGTCCCTTCCAACCCAAACCAGTCTGTGATTCTGTGACACTCCCTGGTTCATCTGTCCCTTCTCCACTGTGTGATTTGCTCACCTCTCTGCAACTGCAGAGCACCTCAGAAGTGCAGGCACCTGAGTATGGCCTGACTGCACACAGGGAACAGAACAAAATCCATCACTGGAGGGAGCCTTCTGTACCTGAGAATACTCCCATTTCACTCTCATGCTCACTCCCCAAAAGAGGAAGGTGTTAAAACTTCTTTAAGGTACTGGACCTTACTTTTTTAAAGTAGACTATTTAGAAACTCCTCCAACATAACATATTTTGAATGTAGCCCTTGAAACAGTATGAGCACAAACATGGCTTTCTGAACACTAATGTTTTGAAAATTCTCATATCCAGCTGTTGCATAACCTATTTGGTGATGAAGTACATCTGGAATGGCAAAACTGATGAATTTAAGCAACAGCCATCACATTTCACTCAAACACTTCCTGATATCAATATGCTCAAGTTTTTCAATCCTGACAGCTTCTCATTCTTCATTACTCAGAATAGCATACATGCTTTAAAGGTAAAAACACAGCCTGCCCTAAAGAGCTTTCAGCCTACAAACAGATGGAGACTGAGACTGTCTAATGTGTTTCAACACTAATCAGCAAGCATCTTCAAATTTACAATATTCTACTACATCCTGAAACAATATTTTCAGATATTTCAGACATCAAAGCTATCAATGGCAGGATATCAGGCACTTCATGTTCTGTATTTTCCAGGAAGTGTAAAATCCTAACATTATCCTGTCTGTGTAAATTGGTGTCAATAATGCACGGTTATCTGTGACTGTCAATAAAGCTACCTGCAGGAGTTTTACTGCAGTAATACTCAGTACTGTATTACATGCAGAACAGGGCCAGGGCCCTGATATACCAGTTTATCAAGATAACAAGCAAAGAGTTTGCAGGTATTTTGTTTTTATGAATATACCTGTCTCTCAAACTGCCTGTCTGCCTGTCAGGCTGCTTTCAGGTACATAACGATGAAGATAAATTGTACTCGCCACTGCAAAGTGAATCGCATGACCCCACTTATCCAGTAACCTGGATGCATTTCTTCCATGCAAAAAGATTTTGTAAAGAAGGGCACAACTGAGCCTGGAAGAGGCAAGATGCATAAGGAATAAACATGTTGTTTGGTTGGTTTTTTAACAGATGAAAATGTGAAATTTGTGCAAGTACAGCGGGCTGTAAGAGCATACAGTGACAGGACAAGGGAGAATGGTTCTAAGCTGACCTAAGTAGGTTTAGATGAGATATTAGGAATAAATTCTTTACTAAAGGGTGGGGAGATCCTGGCACAGGTGTGGCCAGAGAAGCAGTGGCTGCCCCATCCCTGGAGGTGTTCAAGGCCAGGTTGAGTGGGGCTTGGAGCAACCTGGGGTTCTGGAACGTGCTCCTGCTCATGGCAGAGGGTTGGAATGAGATAAGCTTTAAGGTCCCTTCCAACCAAAACCCTTCTGTGATGCTATAAAAAGCATTTTTTTTCCTCTCCTTGCAGAGTACCTCTCATGCAGAACAGCTGCTCCAGCAAACCCCTGGATATCTACTGCAAAGTTGCTGTTGGTCAGATCCAAGATAAAATGCATTCTGTTACCAAAGAATGTACCACACAAGTATACTAATGGCTGGAATAAGCATTAGTATTATTAAACACTAATCTAATTACTCTAAAAATGTAATTTATTACTTAAATTTATTTGTCATTGTTTGGGAAATAACACTGAGGGAAAACCCATGAAGTTGCACAACAGGCATTAACAGGCACAGTGACTGCAGATAGAAAAGTCAGGATCTGCCCTTCCTGCACTGCAGTCATGACACAGAAGAACTCTCACAATCAAAATCCTCATAGGAATAATTTGGTTTTCCTGGCATCTCCATGGAGGTCTCAATTTCACACTGAGTTTTGTCTCAGCCCAGCCATGATCTGGAGAATGGGGCTGGTTGGTGAGGAGTTGCCTGAGGCTCAGGGGTGCAGCAGGAGCCTCACAGCAGCTGCTGAACAGCCCCAAACGCCCCATTTGTGAAAAAGAACAAGGAGATGGGGAAAAAGGGCCATCAGCACGGACCAGAAGTTTCAGCAAATGCAAGTGGCAGAGTTTATGAGCTATCATATGCTGTGCAAGTCCTGAGCTCTTCAAAGTAACTTCATTAGAAAAATATTATAATACTTAACTCCATCAGGAAATGGTTTAAAGGAAACCAGACACCACAAGATACATGGCTGAATGCAAAATACCTATTTCAATTAATGCTCAGTCATCAAAACCCATTTCTGCATTAGCTCTCAATAACAACATTTAGCAGGTTTATCTCTTAAGCCTACTGAAGTTCTAATTGGAAATTATTTTGGAGGCTGTATAACATGCTACTCAATTTGCAGGCTGCAAGCTCAAGATCTCTGTATTAATTACTTTATACACTGAACATGACAACCCTTGAGGAAGCCTGTGTCTCACCTCCCACTTTCTGTGCAGCTTTCTAGCTATTCCAGATCATGGGATTGCAAAGTCTTAGTAAAATTGTATTTTAGTTATAAACAAACCATACGTGACCCCTTCCTTCTAATTTCCTCTCTCTTGCACTTAAGTTTAGCCAACAAAAAACTCTGTGGCACAATCAGCATCCCTTGCAGTCCACAAAATTTCTAAAGGGTTTATAGTGTAAGGTACCATGAATAGACTTAAAGGAAATTATTGGTGCAGGGGAAATACGGACAAGATTATTCAGCCATAGAGTTGAGACAGGTCAGAACAGGCTTCCTTCATTTTTTGCCTTTCTTAGAAGATCAGTCTACACCAAACAAGATGCACTATGTACTCTAAGTCCGCAGCACCTTCTTAGCCCTTACTCAACACCAGCAAGCCCAATACACTTAGGGAGAGCAGGACACAGCTTCTCACTGGTGAGCTGCCTCCCTTTTCCCTCTGAGTATTTTCATGCCAGCACTAGCTCTGCCAGAAGAATTTAAATCTGAACAACTCTATCTGAATTAATTAGTTTTACAAATACATTTATTGGTAGCATTCCCAAGTTGTTGCTTCACTTACTGGCTGTCAGGCAATGCTACAAGTTACAGCCACCACTTAACAGAAACATCCAAGGAAAATATCACCTCATCCAGAGACACAAATTAACTGAATAACCACTACTTAAATCCTGTGCTCAGTACTAAATCTCTCAGACTTGATAAGCCCGTGGATGTGAGCCTGAAACTCCCTTTAAGAGAGCAGAGAAAATCACCCACAACAGTTAGTTGGGAAGAGCTTTCCAGTGTGAAGCAAACATACACTTAGAGTATTGTATTGCAATATTTAGAGTCACATAGTAAGAAACTTAAATCCCAATTATGGCAACAATTGCCACAATCCAGAACCTTACTGGCAGCTGCCAGTTTGACACAGATTAGGTTTACTGTATGGCAGCAGGGGACTGGCACACACACGGATCCATACCATGGGAGCTGAGGGAGGAAGAACACTGTTCACACTCCAGGCATTGGGACTGGGATGGAGATGAGGAAGATGAAGAGCAGAGTTTGAGAAGCACTGGGACAGAGCTTGGATACAGCAGGTGCAGTCTGAGCAGAAGCAGTATTCAAGTTAAACCTGAAAAGGAAGGATCAGGGACAAAAAGACCCTGTATGTGCAAGACATATAAAGCTGGGAATACAGGAGCTCAGAGCCACTGGTTTACTTTTGCAGCAAATGGTACAAATTCACAAACATTTGCAGAAAGCTGCCCTACAAGCTTCAGAAGCAAAACTGATCTGACTTTAGATAGTGCATTTGAGCTAATAAACATGTTTGAGAACAAAGTTACATACATTAATGTTTAAATTATGTCATTTTGTTAATCTTTAAATTCTTCAAATTGCAAATCTCTAACCTCACAGTCTTACTTTCCATCAGTGACAGTGCTGTAGAAGCACAGTATTTTCTGTACTTCTGGCACTTTACACACAATAGATGTAAACACTATTAACAGTCACTATGAAGTCACAGTCAGTTGCAAAATAAAAATATTGTTTCTCACAAATACTAATACAAAACAAGCTAAAATAATTTCAACCCAAGCTGTTGTTCATGATGCAAAACTGGAGTTCCTCTTTCATTATGATCATTTTTTTGATTTAAGCATTTGGGTCTTCTCCTTTTACTAAAGAAAAGAGAAATGGCTAATTGAGTCATTGATGCATCTACAACTCTCATGAAAAGACACCACACAACCACAAGGCCATTCTAAATAAAGCAATTGTTTTTAGCCAAGAAATGCACGACATGAGTAGAACAAGGATTCCAATTTTCTCCACTTGAGAGATTTGGGAAGAACAGGGGAAAGAGAAGTGTTTGTTTTAGTATGACTACATCTTGAATGTTTCAAGAGTTTGTATTTTTCCCTTGGAGGTTCAATTCTCACAGCTGTAGGAGGCTGTCAGCCACATAATTGGCTTCAAAAGTTCCTCCAGGTCCTTGATATATCTCCTATGGCTAATCTTGGTGTGAGTAATCTCCTTCAAATATCCTGCTCACATGAATTATCTTCATTAACAAGTAAGGTTAACACAAAACCTCTTTAACTTGCTGACATGATTTTCCTTCCACAAATCCGTCAATCCTGTTCTTTTATTCCGGCCATCACTTTCATGTTAGAAGCAAATTCTTCTCCTCCTATGCCAAATCTATTAATAAATCCATTCTCCAGGCAATAGGGTAATCAAGATTATGCCATCCTTGTACCTGGTATTACTGACTGGTCTGCATCTTACCTTAAGAATCTTGCAGGCCTTCTCTCATCATGAGCATCAGTGTCAGCAGATTGAATAGATTTATTGTGCCTGGATGCAAGCTTTACTCCTCCAATTTTTAAACCAATTTCTGAATGACAGCTTGAATACAAGTTAATCAAGTCAATATAAAAGCTCTTTTCAAGCAAAGTGAGCCTCAGGTTCCATCAAATACTTAGACAAAGTTAATAAAGCAGTAACTGCCCACCTCCTTATGTTTTAAAGGGGCTAAGCCTCTTTCAGGTAGGATTCCACAGAATATTTTATTTCAAAGAGTTCTGCAGAAAAAAAATAAGGTTTCCCAAAGCTCTGATAGACAGTGGATGAAAGGGGGCAGGCAAAAAGCAGGATAGCATCTTCTCCAGGTTAAGTTTACAGTCTCCTCCTATCCATCAAGGTAATCACAGGGCAGATGACAGAAAAAGGACAAGTACTGTGAGGATATACCAGCAAACAGTTATTAAACCATAACCACCTTCCAGTGGCTATGATTATTTATGGAGACTGCAAGGGTCTCACTAACAATCAATTGTAACAGCAGTTTCCTATATAATTGTTATTATATAATTAATGCTGGGCAGTTAGTTTCTAGTGCAATGCTGAATTTTGAAAAATGATTACATGGATAAAGCAGTCTCCCACACAGCATACACTCCCATAAAGTTTATTTCACAAACATTACAGGTCTAGGATCATATGCACATCAGGCAAAGAGAACATGGCAGCAAGTTATCTTTGTTTTGTGTGATACAGAATAGCTTTGTAATACCTGAGGCAATCAGAATAAAGATAATATTGTGCTTTTCTGTACATGTGTAGTAAAGCCTCTGTTCAGAATGACTGACATAATCAGGAACTTGGTTGGGGACAAAGAATAAAGAGTGACATCAAGTATTACTTCAAATGTAATTAAAATGCTGCTAATTACAATTATGAAAGAATACTACTAACTTATCCAAGGCACTATTTCATATGAAATTAGCCTGTGTCTGATTCAACTAGAAATGTGACAGATAAAGTATTTTAAACAGGGAAAGTAACTGAAGTTTATCCCACTCTACTGAAGAAAAAAACCCATTCTATTTAATGCATGAGCATGACTGTATTTCAAACAAAAAGGAGCTGAACATCTTAGACACCTATCAAGAGCCCATTCTCTTCCTTTCCACATGATCTCACCACCTAAGGAGACAGAACATCCCAGGAACCACCCTTTGTAAGCTGTAACCTGCCAGCAGCTCCATCTAACAGATAACCCTTTCACCACCCTCATTATCCATAATAAATGCAACTGTAATCCTGTGAATTAATTGTAACAGGTCTACTTTGCTTTTCTCTTTTTTAAGGCACAAGAAAACTCACAAGCAATGGTGCTTGTAAGTGACTTACTCCAGGTTTTGCAAAACAATGATTTTAGAGAGTTTTTATGCAAATACCAGCATGCCATGTCCTCACTGCTGGTACTCCTGAATTTATAATTGACTCATCATAGTATGATTTTGGTTGAAAAGGACCTTAAAGCACTTCTTATCCTACCCTCCTGCCACAGGCAAGGTCACATTCCACTAGACAAGATTCCTTCAAGCCCTGTCCAAATTGGCTTTGCCCATTTCCAGGGATGGGGCAGCCACAGCTTCTCTGGACAATTTCACTCAAGTACCTTCAGTCACTCAAGGAGCACTAAGTGTTTGATATCCAGCCTACAATTAACTGAGTTGAAAAATTCAGTCCTGCATGTTTTTACTAGTACACACTATGAAATTCAAGTATGCAGAAATGAATGTAAGCAGGAGCTGGCCTTAAGTCTGTGCACTCATGGTCAGCTCATGCTGAGTCAAGTGAAACACAGTGCAATAAAAATGAGTGATGTGCAAGGTCAAGCAGAGGATTACTCTGGGTACTCAGGGCATTACTTGCCCAAGTTCAGCTCAAGTCTAATAATGTGCTTCAGTGAAAGCATGTCAGTGCTCCCTGTGTCTCAGCCCCAGGACACAGATGGGCGCCTGGCAAAGCTCTCCACAGCTGATGCTGCTGGCCCCTTCTTGCTCCACATAAAAATCATATGTGCCATTAAATACAGCTCTGACCAAATGGCAGCAGATATGTGATCTGCAGTCATATTTTTGTGACAGGGAACTCTATCCAGAACAGCACACAGCACAAATTATTCAAAGAGATCCCACTGTAATAAACTGACGACAAATTCTCTTACAAAGTTAAAAAGCAAACTAGATTGAGTGCAGTATTACACAAAGAAATTTCAACATGCAGAAAAAGTCTGAGAAAATTTAAATTGAATTAGCTGAACATTTATTTTACTATCAAACTTTAGAAAAACCAAAATTATGAAATTATTTTAAAATTCTTTAAAAATTACAGTAACACAAATACATAGAAAGCATTTATTAAAAATAAAAACTTGTCTTAAATAACAAAAATAACTCCATTATTTTACCTACCTGCAAGGTGGCAAAAACATTGAATCCTTCATGAGCACAGATCCAGAAAGCAGGATATACCAGCATCTTGCAATAGTTTCCGAGCTGTAAGAAAAGAAATCATGGATATGTACTTCTCCTTACAGCACCTTAGAATTATATTATCCAAAATATTATTGTAGTAAAATAATGATTTATTGTTCTACCAGTTTAATATAAGAAACTGAGAACTCCAACTGGACCAGGATTTTTTTTTTATACATTCACATAAGAGATGTTTCTTACACTTTACATTTTGACATTTAACTCAGTTTAAAAATTTACTTCATTAAAATGAAATTTTAAGCAAAAATGTTTTATTCCAGTGAAAGTATGCACAAAGGCTATAAATACAGGACAGCACACAACCCCACACACAGATATTGACCAGCTACTGGAGCAGGTGTGTGTCACACATACCCAGCACACCAACGAGCAGGTGGCATCTCTTTTATACTAGGGTGTGCTGGAAGCTGTGCCTTACACAGAAAGGTAGGATTAACTATGAGATTATAAATATGCCATAAGCAATGCTAAAATATGAGGGAAACAAAAGTATATTTTCCTCCCAGGAAGAGCCTAGAGAACTGTAAGCTAAAATACCAATTTTTGCAGTGTGCAGTGACGGGGTTTGAGCTCCAGCCCTGTCCAGCACAGGCTGCTCCGTGCAGGCAGTGCCAGCTCCAGGGACACAGTGCCACCTACTGAGCTGAGTGCCACCAGACTGCAGAGGGGACACGGCCTGCCTCCTCACTGTCACCCGGTGTCACTGACACACACACACACAGATACCCCTCTGCTGTCCCTGGGGCTGCAAGGTCATGGGCACCTCTCAAACACCAACACTGCTGCCACAACCACCTCTGCCAACGCTTTCAACCAATTATTGACAAGGACTGAAAAGCAAATGACATAACAACATGCAAGCATTGGGTTTGCCCACATTTCTGCAGAACTCCAACAAGTGCTGGGTACTCACCAAAAGAGAACTTGGTTGCCCTTGTACCTCTCATAGCGGGCACTTGACGACATTATTCTGAGGGAAGAGGAAGAGAAGTTTAAATTCAATTTTAATCCCCAAAGATCATAAGACATTAATCACTGCATTTCAGCAGAATCACTTTCAGGCTCTAAGACCACAAATTCAACTATTTCTTTTGTTCTGAACAAAGGATGTGCTTAACTGGAAAATTCAAATTATTACGGTGCTCTTCATTATCCAAATAGATAATATACAGCATGTTTTCCAAGGGTTTAAATCACTCCCACACATTGGAATTACCCATAGCAACAGAACTGAAAGGAACTAAAATACTTCCAATGCACTTTTTGTGCTTTGTTGGCCTTCCATTTTATGGATTCTGAGACCATCAGAATGTCTGAAGCATTAAAAAGCTTTTGTAATCTGGAGTTAAGACAGAGCACTGTCTACACAGTAGACAAATGGGAAGCAAATGGGAGTAACCTCTGCCTTCCTTCTTAGAAGAGCTAATTAGTTTAGATTCTGTGCTACATTATGGCAGTGACTTAACTCAGCAATGGATCCGGCCAATGCTCTGCCACCTCAAACTGCAGGCAGACAAAAGTTCTGCTTAGCTCCACAAAAATGTAGATGTCACAGATGTAAGTGTGCTAAAAAACACACAGTGCAGAGTACTTCACCTTAGCTGATGTTCCCTGAAGTGTGATAGTATGTCCAGCCCATGAAGGAAAGAATAGATAGTATTCAAGTCCTAAAAAGAAAAAAAAAATCACATAAGCAATCTCATTCACATCTGATCACTCAGTGTTACTTTCCACATTCTGCACTAAGTTACACAGAATTATACAAAGCCCAGATAAATAGATAGGTCAGGACACACACAGACTTGAAGAACCCTGTCTACACTTGAGCAGTGAAAAGACAACTGCAACTGATGCATAACCACTGACCTGAAAAAAAAAAGATTTATTACAAATATCTCTGAAAATATTATTTATGTGAATGGATACAGCAGCAAGCAACACATGGAATAAGACAAATAGAGCAAGCCTGTTCACCCAAGGTCAAAAATTGTTGAAACCTTCTAAGATCTCTTTAAAGAAGAAATTTTTCAAAACCAGTGAAAAACCTAAGCCACTGTACAGGGTGCAGAGAACCACCAGAGTACCTTTTCATAGCAAAGGGGTTCTATTTGGAGGGGAAAAACTCTTTCATGTCCACCTCAGACCTAGCTGGCAGGCCCACTACAAACTACACCAGCCTACTGCCTGTCCTGCTCAGCCCAGTCCATGTCTGGAGGGAACATCAAAAAAAAAAAGTACCCAAAATACTCCTTGGCAAAGATGAAAACAATAAAGCTTCAGAGGTCTCTCACTCCTACTGCCACTAGTCAATATCACATCAGTGTCATCCACTAGCAACCACAGAAACAAAACTATTAAAACATGAAGATTATTTTGCTTTATAAACAGAACTTTACATAGAAGCTGTAATTAGGAGATACAGCTGTTTAAACCTCTCACCAGACAGAATTCTCTTCAGTCACAAAAATATCTGTGCTGATGGTGCAGACCACATGGCAGGGGACAGCTCACTAGGGCTATTCAGCACTTAATTTACTGTCCTGAACAGGTGGGCAGTTAGAGCCAAACACACACACAACAAAATCATTATACACCACAGGGCAGTGTCTCCAGCTTGGCCTTGGAAGGTATGTTCTGAATTTTTGAGTGCTGCATTTATCCAGTGTTTACATAAGATAAATCAATATGAATGCTGGCCTCAGAATTTACAATGGATTTACTTCAGAAAAGTTATTTGGCTTCATAGTCCACATTTAGCAGCATAACTGATATGAACTGTTGCATCAAATGAAAGGTCAGACATAATTGCAGACCATGTAAAACCAATAAAACTCTGATTTTTTTTTTAAATGTCATTACCAAATCCCATTAAAATTAAACAGAAGGCCTGAATTTGTAACACATTTACAAAGCACTCATTTCACACAGTCCAATCTCATTTTAATCATGCAAGCTGCCACAAACATGTTTTTGTTAGTGAAACCATCCAGGAGCACTATGGATAGACTCCAAGCACACCACAGCCTGTCAGAGGTGGGCACCTGGCAGCCAAAGGGTCATTTCAGATAACCAACAGCTCCATCTCTGAGCTTTCCTGTTTCTGAGCAGGGAACTACATCAGCTTCTCCACCTGAAAGCACCAGGCACAGAAATACAGCAACTATATACTCAGACCATACAGTGGCTTAGCAGTTAATAATATCTGACTCTCCCAGGCCAAAAGAAGAATACTCATAATTCCTGTGAAAGCTGGGTAGCCAGAAGAGAATCAGTATTAGGTATTAAAATTAAAGCTGAATTTTTTAAATCTTCATAATATAATGGTCTATTTTGTCTATATAGGTTTTCCTACATTTTCCAGTACTTTTTCACATAACTGCAACTAAGATGTAATAGAACATCTTGACAACGTTTTAGATAAGATGTTCTGTAGCTATGAGTTACAAAAAACTGTAAGCAGAACATGAGCCTATGTTCCCCTTTTATTCACAAAGTTTTTAACTTCTGCATATGAAAAATGACCACATCCTGATTTGTAAATTATTCTCTACAACTCCCCAGAATGCAGCAGCCCTTTGCAAGTTCACTCAGCCTGGAGTGACTCCTGCACTCCACCTGCAGCACTCAGGACTGCTGCACTGATCCACTGAAGAGCCTGATGATCAAACAGTTGGCAAATACAAGAGAGAAACATTTGCTTAAAGGGATACATGTCTGGAAAGCATCCCCAAGCCCAACCTCATCTGTTGAGCAGCAGCAGCAGAGGGAACAGCTGAGCACGGCACAGGGAAGGCAAAGGTTCCTATTCCCTCACCCAGCACAAGGCATTCAACTTACACTGCCCACTACTGCTGCTCTAATGCTGATAAATAACAAACTACATGATAAATGCAACTCACTACCCAGCCAGGTGATGCATCAACAAGCTAAACACCACAAGCTACACACAACAAGCTACACACAGCAGTTTCTATAGGTGGTTTCAGATCAGGATTTGTAATGCTTTCCCTAAAAACACCTGACTTTTAAAGCAAGCCCCTCTTCTCAGTCATGCAGAGAAGGTGATTCTGGGTGCCACTGAGCAAAAGAACAACTCAGCAATCTCCTGGGAAGGGCTGTGAGGTTCCTCTTTCTGCCAGCACCTCAAATATACCCATCCAATCTGTTTTCCATGTCTTGGCAGAAAGCCTTTTTTCTTGTTTAAATAGATACAACCTGGGCTAGAATTGCTCCTCTCCCTCAGGTGCCACTTCAGATTCTAACACAGGAGGGTATAGTACATGTGGTGCATATATCCCAGGTTTTCCCAATAAAATGAAAATTACCATTACCTATGAAAATCAATCATAGTTTGTGAAGTTTTCTCTGTACTTCCAACTCATTTCAGACTAAGTGCTTAAAATAGCACTGAAATTACATTTCCCATCCTATATTTAGAGTCTCATTCTATATCTTTGCCCTCAAGGAACATAATTAATCTGAGGGTGGCCGGACATGGGCAGGGGCTGTGGCCACCTTGTGGACAGAGGCTGAAGTCCAGCTGCACCGCGCTCCCAAAAATCCTCCTCCCACAGAGAAATAAATGAAAGCATTTATTTCTCTAACTCAAAGTTTACAGTAGCTTCTAATATGATTTTCAGTTTTATTTTTAAAACCAGAGTTATAAACAGTGGACAAGCACATGACCTCAGTACAAAGGGCAGAGATCATTTTCACAGATACTTTCTGATACTCACTAAGAAAACTGATGTCAAAGGGCAACATTCAGCATCATATCAGCAGAACACAAAACATCTGCTAGAATTTTACTGCCCCTTTCTACATCCTTCCTTATAATCTCTTTATTTATTTTTTCTGTCAAAATCCAACTGAGACACAACTACTGATGAAACACAATTTCTCCACACGCTCTAAGCTAAAGAACAAGGTCAGAATGAATTTATTTTGCAATCTTTTCTTCAGAGCTTTTCAGCAGCTGAAATAATAGCTGAAACTGCAGCACAGGATCTACCTGCAAATGCTATGCCCACAACAGATTCTTCAATCTCTGACAGAAAACAACCTTGACTAAGGTTATTTACAGAGAAAGTAACTCACATTATCTATTCAACTAGCTAAAACTGCAGCTCCAGCAACTCAAGGGAACGTGGGAAACTGAGCAAAGAGCAATCAGGCAGTTGTTAATCCTGTGAGAAAGGAGATTTTCTATACCATAGAGAGGAAACATGAACACTGCAACTGCAGTGATCCCTCACCAAGCTGCCCAGGACAGATCATTCCCTGCCTCCAGTTCTCACAGCAGATGTGTTTAAAAAAAGCAGAGGACATCTGTGTCTTCAAATGATTCCCATGGCAGAATCCAGTGTATGAACAGCGTGGGCTGCAGCAGCAGAGCAGAAAGCAGGGGATGGACGGCTCTGAGGATGGCGCTGTTATCACAGCACTGTGGTCAGCAGCAGCCTCAGCTGCTCGCAGCACCCGATTTATCAGCTCCAGCACACACAGCCTTCAGCAAAAAGCTTAACCAGCTGCTCAGCCAAAGGTGGTATAAAAACACAGAGATTGTAGTAACAATACCATGTTGTATAAATATATATTCTTTTATAGTAACATCCTCATCCCAATATAGTTTGAAGTGAGCCACCTGAACACCCAGACCACTTCTCATTTTCCCTGCCAGATGCTAACTCTCAGAGATACCA
This sequence comes from Zonotrichia leucophrys gambelii, assembly GCF_028769735.1. Taxonomy (NCBI): domain Eukaryota; kingdom Metazoa; phylum Chordata; class Aves; order Passeriformes; family Passerellidae; genus Zonotrichia; species Zonotrichia leucophrys. The sequence continues at coordinate 10,348,726 of NC_088183.1, forward strand.
TAAGAGGGGAAAATAAAAGAAACATCAACTCGCTATACAAAAGCTCACTATACAAAAGTAAAGCCACCAGCTAACTACCACCATCACCCACTTATCCCAACACATTTCTTTGAAAATAATTCACTCCTTTTATTGCAAGGACGGTGAAATATTAGTTTCTTAATTGTAAAATGTAACTTTTTAAAATAAAGAAGTAAGTACAGTCAGCCAGAAAAATCATGAGAAAAATATAATCCAAACTCAAAGTTGCTGAGGAAGTGGTGGTCACCCTTAAGTTTCATTATTGGCATCTTTTTAAAATACAACCAAGATCTGGATGTTTCTGAACAAGCGCCAACAGTACAGCAACACCAATGACAAGCAAAACTTGCAAGTAGGTATAATTTCCTTTTGCTTCACCCTCTTCTCACCCAATCTCTGGCTTTTAATCCAAGAAGCATCTTAACAAACTTGGAGCAGTGGTCTCGAACAGGAGTTCTGACCACAAAGTTTCCCAACCAACAACAACTCCAGCCAGCACAACTGTAATTCACATGATCTGCATCCAGATGCTTTAAGTCCACAACAAGGTCCAAGACAAATCTTCCTGCAGTGTTAAAAGCAGGAGGTAAAGGGGTAAAAGCAGTGGGGAAAAAAAAAAAAAAGCCCACAAAAAAACCCCAAACCCCTACCCAAAAAAACCCAAACAAAAACTAAAACCAATACAGAAAAAATAAAAGCAGCTCTGAAACAAGGATGGAATGACCGCATCAAAAGCAACTTTGCCCCTCAAAAACACAAAACAAAAAACTAATGCTTCACTTTATGTGACCCCAGCCAGGTGTTCCAGTGACATATTATTATTACTATTATTATTAAACACTAAACAGGAAATCTGGTCTATTTCTAAGGATAATAAATTGTTCTGAAATGACCTCATAGTTGTAAATTCTGATTAGTCTCACATAGAGACAACCTCAGTAATTGCAATCAGGTATTAGGGATGCTGAGGAAGTGATAAACCCCCAGAGACTCCTCTGAGCACTGCCTGTCATGTTGTGTCCTTCACGGCAGCATCAGAGTCAGCCCAGATCCGGAACAGCTGGAACAGCTGCATCAGCCCCTGGCCAAGGGACAGCTGCTCACTGCAGCATCCAGGGATGCTCCCAAATCCCAGCGAGCCTGGGCCTCACATATACCCCACATCCACCCTGAACCAAGGGCTCCCAAAGAAAGCAGACTGGCAAGTGTTATTCAGTCAGACAGGAGTTTTGCTCAGGGAATGAGAAAAGAGCAGAACCTGCACCAGAGCACAGCACTTCAAAGCTGCAAGTAAAACCAGCTGTGTCAGCAAGTTGCAGACAGATTGCTCTCACATGCAAACCTGTCCCAAAGAGCTGCACAAAACCTGTCTCTCAATCCATCCCAAACACATTAAATTCCTCCTGCAAGAACATATGCTTGGCTCACTCAAGGCTCCCCAGAGCCAGCCCACGCAGGCTGCCGAGCCACCCAGGATTCCCTGGGTCACACAAGAACCTGCTTCTACAAAAGCACAAAGGATGACTGATGGGATTTCACATCCTTTCCTTTTCCAAGCTAAGGCAGTTGGCAGGATGCATATTTTATAAGTTTCAGAGCAAACAAAATATTAGTATTTTCTGAAGATTTTAGGAAGATCCAATCATGTGACTGAGAATATACTTGAAAAGAAATAGACACACATTTCTGCCTTTGAACCAGCAGTTAAATCATATGGCAACAGCTTCCCAAATTCCAATGGCACTCACAAAGACCATCATGTACAAAATCCTCCAGGGAAGGAAGCTGCATGGTCGAAAATCACTTTGCTGTTTGTGTGCTGCTTAGCTTCTTGTCCCTTTTCAGTGCTCTGAGCAGAAACAAGACTGGAAACAAACTCCAGCAAAATCAAGCACTCATTTGGTTTCAGGACAAGGATTTAAACAGCCCCTTGGACAGTGTCTGAATTTCCCTGCGTTAAAGTTGTTATTTAAAGTGCCTAGATTTCAGTAAAGCAAACAGAGGTGATTCCTGGAGCACAGAGCACAAGCTGTGTAAGCTCTAAGTGGGAGGTTCCCTCCAGCCCAATGCCATTACTTGCTTCTCAGTGATTCAGCAGGCTCCTTATACAGATTGAATGCAGCTTCTATTAGGAATCCTGTCAGGCTCAATAAAGACTTTGTCACCCTTGGGGGGTGGGGGGGGGGGGTGTAGCAAAAGAGAGGAAATGTTACTCAGCATGGTTTATGGTTTTCATTGCTTCCCTTCCTGTTGCTTCATCGAAGGCTGGAATCCGTGCTGTTTCCTTTAGTTTCTGTTTAAGGCCAATTTAAAAATAGTACTCCCAAATTCTTTCCTGATACTGTAATACCAGAAATAAAAACACAGAAACATGTTGTAGTTCTCTAATCCATATTTTACACATTCAGATATCTACAGAGCAAATTCACCAACTTTAGGGATGCTGGTTCATGTAGCCCACCCTACACACCGTCAGCTACCCCCGAAACTTGTGAGAGGAACAGAAAAAAATCCACTTAAACATGTGTAACAGAGTACACAGCTCCTAAACTAACAAGAACATGATGAGATGAACTGGAAAGCAACTCTTCCATCTTAGCTTATTTACTCTCCTTGTTCAGTGGCACAGACATTGGACTTCAATAAAAATGCAAATGATCAAAAGAGTATCAGCTCAGAGCTCTTCATTTAAAGGAACAATTCCCTTTAAAGTAGCCTCCTATTTAGCTGGAGGCCACTTAAAAATAAAAACTAAATACAAGCACTGAGACACTACTAGGGAAGAGAAAGGACAGATTAGTCAGTCAGACAAATGAAAATTTTATGAATGAAGGACATTAAAGTACATTGCAGAGAATGGCAGAGTTTAAGCAGCATGCCTAAGGAATGAAGCTGCATCATTCCATGTAGGAAACACCACTAATTCAAAAAGCCTAATTAAATAACATTTCATAGAACATAAGAGCAAACTCCTGCATGATCTTATGTCACTGCCTCAGACTGTACACAGTAACATTTGTATACAACAAACTGGTTCAACCACTTCAGAGCTATATTCCATTATTAAGAAAAAAATGGCATGAATTTCATGAAGAAGCTGAACAATTTAAAATTACCAAGAACTTGAATTCTTTGATTTATGGACTTTCAGATGTCCCCAGACTCCTGGAGCCTATGTCCATCAGACAACTATGGATCATATCCTGACTATGATAGAGCACTCCTCCCTAAACTCTTCACTTCCCATTTACCTATACAAATGACAGATACTGGTTTTTCTAAATAAGGAAATGTCAGTCTAGTTATTATAGTATCTTTATACTATATACTGTATGTATCTACATACAGGAGAAAAGAGATTAAGAGAGACTTCACTTTACTCTTTTAAACCCAGGGAGCAATTCCCATTGACAGCATTCATTAATAACAGTATAGCCACAAACATAAAAACTAAAATCTGGCTCTTATTTTTGCAGACAGTAAGAAGCATCATTTGCACACTTGGATTTTTATCTTATTTTTTGTGAAAAAGTAGCAAGTCCCCCAATGAGGCAAGTAGTTTCCTTATATATTATTTTCTAGTATTTCATTATAACATGCACATGGCTACAGGCACAGACTTGCACTCCTAAGAATCAAACTATCCTTAAGAAAATTTGGAAAAGCCAGACCTTTAAATACAGAGACTCAAGAGCCACTATTACAGCTTTTTGATGGATTGAAAATACCTCAATTCAATGGCATACTTCTAAAAGCAAAATAAAAGAACCGAAGTCTTTCTACATGAAAATAAAACAAAAAGTTTCTCTACTCACCAATCACTCCCCACACCCAATCCAGATAAACACCTTCCACCTCAGAACCCTGGATTATGTTGATATAGGACTTTGGTAGAAAGAAAAACATCTCAAGGAATGAGGGAGGGGAAATTTTGTATTATTTTTACTGCTGTTTCATCAGAGAGTCAGCATTTTTGGAACCCTGACTTTGCCAGAGAAAAAAACTTCCTTTGGAAAAGCTGATTTTGCAGAGTGAAATTGCACAGGCCCTGAACTGGAGAGACAGAACAACAAATGTCACTGCTTGAAAGCAAGCAGCTCATGGAGAGTTTTGAGTACCTGAAGCACCATTCAGCCCTTTTCACAGCTAAGAATAAAAGCACAGCTATGAAAAACTGCCCTCAACTAAAACAGTACCACAAAGTTACCAGATACACATTACTTAATTTTACAATATCTTTCAGACTTAAATGCTGATAATAGAAAAGGAAGTTGCCTTTTTGGAGTTGTAAAACTTGAGTTTTCAAGTTCCTGAAGTTCAACAGGATCGGAAGAACAGAACATACAAAATTATCCCCTATCCACGAGCAAAACTTTATACCAAACATTTTTAAATAGTACAAAGATTGTAAAATCAGCCTCCTAACCCAGGCTCTTGAAAAATCACCTAAAATCCACCAAAGAAATAGGTGACTTCCAGTTCAATCAACACTTTGTTAGTCAAGCAGCTGACCACTTGTCAGAATTACCTACCTCCCTTCCAGAGGACAAGCATCCATCAAATAGCAATATTTCAGTTAAACCCTTTTGGTTGTAACTCCACAAACATCATCTCTGATTCACAAAGAAACTCCCTGCTCTTTTCAGAGGAAAGCATCAACATCTGAAATGTTCTTTTCAAGAAAAGAAGGAATTGTAGTAGGAAAGGTCAGAAGACTGAAACATTTAGGAAAAAAAAAAGGTACATTCTTATTAAACAAGAAATTTGGTACAGAAACCTGGGCAAGAGGATGAAATCCAAAGGTCAGTTCTGTGCTTATCCATCCTGAGAGCCTGGGAGTGAGGCTGAGTGCAGCTCAGACATGTTAAACATCTGAGCTGTCACACATGACTTTCCTCTTACTGCAGAAAATGCTCTATTTCTTGTTCTCTTTCCTCCCTCTTGGACTAGCAACTGCTGGTTCATATGTAACATATAAACACTCCACTGTCAATGTTTTCATCCTGTTCTGCCCAATGTCTCTGCAGCAAGTGAATAACTGAGCTCCCATTCTGCAGCTCAACAGGTATCTGACAGAGAAGGACTGACAGACACAATAAATGCACTTTACTGTAGTTTTTTTCCATCATACTGATTGTCAGATTTCCATACAAATGGATAAGAATATTGTTAGTTTTCTAATGGCACATTTACAATTTTTCTGTGCGTAATTTGTCACTTCTTTGTGAATTCAAGCAAGAAAAGATCGTGTCTGACCGGAAATTAGGTCCTGCTAAATAAATAATAGTGAAGGCAAAATGAGATCTTTATCAATATTGTCATTTAAATCACCCACTCAGTATCTAGGTAAGCAAGAGGAATAAAGCTATATTAACTGCCTAAAAATGTTTTGGTGCATCAGAAAAACATGAAGAGAATTATGAGATTATAACTGAGAATAAAATATCACACAACTGTAACGCTCTCCCACAGTTTTGGGTTTTTTTTTTTTTTTTTCATTTTTTCACTGAAGGAAAATCAACCTCTAGCTACTTAATTCCCATAATAATGTCATTATGAAGTATGAAGGAATTCCTGTAGTGGACAGCAGTAATACGTTCACCAGTAATTTCTTCTGCATCCTGGTATTAGGATACCCAAGCACTAGCAAATAGATCAATCCAAGAAAGTTACTGCAATGTATAAGAGGCAATATTTCTTAAAGAGTCTAAATTATCTGAATATAGATTCCCACAAACTTTACTAATACCTCAACTACTACAATATCCTCTCACATGTTGAGAAAAGTTACCATGCCTGTGTTCACTGTGTCCATACAGTGGCAAACATACCTATATCCCTCATCAAAGAAAAAAGGATTAATCAGCATTCTTTCATTGCATTCTTTGCTCATAGCAAAGAATTAGCCAGATTTACCTCACTGCAACATCTGAATGTAAACCTCCACAGCAGAACTCTAGGAACTGATGCTCTGCCACTTCAACATCTACTTTTGTATTTCTCAGCAATACCTGTGCCATAAACCACAAAGAAGCTTACAGATCCAAACTGAGGAGTTATATATATATATATATATATATATATGCATATTTATCTAGCTAGGTTAACAGGGTTCTAGTTTGAAATCAAATCAAATAAGTGTCAGAGGTACAGATACCTGTGCACTTCCCCAGTCATTACATTGATCACTGATGCATAATATTACAAAGGGAATAATTCTAATTAAGAAAATTAACAACTTCAACATTAGGAGGAACAACAAACAAGCATACCATTAAGAGACTGAATCAACCATAAGGTAATACTGTTAGTCAGGAATTTCTAGCTCCAAATCCTGCAGCCTACCCACCAGGTTACCCAGCTTCACAAAGCGCAACAAACTCGTGACTAACATCCACAGACCTACAGACAAGGTGCCACGGAAGTGTCTCCTCCACCTCCACACTAAATCAAACAGGTACTAATTGATAACATGTGAGACATGGGCTCCTTCAGCTGGGTTGTGCAATAGGAGATGTATGGAAACCTCTCCTCCAATGAGCCATTCAATCCTTACACAGACCAAAAACTCCAGAGGTTACAGTCAGCCTTGACTACAAAACCAAAACAAGCCAATTCTACCACCTTCCTCATTCCTAGGAAACCATGATCAACACAATTTGTAATGTACCACACCAGAGATTTCTCCAACCTCTTGCTCTTCCAGTGTTTAGCCAACCACAACCTCTATAGAGGTACAACAAACCCACTTTTAAACAAACCAAGGGTCTCACCTAAAAAGAAGACTTCTGTTTTAAGACAGCAAAACTACCATCATTTACTGAAGATGAAAAAAAAATCCACCCAACTAATACAAAACTTAATCTGAGCAAAGTTGGATTTATAAGCAGCAATGCAATGCTCTCCTTTAATATTGCAACTTTTGACTCATCAGCTCACACTAAAAGAGAGGAACCACGGAGGGTGATGAAAGGCAATGTCTGGACACAGCAGCAGAATATTTATTACACCACACAGCCTCTGGACAGTCATGCCTGTGCCTGCAGCCATGGAGAACACACACTCCAGATCACTGTCCCCCAAGTGCAGGAGAAACAGAAGGACCTGGTGCTGCAGCTCAGACATTTTACATAATTACACTGAAAGTTAAGACATCTCTGTTGTGTGTTTTCTTGAAAAGCTGTGCATTTAGTGTCTCAGCCTCTCACTCAGGCAGCTGGTCCACTGCAGAACTTAGCAAGTACACCCAGTCCAAGTGTCAGAAGTAAAGGAAGACCTGATATCTAAGGCTTCTCACTTTATTACATCAGCATTCACAACCATGAAAGCTATGTATATTTCATATAAAAATACATTTAAAAAAATTCTACTAGGGTCAAACCAGAGCTTGGGAAAAATCAAAGCAGCATTACTATTCACCAAACTAAACACTGAAGTCCATGACTTCAGATTCTACAGAGCCAGATTTGCTGCATTTGAGAGACCCAAACTAAATGCAAGGGAAATTCCCAGTTTTTCTTAAAAACAAGGCTGTACTCAGCTCTGATAGGTTATGAAGCATCTGTCAAGCACAGGTCTGCTGTACTCCACAACTGCCTTCTACTGAAAGTGAACAGAGGAGAAACAAAAGAGAAAGAATTTCCTCTCTTAAGCTGTGGACTTCACCAGGGAACATATCCCAGTGGCTCAGGAACTGGGATGAAACGGTGGCCAGATATGCATGATAAGACATCATTTCTAATGATCACACCTGGATGATACCCTTCCATCCTTGTACGAACTGCATGTCAGTTTGGAAGAACCAGAACAAAAAGACTTTGACAAGCATGTTGGAAGTGACCTATAGTGGCATCCACACAGGAGTTTCCTGAAGGAAGCTTTCCCATCCAACAGAAGGGAAGCAGTAAACATGTTTGACAGAAGGTCAGCAGTCTGACATCAGACTGCCAGCTTCCTTCCTACTTCAAATGGGAAACAGGAACAGAAACAACTTCTGCAACAGTTGGAAAGAACAGTTTCACAGCCAAATCAACACAGTCTACTGGAGGCTGGACACATCACAAAGAACCCTGAAAATGTAGGATCAATAAATCAGATTTAAGTAGAATAATCTCCCCACAGTATCTGGTGGCCATTGAAATGCACAACCCCTTGTGATAAGAGCATCATAAAGCTCCCAGAATTGAAGTGCAACAAAATCAGTACCATCACCTTTCAACACTAAACCCATGAATGGTTTACAAGGACAGACCTCACTCCTCAGCTTCTTCGAATACAAACTGCCAAAGTGAAAACCATTACCACAGCTCTGGAACTCTCTCTTCATAGGAATTCATGTTTGGCCAAAAGGAACTGTATGTGCCTGCAATGCAACACACCACCACAAGAATTCCTTCCCTTCAGATCATCATTCAAGGCTCATTAATGATCAGTCTTTGAAGGACGGACTGCTTAAATGTCAATGCTAAACAGGCACAAAAAGATTACAAAGAGAGAATCCCTTAAGGCAGTTATTTTTGTTCTTTTCGTCAAGAATTTGCTACACTCTTGACATGCTAAAAGCTAACCAATAATTAGTAGAGCTAAGGAACCTCAAGAAACCAGATGCAGAATGCTAACTAATTTGTGCATGCTTCCCTCAACTCAGGGTATTTCCAAAATACTGCATTGAAATGCTCAAAAGAGGAAGAAGGGTGTATCACAGTATCATCAAACAAAGGAAAACCCTCTGTATTTTAAGCCTGAAGGCATTGAAATAAGAAGACCTCCAAGTTTTAAAAACAACTTGTCTGGCAATACTAACATGAGCAGAGTTCTTTTACAGCAATATCAGGTCTCTTAAAAGGAGGGCATCAGAGCTCTGAACAGACTTTATCAAGGTAATCTCAATATACTTTTCAAGGAAAACTCTTTTTTGCACACGTCTGGCAAAATGTTTTGCACTTCCCTGCAAACTAGAAGTTCATCTGCAATGGTCCCGTGAAGTGTGCAGCTTCTTTGCCAGTGGCAAGACCACCACAAGCCCCAGCTTCCTCACCTGGGCACCGGCACCTCAGCTTCCTCTCACTAGACATTCACACAAGTTCTCTAAGGCTACTACTTTCCTGCAATTTATTTGCACTGCAGACAGATATCCAGCTCTCCTTACACAATGTGACACAAGAAATTATTTTGTTAAAATAAACATTACAGAAAAACTCCTCTCTGAAGCTTATGCAAAGTAAGTTTGGGTATACCACCTGAAGAGATTTTATTCTGAAAATCATTATTTGTTTTATAGTTACTTTTTTATTCACTACAATATTCTACAGCTTTAATACTGCTTCTATGAGGAATTTAACACCTACACATCTTGACTGCTTATCCTCCACCCTTTGCATTTTTGGAGAACAAAAGCAGAAAAGAAATGTGGTTTTTTTCCATTTGGCAGCTTTTCTGAATGCCAAGTATACTTGCAGTTCTCTCCCACCTCCTTCCACACCCTTTTCTGGCCCTTTCTCTCTATTCTAGTATCTCCAAGAAGTTCCAATTGCAAGGTCAGTAACAAGGCAGTGGGCTCATATTCTAGGTCAGACTAAGCATAAAACACACTTTTACTACCTAACCAGTCCCTGAAATAAGTCTTTTTAATTCGGATACTACAATAAGAAATAGGTTGGTAGAAAAATATTACATTACATATTTAAACTTTAATTCATAAGTGAAAATTTTTAGTTAAATTATCACTCCACAGACAAAACTAAGTGCATGACCCCACTTCATGGGCAAAAGTACATACTAAAGGAAGTAAGTTCCAATGAAAAAATTCCAAGACTTCACCATAATTTCTGGTTTTACTCTCAGGGCTGTCACAGCTGTCACTAAATGAAAAAACCGTTTTTCAGGACTACAGGAAAAGTAATCTTGGAACAATAACATTTCACATGGTCCTTGGAAGATCACTGGGAACAGCTACCCTAATACACATTAACTCCACATGCTCCTTTAACAGGATTTATACAAAGCAGAAGTCACATTACCTTCTGGAAAGAACCAAACCAATCCTATCTGGGAACGTTCCAGGTATGAGATTACCTGTCCCCAGCCCCGTGTTTGCGAGGGGGGAGCACAGAGCAAACTGCAGGCACCCCCTGCCTGCTGCCCCCAGCTGCAGCTCTCAGGGTCCCACAGCTGCTCTGGAGCACTGAGTGTCCTCTGTCACAGCAATGGACACAAATTTGAGTCATTTTTCTGTCCCCTACAAGCTACATTTACTGCCATCCTACCAACACAGTTTAGAGAATTAGGCCTTGAAATATCTGATCAATACCAGCGTATGACCTAATCTGCACAATCACATCTGCTGAGCCCTAATCCTGCATTTAGTATGAAGATTATCATGAAACAATCTGCTGTGATCTCTGGTTTTTAGTTACAGTTACTTTGGCCAATAGCTTGAAAAATATCTCTACATACTATATGTGTAAGTTTCTAGTTTTGTAAGTTCCTAGTATGCCCTGAGCCAGAGAGTGAAAACAATGAGTTTGTTTTACAATCACCTCTCCAACATAAAAGCCTTATTTACAAATATATCATCAGTCCAGAAAGCCCCAGAACCACTGACTGAACCTTCTAAAGACTTCCTAGGAACAGAACATAAATAAAAAGAACAGAAAGGATGTGCAGCCCTCTCAGGGTATCCTAACATCCCCCTGAAAGCTTGAACAGAGACAGGGGCTGCACACCAAACACCCCAAGGCAGATGCACAACAGCATCAGTATCAGACACCAAACTTCCTGAACAAGATCAAGGAAAAGGGATGGAGACTTGCAGAAGACTGTGCTTTGAGAATAACTTCACAGGCAGATTAGGAACTTGTGGTATTCTAAAAACATTTGGTTAAATATTCTGACCTACACTCACACCAGATTCTCAAATTCCTTCAACCAAGAGGCACAATGCTAATGATATCTGTGCCTGAGAATCACTCTGTGCTAGGATTGTAACAGCAGAAGCTCAAAAAAGGAAAACAAAAAAGCAATAAGAAGAGATCAAGCCACACCTGGACAACAGTGTTTTCAGACAAACTGTTCCTACGCATACCAGACTCTGGACTGATTAAAGGAGGACACAAAGTTCTTCTCCTAGGTAACCAGTGACAGGACAAGAGAAAATTACCTCAAGCTGCACCAGAGGACATTTAGCTTGGATATTAGGAAAACTTTTTCATGGAAAGGGCTGTCCAGCATTGGAACAGATTGTTCAGGGTGGTGGAAGAGTCACCATCCCTGGAAGCATTCAAAAAAACTGTGGATAAGGCATTCAAGGACATGGATTAATGGTGAACACATGGTGCTGCTGGGTTGATGGTTTGACTTGATCCTGGAGGTCTTTTCAAACCTCAGTGATTCTGAGATTCTGTAAAAGTACTCGAGAGCATTTCCTTTAGGCTGAGGACTGCTCTCCCAGAAGGAAGACACTGATGTCTGCCATCACTGATAGGGAAAGTTCCTCCCCCAGGTCTGAGAGCAGAATTCCTGCAAGCACCCTCTGACCTATCTCGCTCTGCAGAACCACCAACACACACAGATCATGACCATCTTCTTTCCTCTCATACAAGAATCATACATATAAGAGTGCCCTAGAATATAATTTCCTTTAAAATCCTTAGTGTACATATATCTTGGAGGAGAGATATCTGAAAATTATATACACAAGGTGTGCAGCAGGCATCACACATAAACAGGCACATTTACGAGTCATAGAAAGCAAGAGACACTAACACACAAATTACAAAGCCAAAATGTTTTCTTACCACTTTTGGTGCGGCCTTACTTCCTTCAGATGAACCCCAACCTGCAGAGGCAAGTTAGATTAGGCAACAGCCTCTTTTTTGTGTAACTACACACAATAGATACTGCATAACCATTATGCTCAAGTAGAATGTTCAGATTCAACAATTTCACCAAGACTTAGACACAAGAAACACTGGAAGCCACCAGCTGTGCTCATCAGTCCCACTCCGTCTTGGGATGGTCCTGTGCAGGGACAGAACTGGGTTCAATGATCCTTGTGGATCCCTTTAAACTCAGGATGTTTTTTGATCCTAATAAAATTCCTCAAGCTCCCCAAGGTTAACCTGTAGCTCTTTCTCAGCTAGATCCAACTGCACTCACATTTCTCCATGTAAACTGGACTAGCACTGGGAATAGGGGCACCTCATGCTTGAAAAGGCTGAGCCAGTGCTTTAAGAACTCCACTCACTTGTATCCCATAACAGAACCACATTCCTGCTCACCGCTTCATTTCAATGAATCAGAATTGGAAATTACATGCAGGAGACAAACAAGGATGGTGGAACAGCTTTTTACCTTGTCATGTGTAACTCAGTGACTCACTACACACAAACCCTCAACTTTCTGCAAACAATGCCAATATACATGAGCCATTGTCCACAGGGTTATTAGTGCACTGTAATTTCATCTCCTCTTTAATACATCCATGTTCTGGCGAGCAGACTTTACACTGGATGGAGGAATTTTCATTAGTCATGGCCCAAGAGCAGAGTGAAACGTAGGAATAAAGGGCCAGCACAGACAATTTAGAATAACCCTTCCAATTGGTGCAGAGAACCAAACAGCATCACTTGTCACAGACACAAAACATCTGTGCACTTCTGCTCTTACAAGGTGAGCCACTGAAACATGGATGCCTCATCAAGTGTGAAAGGCCAGGTTGGACAGGGCTTGGAGCAGCCTGGTCTAGTGGAAGGTGTCCCAGCCATGGCAGAGGGCTGGAAAAATGATGGTTTTAAAGACCTCTTCCAATCGTGTGATTCTGTGCCAAAGAGGTGAGAGGCCCCACTACACCAGGTATCAGTATCAGCACAAGGAGAGGCTAAAGCCTGCCAATATTCTTCCCAGAGGATGCCGAAATGTTTGGCTCAGAGACACAGCTCCTGTGACCCCTACAAACAAAACCCAGGGTCTGCCCACGCCAGGGAAAGCAGCAGCAACACAGTCTCAAGGACCCTTCATAGACCCTTATTTAGAGAAGGAATTTCAGAAACCAACATGGCCCCAGCCAGATTTCACACCACTGCTCCAAGCCAATTACAGGGACACTTCCAGGAGCAATGCCCATGAATTTACACTGCAATGATGGGAGCACCAAATACTCATGGAATCAATGAAGAAGCCCTGATCATCCCCCAGCTGCCAGGGAGATCAGAAACTACAAAGTCACAGCTATTAGATGGACTAATATATGCATGTTCCACCTACACCACGTGATAAACAATGAATGTTCAGTCTAAAACTACTTCTCAGAGTTTTAATAAAAAGTTTACTTTATCTGGCATTTTGTTTTTGTGGGTTTGGTTTTGATTTCCTTTTATTTAACAGCTGTGGTTCACAATGATCTTCCAAAAATAATTAACAAATTATGTACACCTACTCCAAGGCAACTAAAACATCACAATGTTTCCCTGTCTCCATCACAGTTTGTTTTAATTCTTTCACTCCTGCCCAGATTTTCCTTTCCAGAACAGTGCTCAACATCCTTACCCACAAAACAGGTTAATATGGACACAGACTCTAAAATTAAAAAAAAAAAATCACCCATCCCAAAACATTCATGCTGATTTTCTCTACTTGTTTAATATTGCAAAAATTCTGAACCAGAAAACTTAGTTAGACAGACTCTATGAAAAATCTATTTGTCAACAGTCACTTAGTAAAACCAGTAAATGCAGTCAAAGCTAAAATAGTGCCCTGAAACTTGATTTATTTCACTGAAAACATAAATCTCTATTTGACCAAAGTCAACAGGCTTTACTGTTAAGAAAGCTGGAAAAAATCCTTATTTCTGAGAACTACAGGTGAAGTTCCCTTGCAGGTATTCCAGCCAGATAATAGCTGCAGAACAGCCAAACCAGACCCCTCCTCTGTGAACAAGGGACATTGAACAAGGCTTAGCACACTCTTACTTGTGTCTCAGAGACATAAATAATCCAAAGACTAATATGAGCAACACCTTCAAGCTTGCTGACGAAAGCTCAACAACAAACTCAAAAAAAAAGTTAAAAAAGAGGTAAAAAACATTCCCAAGACAGATACTGAAGTCCATATAGCTGAATACTTACATAGATTAACATTTGTTAAATGTTCCAATATTGTATTTTGGTTCATTTGAACAACAGATGAATTTTATTTTTTATGTTAAACTAATTTAGGGCTGATTTCAGCTTCAGAAAGTGTGTTGTACTTAAGATTCCAAGTAATAATAATCTGAATTATTTGGCTACTGATATAAGCCAGGTTGTTGAGTACCTCTGGCCAAGAATTCAACTGTAAGCCACAAGCACAGAACTGCGTCCACATGGCAATGAAAACATAAAATAACCAAACACATTGATTTTCAAGTAAGACTTTGTGCATTCCAAATCAATCCTGTGATCAGTCACAGATTAAAGATGCTAACTGAGGTTAATTCCAATTATTCAGATAAGAGATTAGACCCTGCCCAGTCTTGGGGAACAGGACACCACATTTTACCTGCTCTGGTTTCCCAGGGATATTCAGGAAGGCTGAACAACTACTGCCAACATGCACCCATGGATATTTATCTGAACTTTTGGAATAAAAGATAAAATATATCTGTCAAAGAACACCACTCTTGATCAACTCAGAAAACAAGTTACATACACAAAGTTTATGAAATGAATTATCAAGCAGCATTTACTGAGGTAACCTAAGAGTTTGGATGCTTGGCTTTTTTTATTACAGGAAAACCACAGGTCTAATTGAGATGAAGACTCTTGATACTACACTGTGTTAAGAAACAAAATAAGAGGCAACTACCCACCTAAAGCATAAGGCAAAATAGAGGAAAATCTAAGCACTAAAAACTTCCTAACTCATCAAGCTGGCAGCTGAAGAGATGCTGTTTTCCCAAAGCTTTGAGGCTTGTTGGACAATCCTCCAGGATTTTCAATGCTGTATTTACCATGAGCTTCAATACATTAATTTAATGAGCAGCTGGGAAAAAAATGTGGTTTTGTTTTACCTTCAACTGAAAGCTATGTGGCAGGGAAGCACAGGAAGAAAAGAGAAGGTTCATGACTGTTTCATTAAAAGTAATAAGAATTTCAACTTCATTAACACAGAAACTACAGTCTGCTTGTGAACAAGACTGAATCTTAAGAGCTGTCAGCCAGCACTATGATACTCAATGTGCCACTCCTCATGTGCAGAGGGGAACGTATGTGGCCCGAAGTTTAGAATCTGACTAGCTGAGGGCGAAAGGCCGACGCCCCTCTGCAATTCCTGGCCAGCACCCTTCCGGCGTCTGAGGGCCTCGGGCTGTGCTGGCTGCGGACTGGCGTACCTCGCTGGTATAGGAGAGGAACGGAACTGACCATTTCCCGGGGGTTAAACATCGGTTTATTGACGGTGATGCCGCATCCAAACACCAGGAAACCATCCGGGAAAAAGTTTTTTCATAGGGGGTGAAAACAGGATTATAAAGCAAGGGGGTGGGTACAGACAGAGCCAATCAGGAAAGGTGAGGGGATGAACTTCACAGAACTGACACTCCATGGAGACCAATAATCAAAAGGTAAAGGAGGTGTCCTGGGACCCCAGCCAACCACCATCTCTAGAGAGGAGAAGGTTCTCGAAACCTGGGAGGAGGAAGGGAGTGATTGACTGGACAGGGAGGAAACAACTTTCACTTATAAGGGAAACCAGGGGAGGGGCAAATACATATCGGCAACTATGAATAGCAGTTGCTATAGCAACTTAGCTGACAGGCTAGCAGTGGCGGGAAAAACTGGGGAAACGAAACCATTTTACACATAATAGGGGAGAACAATACATAAATTGGGGAATAACACAAGAAACTTAACAACACACTACCACATCTCCCCGTTTTCTACCAAATAAAAATTAAAATGAAGAGAAAAGTCCAAATTAAGCTTAGAATGCAGGAACTCGCAGCTGGTCATGACGAGTGTCTTTGTCTTCTGAACATTGCAAGGGACAGTGGCACTCGGCGCAGTCAGTTTTCTCTGGACTAGCTTGCAAATTAGGAGGATGAAAATCAAAAGTGAGTTGGGGAAATGTACTAAAAGACAAAAGGTGAACAGTTAAACGCAAAATACTTAAACAGATGGTTCTGCCCCAAATAATAAATCCAGTTCGGGAGAAGAAGAAGAAATGGGGGAGGGAGGTTGGGATTAATAGACCAGAGGTAGTTCAGTGATGAGAGGGGTAGGAGCAGCAGTCTCAGCATTGGGGAAGAAGTAAACATCTGAGGAAACTGATGGTGTTTGGGAGGGTTTTCTCCATCACCGCGAGCACGCCTGAACCTGTGACTCAGCTTCCTTCTGCATCCTCTGCTTCGGGATGAAGTGCCTGACTCATTTGGATGGTCTTTTTCCTCTGTCTTCTTCTTATCTTGCTTCCGCCTCCATTCCATGTAGTCTTGGCGCATGGGACACTGAGGCATCCAATGCCCCACCTTGCCACAGAGATGGCAGGGATGGGTTGCTGATGTCCTCCTGCCGGACTCAGAAGTAGAAGGACCGGCCACGGGGGAAGCTTCAGCCTCTATGAAGTCTTGCTCGGGGCATTCAGCAAAATGCACAGATGTTCTCTTAGGCCTTGGGGCCAGGGAGACTTGACGCACTACGACATCTATCATGGCTTCTACTGTGGGCTTAGGACTTCGAGGGAGAGTTTTTATAGCCTTGCGGCAGTCAGCGTTGGCATTGCTATAAGCCATCTGTTCAAGCATTTTTTCCCTGTCATCCTCTCCGAACGCTTGCGCTTCCACATATCTGTATAGGCGTTCGATAAATTCCATGTATGGCTCTTGCGCTCCTTGCAAAACCTCAGCATCTTCCCATTGGGAGGTAACTACCTCTAACTTAAAGAAGGCCCGCTCAGCTGCCCGGGCCGTCTCTACTAGCTGGGATGAGAATAAGGCTTTAGCTTGATTTGCCCCTTCAGCCCACTGTCCTTCACCCAAAAGATGTTCTTGGGTAATTAACTGACCATCTGCGTCATGGGACAGTGTAAGGTTCCCCCAAAAACTTGGGAGTACTTCCACTATTTCCCTCCTCCATTCCCTCACCCAGACTCTAAATTCCATGGGTCTGAGCAGGCTAGAGAAGAGGGACCTTAAATCCGTCGGTACCAAATCTCCCTGAGCAAGGGTATTGTGTAGCAAACCCCGGAAGAATTCTGACTCCCGGGAGTAATCTTTCTGAGCTTTGCATAGCTCCTTTATTCGGACCTGTGCTAAAGGCACCCACTGTGCCCGTGCATTTCCCCCTTCCCGTAGATGATATGTTACCGGAGCGGCTTCTAATAGGGGAGCTTGCTCCAGTTTCCGGCTTTCCCCCCCCCCCTCCTCTGAACACAAAGCGTGAGAGCTGGGGGGGGTGGCGTGGGAACCGAAACTGGAGGAGGTTGAGGCGGGGTTTGGCGCTGACGTAAGGCAAGGGAGTGGGCGCGGCAAAGTACCCTTCTCCGCCCCCCGGACGGCGTTCGGAGGCGGAGGGAAAAACGAAAACAGAGCGGGGGGAAGGGAGTGGGGGGCTGAACCGGGGGAGGGGTTTGAGGAGGAGCTGAAGGTGGGGCGGAGTGCTGAGGAGTGAGCGGGACGGAGGGAGGGTATGAGAGAGGAGTAACTGGGCAAGGGGTGTGGTCAGGGTGAAGGAAGGGGTTGGTGCTTGGGAGGAACGGGTTAGCGGAAGAAGAAGAAGCTCTGGCGGCAGAGACCGCGTGGTCCCCGCCATCTTGGACAGTAAAGGGGCTACTTTGCGGAATTTCATTACTAAGCGGAACAAACTTAGGGGTTGAAACTGGGGACTTGGGAACTGGGGTAGAAGGGGAGGATGGAGGAACTTGGGCAGGGCTCCTGGGAAGGGGAGGCTGAGCAGGTCGAGAGGGAGCAGGGGCAGAATGGTTTCCCTGCTTTTTGTTGGCCTTTAAAACCCCTTTCGAGGGCTCCTGCCTGTGTGAAGAGGGAGAGGGCCGGGGGGTAAGGATGCGGGAACTGGGAGAACTAGGGAACAAACAAGAAGAAGAAAGATCGTTTCGTGAACTCCCGGCTGGGCGCAGCGAAGTTAATACTTTGCTTGCCCAGTATGCCACGTTAGACAACCGGGGTTCCCCAGCGTTAACCTGTTGGTCTAATTTGGCCACAACGGCTGCCCAAAAGCGCGGCTCTTTCGCAACTTCGGGGAAACTTCAGGGAAATGTGAAAATACCCATCTAATCAACACTATCAACTCTTTCTTGGGGGCAGTAAAACCTCTTCCAAGTAATAAACCCTTAACTACAAAAAAAACTCCTTTTTGGGTTTTGCTCTGACCCACACCCATGATCGTGGGGGGTGTAGCGACCCCACCACGGCAAACCGCGCGGAAAAGCCGCCCCGCGCTGAATGAGCCCGCCGCAACCAGTCAGCGCCGCGCCGAGAGCCCCGCTGCTGGGCCCGGCGCCACCGTGCCGGGGCACCGCGAGCGCGAAAGGCGGCAGACGGCAGTCCCCCTCGTAGAGCTCCCAGGGAAAATTAAAAGGGCAGGGGAGGAACCGAGTCCGGGGTTCACCTAATCAAAGAGCGTTGCAAACGAAAAGTTCAGGCGGATTAGTCCACTGACACCGGAGGAAGTCTGACGGCTAGTAGATTTAAAGTCCAGTCCGCGGGGTACGGTAAAGCCCCACGTTGGGCGCCATCTGCAGAGGGGAACGTATGTGGCCCGAAGTTTAGAATCCGACTAGCTGAGGGCGAAAGGCCGACGCCCCTCTGCAATTCCTGGCCAGCACCCTTCCGGCGTCTGAGGGCCTCGGGCTGTGCTGGCTGCGGACTGGCGTACCTCGCTGGTATAGGAGAGGAACGGAACTGACCATTTCCCGGGGGTTAAACATCGGTTTATTGACGGTGATGCCGCATCCAAACACCAGGAAACCATCCGGGAAAAAGTTTTTTCATAGGGGGTGAAAACAGGATTATAAAGCAAGGGGGTGGGTACAGACAGAGCCAATCAGGAAAGGTGAGGGGATGAACTTCACAGAACTGACACTCCATGGAGACCAATAATCAAAAGGTAAAGGAGGTGTCCTGGGACCCCAGCCAACCACCATCTCCAGAGAGGAGAAGGTTCTCGAAACCTGGGAGGAGGAAGGGAGTGATTGACTGGACAGGGAGGAAACAACTTTCACTTATAAGGGAAACCAGGGGAGGGGCAAATACATATCGGCAACTATGAATAGCAGTTGCTATAGCAACTTAGCTGACAGGCTAGCAGTGGCGGGAAAAACTGGGGAAACGAAACCATTTTACACATAATAGGGGAGAACAATACATAAATTGGGGAATAACACAAGAAACTTAACAACACACTACCACACTCATGGAGCTCTGCTCTGAACTTTGGTTTTAGTAGGTGGCCATAAAAAAGCTTTACAACACATTTTATGTAAAGAGACTCATCTAATATATAAGAAAACGTCACAAGTCTAGGTCTTTCCTAGTCCTAGCAAATGCTGATGGAATATGGTGTCAATGACATACATGCAAGCCTTTCTCTGAAGCTGCAGTTACTCAACATTTTTGCCTATTAATCAATTTCTGTGCACTTGATTTTTTCAATCATACTGAACTTAAGTAAAACTCTAATTGTTGCCTTCACAGAACTACTTATAAATTATTCATATTACAAGTTTTACGTTTTTCTAACTGTAAAAGATAATTGCTACCCTATGAGTGCAGAAAGGCATAGGGTACACAAGGGCCCAGGAAGGAACTCATTAGCAGAAAATTGCAGGCACGTCAGTACGTGTTCTATCACTTTGGTTATCACCAGTGATAACTGATTTTTCCACTTTAAAGGTCTTTTCCAGCTTCCCAGCACAGTCACTTGCCAAGACCAGGCAAAGTCTCTGCACGGTGAGGGATCAAAGTCGTGCAGCACTGGTCAGCGCATCTTTGATCAAGGTTTCAGGAGGTGCTCTGGTAAAGACACCAAAGCACCAAGACACACAACAATCTCAAGAATTTTACAACAGTTGGCTGCTGCTCATCTTCAGTTTGAGCTCCGGAACTGGTAACTGCATGACAAAGTCTTACAAAGTGTCACCTATAAAAAACAGATCACAAAAAAATTGGGAATGAAAGTGTAAGACAGAGGTTAAGTAGTAGAAAATTATGGCAGAAGTCAGGTGTCCATAACTCCTTTGGCCCTGTTTTAGAGGCTCACATACTAACAGTAAGGTGCTTTTCATAAACAGAAACCAGCATCTGCAACTTCATTTCACACAAATTTATTTTGGCTTTACAATAACTGCAAGCATCCCCACTTTTGTGGTGACTTTACAATTCTAATTACTTTCAATGGCTATCCAAAGCCAACACCTTGACACAGTTACATTCCTAAAAGCTCACCTCAGATTCTAGAAACAACAGAATTCTACAATGGTTAATCCCATCTCACCTACTGAGTTTACAGAAAATTATTAAAAGGATGAAAAAAACCCACTTCAAAATACCAGTTATTTCTGGAAACAAGAAGCAGATGTTCTCCTCTGTTTGGCTCAGCTGTGCTACAGTACAAGAGTGCCTTTGTTATGCTGTCAACAATAATTTATTTTATTTATTACAGCTATTTCATAATGCCTATCAATGTACCATTTGTGCATGATTTACATTCACACAGATCTATTTCTCTACATCTAAGCCATCAAGAAGCATCACATACACGCTCCAAAGAGCAGACACTGTCATGACACAATTCTGCAAATTAGGTTTTTTCCTCTTTCCACTGTATTAATAAAAAGGGAACAGGAAGAGAAGAAAGAGTTAGTATTGCCAAATGAAGTCGAATTAACATTAATCAAGAATTACTGCAAAAAGATGAAGTTAGGAAAATACAAGAGCTCGGAGTACAAAAATAAACTCCAATTCTTTGAAGTCAAATAAAAGCAAAGCTTTCTGAGCCACGAAAGTAAACACTGTCTAGAACAAAGTCATGAAGAACTAAAGAGATACTATATTGGGAAGAGGTTCCATTAAAAATGGAAGAGAGCCTGCTCACGGGAGGGGAGGAGAAGGAAAGACAAAGAAAAAGGAGCACAATCATTTGCTGTTTGGCCCTATCAACCACTGAGTCCTTATCTGTGGCAGCATGAACAACTCCCCCAAAGACCAACATCACAGCCTTTGTATGGATCTGATAAGGAATTCTGGGCCTCAAAAAAAATTAAATATTTAATGAGAGCACACACATGGTGGCATAAGCATTCATCCTTCCCTTCTACTGCATTGAACTAAAGATTTTCTCCTATTAAAATATTCCCAGATTACCAATTTAATATCCCCACCCGTGACAAGAACACTGCAAAGTAAATCCCATATTCCCAAGCAAAAACTGGAGGATCTGCATGTATAAACACTCACAGATTTACCATCACATAGGCATTTGCATAACCTTGGGAGGAAAATGCATATATTAAAATATTAAACCAGTGTAAAAAATCCTATTGTTTAAGTAGAGGTATGATTTTTTTTTTAAGTATCCAACTACTGCCAGAGTTTCCTCCCTCTGACAAGACAGAAGGGATGATTTGTTAGGATAATCTACTATCAAAACTAATATCTGAGAGATTACTCACAAATTGTGCACTTTCAGGCCATACCTGAGAGACAGGTACACAGATTTATTTCCAGTGTCAGCACAGGGGCACAGGCCATCAGGGACCCAGCAAAGCAGACATCTGACTAAATGGGACTCGCTCAAATCCCAGAGCAGCACCTGCTGCATACACAGGCATCAGTCCACTAGGAAACATTCTGGAACTCTGTCCACATGAGACGTCACTTCCATCACATATAAACAATATGCACCTCCAATGATGCACCAAAAGAGAGGAAAGGGAGCAAAATATTTGCCAGCCTTCAATAGTTCCAAAAAAGATTCTAAATAGAGTAACACAATATTGTGTTACTTAAAAAACATACAAAAAATATGTATGCATACATAAAATTACATAAAAATGTATGCATCATTAAATTTTTGCTACAGCCCCTACAAATTCATCAAAATAATTCCCCCTGGCAAAATAAACAGAAGATTACATGTTCATCTTCATGAAGATGCATGAAGTATCTGAGCACCAACAACTAAAAAAAAATCAAGTGTGTACATGCCTAATATGCATAATTTATACACTTTAACAATTAGCAAACATTGGAATGTTACCACAACACTGAAAACTTGCCCTAACACAGATTTTTCCAAACAAAAATATTTGTAGTATCAGGAACTAAAACATTTACTTGAGCAAGACAGTGAGGTAAATTTCAAAACAGGTAAATTATAGAAATTTTTTAATATCCCCCTGCTTAGTTTTGCAATTCTTAGAAATTAAAACGCTTTGTCAAGGAAAAAACCTACAATCAAAATCAGATGGATAATTGTACTATTTCCTTACAATTGTACTTGTAAGGAAAGTCTGGCATGGGGAGTGTTTATCTGTATTTTTCCAGAGGCTGCACAGATGACAGGAATGAAGCACCAGACCACGCTACTGATCAGCACAGCCCCAACCCTGTAATTTGTAATAAATACCCAGGTAAATTGCTCATATAAACTGCAGGATCAGAAACAGAGATGGGGGCAGAAAGGGGCTGAAAGCAATTAAAACTCAAGTGGTTGAGCAGCTTTGGCTTATCATAAAATACCAAGAGTGGCTCGGGGAATTTGAGGGGGTTCCTGCACAAAAACGCAGTCAAAGGGCGCAAGCAGCCCCACAGAGCTGATTCCGTGTGGGAGGAACTGATGATACCTTCCCACCAGAGTAGGAGGGGAGAAATGAAGGCACACACACACTCTGTGCACAGCTGGATACTTCAAGGCAGGAGTCACCAGATTGTTCATCCTGTGCAGGGACACCCGGAATTTGGGTCTGATCCTAATGCTGCACTAAACAGGTTTCAGCATCCCTGCCCCAAGTCCTGCAGCCTACAGAGCAAGGAGGGCAAGTCAGGATGTTGAGATAAATAAATAAATGAATAAACAGCATTGTAATTGTTTTCTCCAGTTCACTCCCCACCCTATCTGTCCTCACATTCCAGAGCAGATGTTGGGAAAATCTGTCAGTGTCACTATGACCGGATTCCAAGCTTTGTACCTGAGCAGGTAACACAGCTCCAGACTGGGCACCCCCTGCTATCAAATCAGGGAAAAGTTTCTCTTTCTAAATCTATGTAAACAAAAGTATCCTGAGAAAAAACAAAGTGATTTAACTGTAATTATCTACTCAGCAACAGGGAGCAAGAACTGAGGACCCAATCCTGCCAAGTTTTAAGTACATGTTTAACTTTAATCACAAGTAGTCTCACTGTGCAGTGTCTCTAAAATTAGCCTGCCAAAACAGGGTCAAATTTACAAGGGAATTTAGATTTTAAAAATCATTTTAGAAGTATTATTACTTAGATAGCAAAGATTGGATTTTTTTCCCACAATTAAGATACCTTGGCAAATTCAAACCTGCACACAACGCTCATGTCACTCTCAATGGAAATTTACACAAATGCACAGAAACGCACAAGCAGTCAGTCACTGTGATATCTGACAGTTTAACACTACAAGGTTAAGCAAAATAATTATTTTAAGGCCGTTTTAGCCAAAACAAGGTGACAACCATAAGGAATCCCATGATGGCTGCTGGGGGAAAAACTGGGGAAAAAAAACCAAAAAGCCCTACAGAGCCACAGAGGTTGGTACAGCAAAGAGGAGCAGTGGTGAGCAGGGGTTCTGAGCCAAGGCAGATTACCTGTTCCCCACAGTCCAAGCCATGACGAGCCAGCACGGAATGCCAACTCCTCAATGACACTTCTGTGATGAACCCAGTTGCCCAACACTGCAAGCCACACTAGCAAAGGAATTTTGCTAACTGAAGACTCCACTGAAGAGAAAGAAAGCTCTGAAGCAAGAGGGGAGCGCTAAAAGTAAGGAAAAAAGAATGGACACTGAGGCTGCCGCATCGTTAATTTAGAGACACAAGGAGGAATGTGCTGGATATCCCAAAGCAAGTAACCATTGGGACTGAACATCTGTATTTCACTCACTCAGCTGAGCTGAAAGGGAAGTAGGGACTCTGTCCTGCTAGGACGAACCCCGGAGCAGCCTCTGAGGAGCTCTCTAAGTAGCCCTTCCATAATTAACTTATAAGGAAGACCAGGCAGGACATTCTGCTCTCCATGAAGTACCAAGGGAGAACAGATGTTTCCCAGTCTCCAAGGGAAAAAGTCAAGAGTGTATCAGTTCATAGCACTAATTCTCGAGTACATGAAAAAAAAAAAAAAAATCACAGCAGGGGAAACGAAGGAAGGCAAAGGGTAAGTAAGCAAACAAACTCCAATCAGACCTTCAACAAATGCAAATGATATCAAACCTATTTCATTATTAAGTTAATGCTCCATGGCATTACCATTCCCAAAAATACACGGCTGATTACAGAGTAGCTTGTGGGGAAGGGACAGAGAAGGCAGTTAATTGGAAAACGCGTTTTATTGTAGCTTACCAGCCTCACACATTTCTACACTCCCACTCACTGCAGAAACATCTTTATGAAGCCTGGGCAGCATAATTAGTTTGGTTTTGTTTAAATCTGCATCACTGTACAGGTAAGCAAAGCCTTTCAGCTCTCTAACTTTTCCCATAAGTTTTGCATCACTGAAATATGCATCATTTTACTTTTCGGTGATCTACTTCTTGCTATTCTTCTTCCTAGAGCTGCCCCGAAGCACTTAATGAAGCGCCTTGTGCCTGTACCCAGCGTGTTACCGGGCGTTTAAACCTCTGCTGGTCCCGAGAGGACTTCGGAGAGAAATAAATAAATATCCGAGCTCCAGACAGAAGTTTGTGCGCCAGCCCGTTCTGTGCGCGCACCGCGGATCCCGCGCTGTCGGAACACGGATTTACGCAAAGGAAAAGTGAGAAAGTAAATAAAAGGAGCCGCTGGGAAGGAGCCGGAGCCGCCTTACCTCCGGAGTCCGCTCGGCGGGCTTTTTCCGCAGCGCCTGTTTGATCCTGGGCTCCACCGGGGCGCTCATCCTCCGGCCCGGCGCCCCCCGCCCCGCGGCGCCTGGGGAGCGGCTGGCGGGGCGCTGCCGCGATCACACCGCGGTCACAGCGCCGCGGCCCGCCGGGGCTCCTGCCCGGGCTCCGGGCCCGCGGGGGACGCGCCCCGAAACGTTCCCCGCGCCGGGGCCCGGACCGGGGGAGGCCGGGGCGGGAGCGGGGCCGGGCGCGGTGCCCGCCGCCGGGCTGGCTGCTCACCAGGCGGGCGGCGCTCGGGACGCCTGGGGCTCAGCGGCGGCGGCGGCGCTCGGGGCGGGCGGCGGCGGCTCCCGGCGCGGTCCCGGGGCGGCCGGCGCCGCTCCCCATCGCGGCGCGAGCGCTCCGTGCGCGAAGTTACCGGCCCGAGCGGGACTCCCCGCGCGCTCGGCCCCCGCGGCTCCGCCCTCCGCGCCCGCACAAAGCGATGCGGACGGGCGAGTTGTTCCGCGGCGCGGCGCCAGAGGGTCCGGAGAGAAACCCCGCGGCCGGGTACGAGCCCGCGTCTCTCCTGAACACGCCGGGAGTCGCCGCCCCCGCCCGGACCCCCCGCCCCGGTCACTCGGCGCGCATCCCCCGGTACAGAAAAGCGCGAGAGCGGGCGCTTTAACCCAGAGAATCAGCAAGAAGAGCGAGGGGCGGGGCGGAGGGAGAGTGGGCGGGGCTGTGATGAGCTCCGCCCCCACCCGCGGCGGCTTTCGCAGGGGCGGGGCCGGCGGGCGGCGCGGAGGAAGGCTCGCGAGGGTTGGGCGGGGCCGGGCGCATGCGCGGTGGGGCCGTGCCGGGCCCTCAGGAGGCCGCCGGGCTCTGGTGAAAGTCGCTTTGTGCTGCCTGGGCACCCGACACAAGGCGCGTTCTGCAGCAATTACAGCCGCAAGAAAGCGTTTTCTGCAGCGCTTGGGAGCACAGTGCCCGTGAGCAGGCGTCACACCAGGCATGGTGTCATGGCAGCGCTCCTGCCGAGCTTGCGTGCGTTCCCCCTTTCCCTCTCGCTGCAGTTCATCGAGTGTTGATTTCTCTCCGTGGCTTCTGAGCTGCTCCGAGCCTTTGCCTTAGGTCGCTCCTGCAGGACCGGCCCCATCCTGGCGGTGCCCAGAGAGGATCGCAGAGCCCGGCCGGGCTCGGTCCCGCTGCCCCGCCCGGCCTCGCCGGCACAGCTCGGCATTAAATACAAATAAGGAATACTTAGTAAGGAAAGCGCTGCCACAGCTCGGGGTCCTGCGGGATTTACAGACTCCTTCCAAGCCCTGCACTGCTGGCCCTGACGGCCGCTCGGGGACAACAGGAAGCAGCCACATACCAAACACACATCGCAAGATTTTCCTTCCTATTACAAGTCCGATTCTGTAAATTTATGAGATCAAAGCTTTGCAGGCATACAACTTGTGTTTGCCCTTTTGCTTTTTCCTCTTTCCTGTCTAATAACCAAGAGTGTTTTTGTTCCTGCCCTTTCTCCAGCTGCCCCTTCCCGTTCTCTTCACCACTTGCCCTTTATGGCACAATTACCTTTGTTGTGCTCAAGGACTTGATTGTCCCTTCCACGTTGTTTTATAATATTTCTACTGTTTTCTTCAAAAACATAAAAATCTCAGGAAATACGACGTTTCCTCCAGTGCAAACTGTTCTGATGCTGTGCCTGGTATCTGCAGGCACAATAACCATGGGATGGACAGCAAGGATCTAAAGAAAAGCTCCTCTTAAAATCACAGTCATTACACCTCATGCACAACAGAGAGAATATGAGATGCTCCCAAAACTGTCAGAAAAGACACAGGTTTCAGTCTCATGAAGTCTAACAAAACTCATTTTCTTTTTTTTTTTTTTTTGTTCTCTTTGAACTTCTGTTGTAAATGTATGATTTCCAAATATCAGGTCTATTATTCTTCCAAAGGTCAGAAGTTTGTACTAGTTATTTGGCAGAACATGTTATCCTCTTTCAACTTTAGTACATAAAATATTGTTTCCAGTGGTGTGGGAATCTTCAGAGATTCCCTGCCAGAAACCAAATGGAAAAGAGAGAGAGAAAAAGTCCTCCTGAGTAACTAAGGAGAAGAAAAGAACTGAAGCATGAATCCTTTTCTGTTAGGAGATTCTTTATTTTAAATCAGATATAATAGCAAATCAAGAGCTTTACCAACTCAGTTCATTTTTAAAGATCATGTAAAAATTAGTCAATACTCTCCAGGTGCAGGTGGCTGGAAAAAACCTAATTAACAACTAGCAAGAAAACACCAGATTTTGGTGAGATCTACGCAATCACAGTTCTCATGGATCTGAAATAATTTTAAGACCTCTTGGTTTTTAGAAGGGAACTCATTTTATCACCTATTCCAGCTGTTCAGCATTCCTACAACAACCATAACACAGAAGTGGACACTCACCATGGGAATAAAGTTAGTAGCCTAAAAATTCCTTTTTCTTTGGCACAGAAATGCCCATCCTGAACACCAGCCCAGGCACAGGAACAGTGAGGGAGCCAGCAGTATTCCATGGGCACCAAAGCTGCCATTCCAATTTAATTCCTTGGCTCACCTGACCTTCCCTCACTCCAAAAGCACCTGAATTTTGGTAGGTAATGGCTCTAATAGCTGCAATTATTTCAGGGGCTATTTCAGCCATAGGGTTTATTTCCCAGCTATCTGGACAACAATGGAAACCGGTGTCATGATCCTCACTGCTTACTGGTGTTACAGCCAATGTCTCCACGTGGTAAAGCTGACATGGTTAAACACAATTAAAAGGCTTTCACAAGCGAGTAATTTCAGGGCTGGGATTAAGGGAAGTGGCCAAGCAGGACACTTATTGTTCATGCAGAGGGGAAAATTTGCTTCCTCTTTATCCAGATTGTATCCCTGCACAAGTAAAGCATCATCACTTACTGCAAAGTTTTAATTGAAAACTAACAGTATCTGTATCATGTAAGAATCAGAGGTGCTTTGCTATTAATACAGATGAGTTGCAGTCTCAGGAGATGAAATGTTTCTGCCTCAGGCATTGTGAATTTGGGAAGAGCAGCTGAGTTACAGAGTACATCTCCTCCTCCCAGCATGTTCCCTCAATTGTTCTGCTTTGCTGACACTCCCAAAGATGCCTTTTAATGAAATGCCTTTTACCACCATGTGCACATCCCAGACTCCTCAGAGTAAAAAACTTCCTCACCTCTCCCACTGGGAGAGATTCATAATCATCATGCACTGAAATATTTTTAACTTTTATTTTTATGTATTCTATGTATTTAGTGTCCTGTGAGTTCTGTTACAGCCTGGCAATTTCCTTCCTCTCATTCTCTAATCTGGCTGTTGGGCTATTGGTTTTAATTTCTTAGCTTTGGAAAAAAAATCCCTTTGGACATTCGTGCACATCTTTGGCAACAACTGCTAGCTAAGTATGTGGTTAACATACCACAAGGAGGATACACAAATTAATTCTCTGCCTGACTAGAGGAAAACAAAATATTCTGGGATGCCCAATAGGAAGAACCTCTTCAGACAGAGGTACCATATATACTTATTTTGATGTTGAACTTCTGAAAAACTGGGGAGGCAGAGGGATCATTAGGAATTTTGTAAGAGCTCAGTTTTTGCAGGAAAGTTATATTTTTGAAAATTGAACAGCACTGCTCAGGTAGCTACATAAGAATGTTGACCTCTTGGCTGTGGCAGCATTTTGCAGCTCAAAATTTCCATTTCTAAAATTAAAAGTGAAATACCAAATTATTTTTGAAGAATCAAGAGTAAGAATGAAATTATCTGAATACTAGAGCTACTTTTCCCCACTGTGCATATCTCCAGAGCTTCAGTTCAAAGGATAATGGTAAAAGTAGAAAAGAAGAAACAGAACTGTGAGATCATTATCTTTCTGCTGTTATTATAATACTAGTTTAACATTTAGTTTTTTAAAGCTAAACTCTCATCTTTCTTCTCTAACTCAAGACTATCATGGCTTTCCTTCTAAAAAAAATCTAGTACAGATTTTTCCTCGAGGGCTTTTGTTCCATATATAGATTTTTTTTCCTGAAGAGTCAAAGCCATGTACACAGAAGCAATTGCAGATCTCTTTGTGATAGTCAAACACTTACTTGTCAGCCTTTATCAACAATACAGAACCAAATGGGGAGCCTGACACCTTTTAAATGTGGGGATGGAACACTTTACTTACATTTTACCTTCAGTAACAATTTTCCTTGCTTTTCATGTTCACTGGCACACATCTGTGATGGTCTCTAATGTGCTGAGTGCTGTGAATGGACTGGAAATTCAGGGAGCCTCAAGATTGAAAGATTTTAAGATTTTATTAACATGCAAAGGGAGGGAATGACAAGCCCCAGCTGCTCCCAAGAGCAGCCTGAGCCATAGCTCAGCTGCAGGCAGTGACAATTTCCTAAGTCTTAGTCCCAATTGAAGGACACATCTCTCAGCTGAGGGCAATTTGTGGGGTGTCCACAGGAAAGGCTTCATGGAGGACAGGTGGAAATTCTGAAGTAACAAATATTTGATGCTTGAGGATGCACAATGTGTTGGGAACAGGTCACCCTGACCTTTGTGTCATGTAATCCTTGGCCAGTGCTTATGGAGTCCTGTTCCCAGGACAATCTGAAAAGGAAACAGCGAATTGGGTTATTTGCTATTCATTTACCAAGGTTTCTGTGAGCACAAAGGCAGGCATTGATGCACTCTCTGAAGGATTGCAGTGAGGACACTGAAAGCTGTTTGTGTTGAAGGAACGGTGGCTGTCCCGTGACACTGACATGTATGTTCTCATCTTTCTCATTTCCCGTCCTTGTCTGCATGGGAAACAGCAGGTATGGAGGAGGGCATTCCTGTCCCCTGCCACTGCTGAGTGACTTGTAAGGGTCCATCCAGGGCCTGCCACCCCCCTAAAGGAGTTACCAAGCCCTGATGAATGTGAGTGAGTGGGATGAGGAAAAAAAGGGCTCCTGCCAAATCACCGGAGCATCCAAACTGCCTGGGGCACGGTGTAGTGTACAACATTATCAACAAGGAATAAGAACTGAAAAAGAACCATTCAAAATAGTTACAAAATAACATCTAAACCCCAGCTGCTTTGCTCCAAGCCACGAGTTGGTGGCTTGCTACACACCACACAGTGGAACAACTCTGTCTGAAACAGTCTCTTGTATCAATTTTTTGTGTGTTTTCTGCCACTTTATTTTTACTACACACAACCTACAGATATGTGATTCCAGTCCCAGCACTTTGTTGACAAAACCCAAAAGAGCATATGGACCTGTCTAGATATTGGAGGTATCCAGAAACAGTATACAGATGTCCATGCTCAAGCCTGAAAAAATTAAAGATGGGGGTGGCGGGGGAGAACCTGCCCTGACAGCAGGCAATCTGGAGTCTGGTGACTCCTTCATTTGCATGTTCTTTGTTGCTAAAATCAGGTTACAGCTTCAGCTGAAAGATTTTCTTCATTTGTTGTCGGAAACACCATGCCAAAAACCATTAGAAAGTGGAAGGTGGGTAAAAGAATGGGTTGGGCACAGATAAAGATGAAGAATTAATTAAGAAAAAGAGCAATCTTGGCATGGGAAACTCTCCACCAGTAATCTGGTATCAGTTGCCAATTTAACATATCTTATTCCCATTAATTTTTCAGGGATGTAAAAAGCTGTACAACTATAAGCTGCAAGAAGATTTCACAAACAGTGAGGATTTTGTGTGTGTGACCTGTTATAACCCAGAGAGAACATGCAGTGGGATTTGTATTTTTCTACTGAGTAGCTATTTTCAGAGGCAAAAAGCCAAGCACTTGCATAACTCAATGTGACCATTCTGTGTATCTGTGGCATTTGTTACTGGACAACACTTTGACCGACAATGTTGAGCTGGTAAAAGAATGGGGCCTGCCTACAGAGAGCAGCCAGTTTAAATATGATAAAAATTAGAGTAAATAGGATCTCAGTCCTTCCCCTTTTTTAAGTAAATTGAGTAATTCTCTGAGCATGTGAAAAAATAATAAAAAACTTCTCTTCTGCCAAGGAACAAGCCAACGGTCTAGACTTTCTCTTAACTGGAAATCATCTGGATTAAGAAACTGTGAATAAACGCCTGACAGGCAATTTCACTGCTTTATGCAATCAAATACACTCTTGTCATTTGTGAAATCCTATGAGAAATATTACAGCATTTGAGTCAAGACCAGGGCTGGGGAAGACTTGCATTTCTTCCCGTTCTCTTGCTGCTGCTGTTAAGGTTCTTTGCAACCATGAGCTTTGCTATTGTAGCCTGGACCACAGTGGCGATTCAGGCAGCATCAGATCAGCTTTCCATTGTTTGCAGACATTTGGTGCATTTGTGGGAAGATACAGGTCCCTGTGTTTGTGTTTTTGTGCCTGTGTATAAACTATAATTTGATTACAAAGAACTGTTGCACAGTTTAGTAGACTCAGTCCAGGCCTGGGAGCCAGGAATGCTCGGTGAAGTCATTGCAAAGCTATGAAGGCCAAAATTCCCTGTATCATCCTCTGGTTTTAGTCACATTTGGATGCTGTCAGGGTTATTTTTTTGATGAGGAGGGGATAAACAGCTCCTGCTGACATGAGTTAGCAAGAGCTCAGTTCCTCCATGCTCTTAAACTGGGCTCCCTCACCTTGAAGCACTCACTGTCAGGGGCAGCTGCTTTATCATCTGTCTTTGCAGGATGTCATGCATCCTTATGATTCCTTATGATCTCTTCTTTGACTTTTAGTGACCCTACAGAGCTAATGAAATGTTTAGCTCCCCCATCCAAGCACAACCATATGGATGAGATGATATCAAGAAACTCACTGAAACCATTACATCTCAGGCATGCGGAATTTCCAGAAAGTTCCTGTTTTCAGCATTCAGTTTTAGTCTTCAAATGCAGAAGCATACAGCCTGCTCACATGATGACAGCAGCATAATAGAACAAACTGTCTTCTGGCAACAAAATCCTCACTATTTTTAACTTTAGAAAGATCTGCAGATGACTCTTCCACTCAATGTGGTTTTCCTCCCTTCCTTCTAGAGACCCTGCCCTTGGTAACATACAGTAATTCTGTGTTCAGGGATATTGATTCCTAACAGTGTCCCAAGCCTGTGGTGGCCTCTTCCCACCACCCAGAAGCTCTCCTGCATCAGACAGCTGAGATGCTCCTGCTCAGAGACCACTAGGGTCTCTCTTACCTTCATGCTTCAGAAAGTTGGGACATCCAGGGAGATGGCTGGGAATCTGCAAGGGAGGGACACAAGTGTGTACCCAGAGGAACAGCCTCACCAGAGCAGAGCAGGAGCTGAAGGTACAGCACCAGACAGAGCCAGCAGAGTTAGGCTCCTCCTGGAAGACCTGCTTACTTGTCCATACACCAAACAGGGAGGAACCCTCACAGCAAACCCCATCATCCCACCCTGAGGGGCTGCAGCATCTCCCAGCTGGGATTTCACCCAGGCTGTGTCCAAAGCACAGCAACTCCTGGAGTGTGTGTAGTCTGCAGGGGGGTAAATGTGAGGGGAGAGGGATGTGATACTTCATCCTGTGCTTTTTCAGTAGATGGCTGTACTGGTTGTTTTTTTAAATGCTAAAAGCACAACCAAACCTTGAATGAAAGGAAGCATTGTGTATGGAGCACAGGAAGAATTTCCTTTACTGTAACTGACAGGGAGAAAAGGAAATAAAAGCAGAGCAGCAGTTAGATGAAGGTCAGATGATTGTATGAATCAGAGGGTGATGCAAGTTATCAGGGCACAGCTGAGTACTCCGCCCAATAAAACAGATGTCACCCAAGCACACAAATACCACTTACCTGTCACTGCTTACCCCTGTGCAAGTAGTCTTCTTCATCAGAGAGGACTGAGGTTTTTTAGGAAAATATTTATTAGGTAGGATAGCAGTGATGGCATTAAGGCAGATGCAATTTCTTAAGATTTTTAGGCATTTCACTCCATGTAGCTGAAAGCTGAGACACAAGGAGGTGATAGAGGCTGCTGTTGGGGTATTTCCAGATTTGTGCCTGGAAATGTATTTGCAATTTCCATTGAAAAGGGAAACACAATGAAATTCCTGCAGTGACCTGCTTGGCCCATAGGAAGCACAATGACTTCCAGAAAAACCCTGACACCAAAAACAATCAAGGAAATATAATTTTCAATAGCTGCATTTGAAATTACTGTACAAGTAGAACCAGGAACCTTTGACTTTTCTAGAAAGCTGAGTGGAGCTGCCCTCCAAGTGCCCTTACCTCCCCTCCATGTGTCAGGGATACTCTCAGTGCCATACCAGCACACTAAAAGCCATGGATAGTACCAGCAGGTAACTCCCTACTTCTTTGATTAAAAAGTGACTTACTTTTTTTCCCAGAGCTTTTGCCAACAATGTGGCAAACATTTTCCATGGCAGTCCACTGTATTGGAACAGTTGGATTTCATTGCTATCTTTATCCAAGGCAAAATTGCCTTTGCAGTAGAAGTGTTTTCTTTTTTATAAACCATTGCTGTAGTAGTTGCTACTTTGTGAACCATCATTGAATCTCACACTAGGAGGGTGTTACAAAAGTGCTGCACTTTTGAAGGTACCAAGAGAAATGGAAACAGTTTGTGGGTTTGCAGTTAAGGAGACCCTGAGCAGGAACCACCCCACAGCTTTTTCCAGTTGTGGTCTAAAGAAGGATGTGCACACACATGGTAAGGAATCTGCAATCAAAATTGGCAAGAGTATTGCAGTAAGAAACTGCAGAGTTCTGCAGCACCTTGGGCCAGGGTGGGAATCATCAGTAAAGCCATGTCCTGGGGTGTGGCAAGATTGTGAGTGGAGACAGGTTCAAGGACACCCCAAACCTGGAGGTGCAGTGATGGTGGTCCAGCAGATGAAGCTGTCAGTAACTCATACAATAACAAAATCACAGAATGGTTTGGGTTAGAAGGTACCTTTAGAGGTCATCTTCTTCCAGCCCCCTGCCATGGCAGGGACACCTTTCACTAGACCACGTTCCTCAAAGCCCCATCCAACCTCACCTTGAACACTTCCAGGGATGGGGCAGACACAGCTTCTCTGGGCATCCTGTGCCAGGCCTCACCACCTTCACTGCAGAAAACTTCTTCCTTGTATCTAAATGAAATTTACCATATTTTCATTTAAAACCATTTAGTTTAAACACCATGGGCAAGGAGGGGGTGAGGGCTCTGTTGCAGAGTGTTTCCCTCACTGAGATAATGAGACCACCACACGCTCCAGCAATGCTGCTCTGCTGCCTCTGGAGTTGACAGCCTGGCCAGGAAACAGCCAAATCACACCTAATGAGCTTTCATGCTTTGACTGTAAGTGATGAAGGCAGAGGATAGAACTTCTGATGGAAGACATTTCCTCCAAACCTGCCTCTGTTGTTCACATCCTGAAAAGTGGGAATTCACTCCATATTTCTGAGACTAATCACTTGCACTGGACAAACCCTGCATGGGCTTCAGCAGAGCTGTGATTCCTTCACTGGAAGGATGAGCTGCTGTAGGAGCTTGTGATCCAGCAGGGTCAGCATCTTCCCAGCCAGCCAACCTGGGAAAAAAACAGACAAGGAGGCAAAGGTCAACCTCAAAATATCTGAAAAGTTGTATTTAGGTCAAGGATTATCTTCCCCTGAAAAATGTGTGTCTGAATTCACAGCTGTGAAGAGCTGCAGTTGCCAGGAGCAATGGGGATTCTTACAGCCCAAGAAAGAGCCCTTGATTTTAATACTAAATCAGATCAAGTCTACAGTTCTTTAAAAACTCTGTTTCCATGGGAAGGGCCTGCTTTTCACTAACCTATAATTTAAGAAATAGTTTGGAGAGTTAAGCTGTATTTTGAAAAATAAATTCTCCTTCATGCTGATGGCTTTTACAGCCCCAGAACAATGTCATGTGAAATGACAGAGATCAAGACCTTTAGTTAAACTGTACAAGAAAAACAGCTTTGGAGAATAAAGTGCATGATCATTAATTATTGCAGCACAAGGAACACAGCTGTAATTTTTTTGTTTGCCCAGAATATTTCCCACAAATTTTATCAGTCTTATTGTTAATACATGAAAATAGGAGTCCTTATTTTTTCATGTCTTTTGGTAGTGATCAAAATTAGACAAGATTTCTAGTTACAGCTGCTATTAATAAATCTACTCCTTGAAAATGTGGTAGTTAATGTCTTAGGATTCAGTGCACTCAATAAGCTATTGAAAACTATAATTGCTCATGGCTGTAATTTTGAAGTAATTCTAGAAATAACTATAGAAGAAATGCTGAACATAGTCTTTCTAACACACTGAAGTTCTTCAAAGTGAATAGCATCCCTGTCAGGAAAATCAAGCACATAAACCCACTGGTACCCTCTGCCCTAAAGTCACTGTTTATGGACACTTTTGTAGCATAGAGACTTCTTGCCAGTGCCACTCCAAAGGCCCCACATGAGGATGTTTGCTCAGGAGACATCCCACCTGTGGCCCTGTGTCAGCTGGGAGCTGGCCAAGGGACTTGCTGGGGTCACCCCTGCACAGACCTGGGCTTTGCCTCCAGGCATCCTCACCACTGCACTCCCTGCTGGCTCCAGGCTGTTTATAAACCACTTTTCTGTTGGTGACATTAGTGAAAATATTCTAGAAACTCATTTGATTAGTCAAGAAAACTAAATTAACGAGCCTTTGGGAAGGAAGATGCTTATTTCTCAAGAAAATGTTCTCACCCTTCTTCCTCAGGCCAGCTACGTGCACTTCTGTAAGAAACATTGCCTTCATTTTCAATGCCACTTAAGGAAAATGTTTGTTTTCCATTAAGAACCCAGGAGAAACTCCACCTTCAGCTCTCCCACCTGGCTCCAGCACTGCCAGCAGTGACACATTCATGTGTCCCAGAGCTGCAACTTCAGCCCATCCTGCTCATGCAGGAAATGATGACGAGAGCAGCATTGGTTGCGATTGCTCCAGCACAGCAGAGCCACACGTGATCTGCATGACCCCCATTCCTCCTCAGTGCTTTCCAAAAGGAAAAAGCAGGGCCTGTCCAACCAGTGGAATGAAAGCTCGTCTTAAGGAGTTAATGAAGAAGGAAAAGCAAGTTCTAGATTAAACAGACACTCTGGTTAGTGCTAGAAACTGAACAATGGAAGCAGGCAAAGGCATGGCAAAGGACAGAATTCCACTCCCTCAGCAGTTTAGTAAGCACAGGATAGATGAAATCTTCAAACCAAAAGATACCAGCAATTAAACAATGTTTTTATGGGTTAAAAGGCAGCGCCATGGCCCTGGGATGGCCCTGACCTCTGGCACTGTGGCACTGCAGGGCTCTCCCAGCCCGTGCTCCCCTGTGACCTGTGCCAGAGGAAGGGGCTCCCTCCCGCTCACAAAGTTTTGGTTTTTTAAAGTGAAAAGGCTGAGCCAGAACAGGACACTTCCATCCTGCCACCCCTGGCTCATTCTTCTTTAAGATTTTTCTTGGTCTATAATTTCATTTCTGAAAAGCTTTCTCTAGAGAAAAACTGTTACCAAAGGGGCTGGGTTGCAGGTCCTTAAGGAAGACAGCACCAAACTGAAAGCACGAAGGTGCAGTGAGAGGTGAATCACAGCATCAATCCCCACCAGCACTCGCACTGGGCGCTCCTCTCACAGCCGGAGGACTGGCCAAAGCTGGGACATAGGCAGAGCAGCTGTGTCATAAGAAACAGGCATCTGCTTATCGCCTGTGCTGCCTGGAAATCCAGGACGCGCCTGCGGCCCAAATACTTCCTTTGGGATGTTGCAATAAGGGCTGCTGGCCGGGCCGGAATGGCTCCTCCGTGCGGCCCGGCAGCACAGCTCTGTCTGCCCCGCAGTCACGGCCGCTCGCCCTCGCTGCTGTCTGGGCACCCAGACAGTGCCTGGCTGTACTGCAGGGCTCCGACATGGAGCTCTGGGGAAACCTGGCCTTGAAACAAAGCGAGTCCTACGCCCCAGTCAGTGCCAGCAGGAAGCAGCCCCGCGGCCGGGCTCGCCCCGCGAACCACCTGGGCCGGTTGTTCCGGCCGCAGCGCACCGCGGCACTCCCTGGGTGTCGATGGGATCCGGGGCACAGCCTGCCCTGCCCACACAGCCACGGCCAGCGCGGGCATTGCTCAACCCACGGAGCTTTGAGCAACAGCGGCGGGCACGGGCAGCGCCCAGCGCTGGCGTGCGGCTGACGGGCGCTGAGGGGAAGGGCGCGTGTCCCCGCCGCGGCCTCTGAGGTCATGCCGGACGTGGGAGCTGCCGCCTCACCACGAACCACTCCCGAGTGCTGCAGGTGGCCTTTCCCTATCACCGGCATCCCAAACCGCCGGACCAGCTACTTGTGTCACCTGCCTTGACTCCTGCACCTTCTCGAACCGTAACTCCAGCGACCGGCGTGAAGAGCTCTCTGGCCCTGCTGCGGCTGGGTCTCGGAGCTCAGGCACTGATCCGCACCCTCCGAGCACATGTCTTAAGCTCTAGCTGGGAACAAACAGCTGGAACACACAGAGGCTTGGACATCAAATTCTGCCGCTGTACAAATATTTTTGGTTATGAAAATAAACAAATACATGGGAGTAACATGCTGCTTCCTGCTACTATGCTGCTTCTAAGAGACAACAAGCTGCCAGAGAGCCTGAGCAAGACCCAAGTGGGTGACATGTAGGTGATGGCTCACATGAAGCTGTTCCTGTCCAGAGGCCACACAACTGCCCAGCCCTGCAGGCCAGCAGGTGTTGCTGAGGCACAAAATGCTGCCCAGCAGCAGTGCCTCGGTGCAAGGAGAGTCACAGCACCTCTGCAACACATAATCCCTCATGCCAGCTCTTCCACCAGGTTCCCGTGGGGACCACAGCCCCATGGGATGCTCCACATCGGCACTTTCTGTGCCAGTCGGGACAGGAGCTCTCACTCCTGTTCCTCAGTGCTGAGCTGCCTGTCCCGTAATGTCTGTTCCTTCCCACTGACCACAGCAGCGGGAAAATTAACCACCCCTTTGGGAGAGCTACCAGGCCCACTGGGCACAAATGATTTACCTTCCAGCTCCTCTGCCAGAGAAGTAAGGCCACTGCTGCTGGGGAATCTGGTTCTGCTCCAGAAGCCTGGACACATCCTATAGGACTTGAACTTGTGGTTCTTTGGCAGTCAAAATAGAAAAGCACTGCTTCCAGTAAAGAAGCATCTCCAGCCAGCATCAGCAACTTACAAAAACCCTAAGTACTGCTGTATTTAAATCTTGCGGTAGCAACAGCAAAGATGATCTTGTACAGGGGGAAGATAAGAAGGCTGCAGGGATGGTGTGCAAAGTCTGTACTGCTCCTGTACTACAAAATAAATGAGGGGATGGCTGGAACAGAATGTGCATGCTGCAGCACATAAACAGAAATGTTCCTTACAGCACAGAGACTCAAAAGTCACATGTATCTCCAGGCTCTCTGCTTACTTTTACCTCCAACTACGAGGCCACTGTTTTTTAACAATAAATGTTTAAGAGAGAAGAAAGCAACAGCAGCTCAGCAAAAAGCTGTTAAGAGCTCTGTGCTTTTGTGCAGCCAACACATCAAGCTGCTTCCCACCCCTGGATCCAGAAACTGTCCTGTGGTTACTCTGCTCTAAGCCACACAGAAAATAATCATATCCTCTTCAGCAGACCCCTGGGAATAATGTGGGAGATGAGAGACGCCATGGTACTCGGGTGCCTGTGGCTTCCTTCCTGCCTTTGCCTCAGCTAAGTGAATTAGCTTTCGCTTTTGTTTCAGGAAAATAAAGGGAATTACAGAAAAGGAGCAACAATACATTAAAAGTATTGCCTAGCAAGTGCTATGTCCCAGTCTTGCTTGAAAGTTAAAAAGGAAATCAATTCTGGGCATTAACATCAGCATTTTCTGGATGCTGCAGTGATTACACTGCTGAATTTACTGCTCACATCAGTGCTGCCAAACACCCACACAGACACATGACTCCAACTACTCTTGCCATCCCCGTCAGGAGGACACCTCATGACCATCTACTCTGGTAACACAAAATTCTCTGCCCTCTGTCAGGTGCACTCAGCCCAAGGAGCCCTGCAGGAGGTCTGACAGTGCACAGTGCACATCTCAGTGTTCCATGGCAGAACTCCCAGCTAAAGCCCAGCATCTCCTGCTGCAGACTGCTTGACACCTTCAGTGCTGCTGTGCCTTGTGAATCCATCATGGAACAGGCCAGCAATAACCCCCTGTGTTATCAGTATTAAAAGGGAAGGAACCC
Source organism: Zonotrichia leucophrys gambelii (assembly GCF_028769735.1). NCBI lineage: Eukaryota > Metazoa > Chordata > Aves > Passeriformes > Passerellidae > Zonotrichia > Zonotrichia leucophrys. Next base: position 10,388,071 of record NC_088183.1, read on the forward strand.
CATGTTAATTGCTTTTGTTGACTCACCCACACAGGGCACTGAGCCACTGACACAGTGTTACTTGGGATGCCAGCAGAGAAGGCAGGCAGAGCAATTCATCCCTGCACACAGGGAAGCCTCAGGGTGGTGTTACAGGACCAGTTTAAGCACCCAAGAGTCAGTTGTTGTGGCCTTCATTCCTCTGAGAGAGGACAAATTCCATTCTTCCACACACTCCCATCATGGGCATCCTTTTACAGGACTTGGCAGGTGCAAGTGGAAATCCTAGAAGGCTCCAGTGCTGTCTGGCTGTGCTGAATGTGGGACCCACAGCATTCCATCGTCACTGCAAGACAGGGCTTGGGGACACTGACCTCAGCTCATCCCTCAGCTCATCCTGCACCTCACATGTGGCAAGGGCACCTGGGGCAGGTATGTACCAGGGCAGGAATCCATGCAGCATTTATCAAAAATAGAAGATCAGCTGCTTCAAGCAAAGGTTTCCATCTTCTGCTTGTCCTTTTTCCATTCTCTGGGAACACAGGACCTTATTTAACCTAGATGCTTTAAAGCCTCATTTATACACTCTTCTACATCTTCCTAATTGTTTTTCCTGTTGTATGATTATTACTTCAATTTTCTTGGCAGCACTGCTATCACAATTTGAACTTAGACTTAATAAAACCTTATGACAACTCCTCAATAACCTTCATTTCTGTGCAGCAGCCCAGAGAGACAGAGAAGGGATTGTCCTCAGGCAGATGGGCACAAATGAGTGACAAGCACAATGGCAAACACCTCTGTGACAAACTTCCTTGCAAGTCACTTTAGGAATGAATGTATGAACCAGTGGAAGACAATGGCTTTCTGCTTTCTGCTTATGCTTGTTCATCTCACACAAAATCAAGCATTGGTACAGAGCATAAGGACCTCCCTCCCATCTCACTATTGCCTTCTGGGGGCCAACAACATTCACAGCTGAAGGGACAGCAAGTTCAAACACCAATTCCTATTTGAAACAATTAATTCCTTACGAGTTCCCAAATTAAAATGGCAGCAGCACTGAAAGTGCCAGAATCAACACCCCAAAAAGGGGAGCTGAGAAGAGACAGGTGTCAAATGTAATATGGTTCACTCACCCACAGACTCATAGCACATGTCAAGAAAGGGACACATAAGGTACCAGAACTAAACTGACATACTGTATTTATTGCACAAATTTCCCCTAAAATTGGGAATGGTTATTATAATACAAGTGCACATCTTGGGAAATATATACAAAAACAGAAGAGATAACAAGTATGTACATTTTACCCAGCATTTTACAAGTACCACCATCTAAATAATTTAGAGAAAGCAAAAAATTGTCATAAAACATTTCTAAGAACTAATAGGGAAAACATATGCAAGGTGTAAAATCTGTTCTTTTAAACAGTTTTTTGTTCTTAGCAGCCCAGTGTTTGCCAATTGCAACAAAATCAAATTTGCTAATTTGTGTGCCTAGTATAATTAGGTTTCAGCCAGAAAATTAAGACATGTTAATAATGGAGATTGGGAGTAGTGGAAAAAAATAAATCAAACATTAGTTTTCTATTCACATAAAAGAATAGTGATATATTTTAAAAAGTCAATTCTATATCCTGTAAAAATCCCTTTTCGTATTTAACAAACGGACATACGTACCACATTGTTCACGTACCCAAAAAGTTCATTCACAGGAAAACTTCCCATCACACAAGGGTTTGGTTGTGTTCTGCCCACAACACTGCTGAGAGGTGGAGGGGCTGCTGCCATGCCAGGAGGGACTGGCACTGTGGGAGGATGATGAGGAAGCTGCATCTGTGTCTGCTCCACCTGGGGCTGACTGAGCACACCATAATGCCATTACTGGCTGGTGCTGGGCAGAGGGCAGCAGAGAAGGTGCCACTCACAGCCACCTCCTTCTCCTCTCACATCAGTCATCACTGCAGGCCTGCAAGGGCCTTTCTGGAGAGTCAAACCCATTTCAAAGTGACCCCAACAATTTGCACAATAAAGGCTGAAATGAGGACCAGTATTGCCCTGTAAGGATCACTGTGAGCACAGTCCTGGGGGATGCCAGGGTGAGGGGGCAGCTGCCCAGCTCTCTGGGCACCTGCTGTGGATGAGCTCACCCACAGCACCCTCCTCTGCCAGCTCCAGCAGCACAGACACTGCCAGGTCACTGTGCCAGTCTGTGCACAACATGGTATCCAACTACTGCCCGTACCACGTGTCCTAGCAAAGAGTTAAACATCCATGTTCTGAGTGCAATCCTATATTTCATTAGAATTGTGTTTACACAACTGGGCCCCTGTTTTGTGCTCATTCCAAAAGCCAGATGTAATATAATTGTGTGGCAAGGAAAGGACATTTGAAAAATGGGAGAAACAAATCCTTGGATCACATATTAAACACGAGGTTTTCCCCTGCAGCAGTCAGCATTAGATTTTATATACAAAAGAGTTTCCAATGACACTGCCTGTATGAATGTTGGGGTCACTTCCTGATGTAGACTCAATCCTACATGGAAGGGAGGAGTGGGTTTGCCACGTAGATCTCCCTGAAACAGAGTTTTAGGTGACAGATTTTAAGTAGTACTGAAAAACTACTCCAGGTGAATCCTGGCCCCAAAGAAGGAAGGGAGGAGAGAGGTGGGGCAGGAATCTCTCCTATTGTTTTCAAGTTTATCAAATGGTTAAAATAAGATTTGTACTTAAAGTAACTCTGCAAACAACAATAGCAGGCGTGCTGTACTATTGAAAAGATGATTACAGAATGATGTATTTATAGAAATTTTATAGAGTTCAGCGTCCAGGTGAATACGTGTCTCCTACTTGTGTGGATAATCCATGAATTTCAATATGCTAAACCTAACAGATGAAAACAGAAGCTAAAAATCAGCAACATTAATTGGCTGCTAGGACAAATATGGAAAGCAAAGCCTAGAATGAAGTGTCCAGTTAAACTGAGGTAGTAGAGCCTTCGAAAACATAATCCACCTCCCACTGTCTATTTACATTACTTACACCAGGTTGGGTCCATCAGCTACTCGTACAGCTATTGTATATACAATGACAAACCAGTGATGGCTGAGTAAAAGAGAAATGCTGAGAATAAAATAAACAACATTTCCTGCTGGTAATTACACAAGTGAGTAGAAAAGGGATTAGAGTTATCTGCAGCAAGGGTATATTTGTCAAAAAATAATTTGGATATTATTACACTATGGTGTAATCAATGTTCTTGTTTTTTTGTTTGTTTTAAAAAATGTATCAATTTGTTACCTGAGCAATTAAGGGTAATAGTCTACTCATTCTTTCCCCAATGCTTTGGTACAATTATTTCTAGTTCATTATTTCAATAGCTGACTGACTGCTGTAAAAAGAATATGATGGTCCAAGATTTTATATATCATAAAAAAGTTAGAGGTAATTGTCATGTCATTCTGGGGAACCCATGGGGAAATTTCAGCCAACGTTCTCTTTAGATTATTTTTGTTTTTAACATTTTGATTACGTTGACGAAGAAAAGCATCATTTAGTATAAAGCAACATTTAAACATTATAAACATTTAATACTGGTTACAGCATCCAGCCAAGAATCTCCATCGCTAGTTTGTCTGTTGGCCTCTTCCTCCGTTCTCCCTGTCACCCTCTGTCCCCCACTATTTCCTCTTCCCAGGAGAAAGATCATAAATAAATTCTGTAGCTGACTGTCATTAATAAGCTCTTTACAAAAAAACCCAGGCCTCTGCCCCGTTATTCCTCTGGGAAGTATTCAGAATTGGACTATGATGTGAAAAAGTAGAAGTTGTTTACAAATCATTGCAGCTTGAGAATTACAGATCCTAATGTGATCCTCATCAGCTGCAGCCTGGCTGAAGGCAGCTGCTCTCAGTTCAGTTTATAAGGGGTGATGGCATCATGTATTTCTCAGAGCAGTTCTTCCTCCATTCCCCAGTGTAAGTCACAGTCAGCCATTGTGGCAGAAACTGCTAAAAAATGCATCTCTTCAGCTTTGCTAAAATCTCCACTTTTCTGTGGTGGAAATCGTGGGCTTACTCAGTTTTCCTTTCTCCTTTCTTTATCCTTTTTATAAGTTGCTAAGTGGGAGAAGAGAAGTCTCCAACTGTTTGCACACCATGCAGTCATATATGGAGGTGCTGCAAGCTCAACAAGCAGTTTGTTTTACTTGCTGCAAAGAGAAAGGAGCCAGAACAAGTTGTCTTCCACTTTGTTTCCAGAGAAGCAAAAAAGTCAAAGTCTGTGGCCTCTGGCATTTTAAAGCAGGATCTGGGCAACGTACGGAGAGTGAGTGCTCGCTACAGCTGCCAGCAAGGGGAGGTCGCTGGATTCAATCCTGAAAGGAAGCAGAAGAGTCATGTTTAATCCAGCCTGAAATGTCACTGGGCTGAACACGTGTCAGAACCCACACTGCCTGCTCGAGCCCCAGCACTTGCACTGGGGCCATGGGTTACACACTGCAGCTGCCAGATTGCTCCTCCCACCCCTCCAGATGTGCCTGCTCCCACAGTGTCAGCACTGCCTGAGCTCCCACCTGTCTGCTGGGGTTTTAACCAGGCCAACAAACTGGTGAGGAAGCAGATGGGGGAAGGAAAATTCCTGCCTAACTTCAGAGTAAAGGGAATAATAGTTGGGGGACACAGTTCAGGAGCGGAGGACCAGCTAAAGCCGCTATGTCCAGCACCACACATGCTCTGTGTGCCTTCCTGCTCACACTGCACTCCTCTGCAGGAAAACATATCAGAGCCTTCCTACAAACACCCCTTAAATAGCTCCTCTGCCCATGCCCCACTCCCACAGAGAGGTATTATGTGCCTTACATGACACAGAGAGTGTTTTCTGCCATGTAGGGAAAGTCAGCCTGGAGGAATCAGGTGCCCCATGCTGTTCAGTGACGACTGACCAGCTAAGAAGGGAGTTTGATAAGCTCCGGAGTGCTGAGCCCATCCTCCTGCCCGCAGGGAAGACAGAAAGGCTGGGGGATCCTTGTGACTGAGCAAAGCCTCAGGAGAAGCCTAAAGCCATGGGTAACTTAGGAGTTCCAGTCCCACTTAGGAATCCATTTTGCCATGCTTAGGAACAAGCCCAGGCGCAGGGTGTGGCACCAGGACACCCAGGGTAGCACTGCTGGGACAAGGCTGTGACCATACCCCAGCACCACGCCCAGCTCCTTGACATGGACTCTCATCTGGCCCTTGAGATACTCGGACAGCATCTTGCTTTTGAAGTAGAGCTCCTGCAGCCGATCTTCCAGGTGCATCACACACTAAAAAAAGCAAAAGGAGTTGTGTCAGGGAGAAGACAGAACCAAACCAGAGAGTACAGATCCCACACCCCTGTTGACTGTTCTGTGGCTGTGTCTAGGTGAGATATTCACGGGCAGGACTTTCA